>NC_057826.1:53842777-54154722 GCF_910594005.1 Cervus elaphus
GAGCTGGGTGGTCTTATAGGAGCACTTACCATCTGAGTGTTAATTTCTCCAATTTCTCCTACTTCACAGATTGCTTACGAAGATCTTAGCAGGTGCTCACAGTCCCTAATGGAGGGTGTAGGCCATGACTAAGCAGGTCAGAGCCAAGTCATTTTCCTGGAAGCAGGAATTAGCAGAGACCAGAAAGGAGAGTGTCAAAGAGGTGAGTATCCATGTTCTTAAACCACACAAGGTTCCAGTGCTAAGACAGGCAATAGGAGCTGGACTCAAACAGGAAACACAGGTGAATGCCTTGTTTCAGGGGCAAATGTGCTGGACAGGTAGACAGATAACAGAGCAGAACTGCAGTGGTCATAGCTTGCCTTATAGGATTAGGTAAGGTACAAATGGAGTGAGTTGGGTGACTCACCTGTCATGTGGAAATGATTGAGAGCATTAACAAAGGCGTGTGTTTGTTTACTAAAACCCCCAACTCCCATACCTCCACCCCCATGATTCGAAGTGCAGGTTGAGAATCACAGATATTAATAATGAAGTAGCGGTTTGATGAAGGTCAGGGCTCAGATGTGCATAGATCTCAACTGAGATTTCAGAGCTTTAGATGTGCATTGGGTTGAATACGATAGTTTTTGTTTGTTTTGATTGGGTTTTTTATTTGTTTTTGACTGTGCTGGGTTTTTCTTCCCACGTGTGGACTTTATCTAGTTGCGGTGCATGGGCTGATCACAGTGGCTTCTCTTGTTGTGGATCATGGACTCCAGAGTGTGGGCTCAGTAGTGGTACAAGGGTTTAGTTTCCCGAGGCATATGGAATCATCCTGGACCAGGGGTTGAACCCACGTCCCCTGCATTGGCAGGCAGATTCTTAACCACTGGACCACCAGGGAAGTCCTGGATGCAATAATTATTAACTGCAAATTTGTTTTCATTATTCCTTCCCCTCTCATAATGTATAATTGAATGTAATGGCCAAGTTTGGAGCTCACTGACCCTACTTCCCATTTGGGAGCCTTCAGTGTTCATCCCAGGATACCCACTTCTCTCCCCACTGCCCCTCTGCTGAGCTCAGAGGTCTCAGATCTCTGACCCTTGGGTAAACAGAATCTGCCAGGATGTTCCATAAGGGCCCACTCACTTTAACAAGTGATTTTAATGAGAAACATCCAGGTGGTGCCAGCAGGATACTTAGGACCAGAGACTCAAGTTTAAAGTCTTAGAATTTCTCTCCCAGTGAAGCAACCAAATTCCCTGTTATAGAAAAGCATATCAAGGAAATATATCTGTGCAGATTCTCATTAGACCAGAGAATCTATTGTAAGTGAAAAGGGGCAAGGATTCAGAGACCTGCCCAATAAAGACATCTAATCTGAAACAATGAGCCAGAGATTGCTCTGGACTCTGTTGCTTTTGCACCCCAGAGTTATTTGGTTTGAATGACTGCCAAATCCTCAAGTTCAAAAGGCAGTCACAAGTGGGGAAAGAGGTTAGCATTCTTGAGGTTGGATTCCCAGAATTCTCCCATTTATTGTAAGCCTCTCCTTCTAAGGTCAGCCCGCTCTGCTAGTGGTTTGGTTTTAGAGACAGCCCCTCCCTCTACTATGAAGACTGTGAGAGAGAGTCTGATGGTAAAATCAGCAACCATATTGTCCATGCAAGGACCTGATCTTGGGTATGTCATTTTCTTCCAGAAGCCACCACCGTGGTCATGTCTCAGGTTCATAAGGATGGGCAGCTGTCTCACACTGAATGCATCTGTTCTCATTAGGCCTGTCAGAATAAACACAAGAGTGAGCATTTCATTCTTTTCAAGTGTTTGATTGCAATTGAATGTAAACACACATTCAGTTAATAGGAATTTATGTTAGCCATTAAGCTTGTTTTGTCTTTGAAGCCTTTCATTCTTTTGCCCTGCGTGTTAAACGTGCCCTGATGGGTTTTGCCTCCAAATGACCACAAGGAACCAGCCATTTCTTCTTTTTTTTTAATTTAATTTAATTTTATTATTTATTTGATTGCATGAGATCTCAGTTGTGGCATGTGCGATCTTTTCTTTCTAGTTTCTTTCTAGTTTCTAGTTTCTTTCTAGTTTCTTTCTAGTTTCTAGCTGCGGCATGTGGGATCTAGTTCCCTGACCAGGGATTGAACCCTGACCCCCTGCAATGGGAGCACAGAGTCTTAGCCACTGGACCACCAGGGGAATCCCATGAACCAGCCACTTCTGTTCTGCATTGGCATCACGCTGACCAAGTCACCTTCATGTCTCCTCTGTTACTGTGAGAGCCTCCTTACTACCCTCTCTGCTCCAGTTCTGCACTCCCTTCCCCAACAAAATCTGTTGGCCGTGATCTAACCCAAATCTGATAGTGTCAACACCCTCCCCTTGCTAAAAACCTTTTGCTCTTAGGCTAAGACCCAGAACCCTTCCCTGGTCTCTACCTGCCTCTGCCACCTCATCTTGACCCTTTTTTCATCCAGCCCTCCCTGCCTGCAGCCACATTAACCTCATGGCTTCCCCCACCTTTCTCCTCCACTCACCCAATGATCACAGTTCGAATGGAACTTCATAGGGAAGTTTCCCATGAGACCACTTATTTAGGGCCAGTCTCTTTAAGTTTTCACTAACCATGTTTCTTTTCTTAAGAGTAATTACCTCCATTTTTTAAAGGAGTAATTACCTCCATTTTTAATTACACATTCATGAGTGTGATTATTTGATAAAGATTCATCTCCCTACTGGTCTCTAGGCTTTGTGAGACCAGGAACACAGCTGCTCACTATCATATCCCTGGGCCCTTACCCCAGTGCCTGGCAGGTAAACAGATTCCCATGGGACATTCTTTGGGTGAATTTCAGAGGTAGACACTAAGTGGAAAACAGACAACTGTGAGTAAGAGCTGTTGTTTTAAAAGGTCAGTACATTTGAAGGTAAGGTTAATTATCCTCAAAACTTCGAGACAAGGTTACTCATAAAAATGGACACATGATGGATGAGGGACTTCCAGTGGCTAAGACTCCACCCTGCCAATGCAGGGGCCCCAGGTTCAATCCCTGGTCAAGGACCTAGATCCCAGATGCCACAACTAAGAATTCATATGCTACAATGAAGTTCGAAGATCCTGTGTTGCTGCAACTAAGACCTGGCGTAGCCAAATAAATAAATAAATAATTTTTTTTAAAAGACCTGAAACACATAATAGATGAGATTATCTGTGCACAGAATCCAGGAGAGAGAAAAGTCCTAACAGCTTGTCAAAACCACAGAGGAAAGGCAGAAAAGCCTGGAGTATATGATCAAAAGTCAGGTGGTGCTAGTGGTAAAGAACCTGCCTGACAATGCAGGAGATGTAAGAGACATGGGTTCAGTCTCCAGGTTGGTAAGATTCCCTAGAGGAGGGCATGGCAACCTACTCCAGTAGTCTTGCCTGGAGAATCCCATGGACAGAGGAACCTGTTGTCCATGGGGTCAAAAAGAGTAGGACAGAAATGAAGCAACTTAACACGCATGCATACAGAGAGAGGGAGAGAGAGAGCAGGGAGCACTGAGGTCCTGGGCTGACCCGGGTTAAACCCAGTCTCTGGAGACCGGTTTGTAGCATGGTCTGTCAGACCACATTAATAGGCACAATTAATGGGGACCAAGGGTGAGACAGGTCAGGTCCCATCAAACAACCAGAAGAAATGATTTGTTAATGCGCCATGCTGGGGAGTTGGGGTCCACCCAGATCTATAAGTAGAGAGTAGTAACTGACCAATGCCATGTGGTCTGTGTGATGAAAGTGCACGGCATCAACAAGGAGAAAGGCCTGAGTACCAGAGGTTCCCACTCCCTGTTTGTTGGATGGAGGATTGTTGCTCGGCTGGCTCATGTTTGACTGATAACTCTGACCACGGAGATCATCCACACCATGAGGCTCTAGACTCAGGTTCCCCAAGCAGTCACTGATCATAGACTAGACTTATATGGAGCCTTCCTGCTCCAGTGGAGAGAAAAACAGACCCGCTGTGGTTAGCTGAATAATGACCAAAGGATTGGTGAATTGGTTGAATATCGTTGGTTGACCCCCAAAGATATTCACATCTTAATCCCTGGAACCTGTCTCTGTGTTACCTTATGTGGTAAAACGAACTTTGCAGATGTGATTGGTAAGGATTTTGAGGTGGGGAGATTGTGTTGCATTATCTAGATAAACCAAATATAATCCAAAGGGGGAGGCAGGAGCACAGGGTCAGAGAGAGATGGGGAGATGGCAATGCTGATGGCTTTGAAGATAGATGAAAGGGCCAAAGAATGAAGGAAGGGCGTCTCTAGAAGCTGGAGAACTCAAAGAAATATTCTCTTCTAGAGCTTCCAGAAGAAACGCAGGCATGCCCACACCTTGATTTTAGACCAGTGAAACAAATTTCAGGCTTCTATTTCCAGAACTGCAAGATAATACATCTGTAGGGGGTTTTGTTGTTGTTGTTGTTATTATCTTATTGAAGCATAGTTGATTTACAATGTTGTTAGTTGCAGGTATACAACAAAGTGAATTAGCTCTACATATATATCTTTTTTTCGTATTCTTTTCTCTTATAGGTTATTACAAAATATTGATTATAGTTCCCTATGCTATACAGTAGGTCCCTGTTGGTTACCTATTTTTTAAATATTTATTTATGTATTTATTTGTCTGTCTTGGGTCTCAATTGTGGCACTCGGGTCTTCATTGTATCATTAAGTTGTGGGCTCTTTTGTTGTGACCCACAGACTCTCTAGTTATGGCATGTGGGCTTAGTTGCTCTGAGGCATGTGGGATCTTAATTCCCCAACCAGGGGGTCAAACTCACATCCCCAGCATTGCATGGTGGTTTCTTAACCACTGAAACACCAAGCAAGTCCCCTTGGTTATCTATTTGATATGTAATAGCATGGTGTGTATTTGTTAATCTCAACCTTCTAATTTATCCCCCCTCCCAGCCTCTTTTCCCCTTTGGTTACCATAAGTTTGTTTTCTGTGTCTGTTGCTCTGTTTTGTATGTAAGTTCATTTGTATCTTATTCTCTTTTGGCTTCCACATATAAGCTGTGTCATATTATCGTCTTCTTTCCTTTTCTGGCTTACTTCACTTAGTCTGATCATCTCTAGGTCCCACTGTGTGTTGCTTGAAGCCACTAAGCTTGTGGCAATTTGTTACAGCAGCAGTAGGAAACTAATACGCAGTAATATGAGGATCTGGCCGACAGATTGTTACCTCGATCATGCATAAGTCTCTGGAGAGTTTAATTGCTTTCCTTCAGTTCTCCTGGGCCAGACGCCTGCTAGAGGCATAGACCAAGTTTCTGAATCTGCTGAGAACCGGTATGACTGACCTCAACTTCCTGAAAGGTCCTTCCTTCCCCGCTGGGATGCCTCACCTCGCCTGGCCTGAGGCACTCCTGGCTCTTCTCTGTAAAGACCACACTGGCCACTGACAGTTACTCATTCGTGGGGGCTGCTCTGGGGACAAAGCACAGCCTATGGCACCAGAGAGGCCCGAGTTCAAATCCCTCCTCCAGGCCTGAGATGACCCCTTCTTGATTTATACTGTGGTTGTATGGATTGAGAGAGGTGATGTGTGTCTAACACCAAACACAGGATCAGTGCCAGAGTAGGCATCCATTCAAGGTTACCCCTCTCTTCCCACAGGTGCCAGCTCTACCATGAGTCTTTGCTGTCCTCAGCTTTTTTAATGTAGGTCTTTCCAGCTACTTTCTCTACAGCTTTGCAAACCTAGTGATAGCCCTGTCTCTTCTAGCACCCTAACTGCAGATCAATGCCCTCAGCATCACCCTCCCAGTGACTTGATGTCTAGTTGGAGTTTCCCCAGAAATGTTACCTGAGACAAGGATCCCAGTGGTGGTGTTTTGTCTGGGAGATGGTCCCAGAAAATACCAGTGGAGGAAATGTACACGTGTCTTTTGATTTGTGCTGGTAAGGAACACCGTTTCACCAGCAAACCAAAGGCTGCTTTGTCTGGTATAGGCTTTCTATTATACTTTCAAATATCCTACAAAACTGCCTCCATTTGGCAAGTTTCAAAGCCAAAATCTGCATATATTAAAGGTTTTTTAAGCCCAAGATAAACTTTTCATCACCTCTAAAACCTTTACTTCTTTCCCCCATTCCATCACCTAAAGGTTACAGCCTCCCAGGGTTACTGTTATTATTACCTGAGAATATTTCCAAATATCCAGATAATTGAGAAACTTAATTAATAAGTGTGGATAATAGGAGCGTCACCATATGAAACGTAGGCTGATCATTGCCTGAATGAAGTACAGAGAAGGCCTTTCAGATGTGCTCAGTCCTGAAAAGCCAACACTGACATGCTGATGCTGTTCATCATTAAGTGGTATGTATCCAATGCCCGCAAGGTGTAAGGCACTGCGCTGGGTGCTGGGAGGCACTCGGAGAGGCTTGAGAAGGCTTGGGGCAAAACAGAACTTTCCTTCCCTAAAATTCTTAGTCTGTTACAGCTTCCACTGTTAGAGTCTTTTTTTTTTTTTCCTGGCCTTATTCGGCATCCCCTTATACAATGAACCTCTCACTAGGAGGGACTGAAACCTCATATATCATGTGGCTGAGAGGGGCCCTGAGGTCCTACTGGTGTACAGACAGAGACTCGGAGGGGAGGTAATTATTAGCTGGGAGCGACCTAACCCACAGGTGGTACAGCTTAGTCCTGAAATCTTTGTCCCCAGTATCTGCTTTCTTCACATTTTAAGCAGTTTCCAGACCTTTGCACTTGTGGGTGGGGGAATTAATTAAGGGTTGGCGTCTGAGATAGCTTTCTAAGAGCATGTACAGGCAAAGTGGATTCCCCCAGCTGTACCTCTTTCTACTTGATAGCTGGCAAGCTCTGCTCCAGTGAGCCCAGCAGACCCTGTGCTGCCTAACCTCCTCTGAACACCCTTCTGTCTCAGTACTGTTTCTTCTCTGACCACTATGTGAATGTGAAAGACGCTTAGTAATGTCTGACTCTTTGCGACCCATGGACTTTACAGTCCATGGAATTCTCCAGGCCAGAATACTGGAGTGGGTAGCCTTTCTCTTCTCCAGGGGATCTTCCTAACCCAGGGATCGAACCCAGGTCTCCCACATAGCAGGCGGATTCTTTACCAGCTGACCACTATACCCAGATCCTATAGGAAAATCATTTTAAATGTTCATTCTTGAGCCCCTCCCCAAACCTCCTGAATCAGAACTCATCTATGGGGCTCCAGCCAAGGAAACCACACTTGTAAACAGGCTTTCCATGTGTTTCAGACCACACCAGAATCTGAGGACCACTCAGTGTGGCTTAGACAGCCGGCACCATCTGGCTGTGGCTACCCTCTGACCTTACCTCCGTCAGCCAGGTTGAACTGCTCCCTATTCTAGAAACAGATCTTGTAATGTCAAACCTCTGCATCTTTGCTCACTCTATTTCCCCTGCCTCGTTTGCTTTTCTTTCACTAAACAAGCAAATTCCTGTTCCTCTTCCAAAGCCCTCTTGAAATGTCCCTCAATCTCTGTCACTCCCTATAACTCCTTCCCCCAGAAGACTCTCCTGCTCCCTCCTCCCACCTCACAGCTATTGATATCTGCCTCTAGGACAGCACTTTTCTTATTTTACATATATTTTTAATATTTATGTATTTATTTGGCTGTGTCGGGTCTTAGTTGGATATCTTTTGTTGTGGTGCATGGATTATCTAGTTGCAGCACATGAGCCCCGGAGCACAGGGGCTTAGTAGTTGCCACATGCAGGCTTAGCTGCTTCTCGGCATGTGGAATCTTAGCTCCTCAACCAAGGATCAGACGCACATCCCCTGCATCGCAAGGCAGATTCCTAAGCAGCGGACCACCAGGGAAGTCCCACTTTTCTTTTTATATTAATGAACTCTAAGGCTGTACCTCCGGAGAAGTCACTGGCAACCCACTCCAGTACTCTTGCCTGGAAAATCCCATGGATGGAGGAGGCTGGTAGGCTGCAGTCCATGGGGTCGCTAAGAGTTGGACATGACTGAGCGACTTCTCTTTCACTTTTCACTTTCATGCATTGGAGAAGGAAATGGCAACCCACTCCAGTGTTCTTGCCTGGAGAATCCCAGGGACGGGGGAGCCTCGTGGGCTGCCGTCTGTGGGGTCTCACAGAGTCGGACACGACTGAAGCGACTTAGCAGCAGCAGCAGCAGCAAGGCTGTACCTCAGTCCAGGGCTGCGGGGAGCACACCTTGCCCATTTGTGCATATTAGAAACAGTCACCCCTTCCTTCAGAGCCAGACACACAGCTTGTCAACAGGAGCACAGGCCGCATCCCAGCTCCCTCACCTCTCCACAGTCTCCCTTGTGCAGGAGAGAGCCTGTCGACTGTGTGCAGAGACTCTCCACCTGTCCTCTCTGCTAACGAAGAGCTCCTGAAGGCCCTGGCACTTGTTCATGTTTATACATCCCCAGTGTAGATGTCTGGCCCTGTAATGACTCTCTGTGAAAGGTTTTATAAGCTGCAGTGAATTGAATGCAGCCTGTGAACACAGGCAAGCTGACTGCCCACATGTCATCAAATGCTGTGAATTGCAGAAGGCCCTCGGAGCAGCAGAGGCTGGATGAGTTATGTTGTCTATTCTGTTCTCTGTGGATTCTGGATATTTTAACATCTGCAACTGGAAATTGTTTAGAGCTGGGAGACTATAACAGATGCCTAAAGCAGTCTGTTAGCTCATTCTTTACTTTGTGGACCTGAAAAAAAAAAAAAAAAAACCCATATATATTTTGAATGAAAAGTGGAAGTGAAAGTTGCTCATTTGTGTCTGACTCTTTGCGACCCCATGGACCATACAGTCCATGGAATTCTCCAGGCCAGAATACTGGAGTGGGTAGCTGTTCCCTTCTCCAGGGGATCTTCCCAACCTAGGCATTGAACCCAGGTCTCCCACATTGCAGGCAGATTCGATTCTATTATGTTTTGAATAGTAGTCCTTTATCAGATATGTCTTATACAAGTATTTTCTCCCAGTCTGTGGTTGGTCTCCTCATTCTCTTGATACTGTCTTTCACTGAACAGCTTTTAATTTTTAGGAAGTCTAGCATAACAATAAATTCTTTCATATTTAATCATAATAACATTGGTGTTATTCCTAAAAAGGCATTGCCATATCCAAGGTCATCCAGGTTTTCTCCTATGTTTTCTTCTAGGTTTATAGTTTTGCATTCAGATAATTTTGAGTTAATATTTGTAAAGAGTGTAAGGCCTAAGTATCTACATATGTATGTGAATGTTCAATTGTTACAGCACCATTTATTGAAAAGACTGTCTTTACTCCATTGTACTGCCTTTTCTTCTTTGTCAAAGTGCAGTTGACTATAACTATGTGGGTCTATTTCTGCAATCTTTATTCTTTTAAACATTTTTATTTTATATTGGAATATAATTGATTTACAATGTTAGTTGTAACCATGTTAGACTTGTTAACATTGTAACACAATGTTAGTCTAACAATGTGTTAGTTTCAGGTGTATGGAAAAGTGATTCAGTTAGACATATACGTATACTCAGTATCCTTTTTCAAATTTTTTCCCATATAAGTTATTACAGAATATAGAGTTCTCTGTGCTATACAGTAGGCCCTTATTGGTTATCCATTTTTATATAATAGTGTGTATATGTTAATCCTAATCTCCTAATTTATTTCTCCCCTCCCCACCTTTCCTCTTTTAATCATAAGTTTGTTTTCTAAGTCTGTGAGTCTGTTTCTGTTTTGTAAGTAAGTTCATTTTTTTTTAAATTAGTTGAAGTTAATTTCAATCATTTTAAAAAATTTCACATATGAGTGATATTATATGGCACTTTCTGTTTCTGACTTATTGTACTTAGTATAATTTCTAGGTCCATCCCTGTCAATGAAAATGGCATTATTTCATTCTTTGTCATGTCTGAGTACAATTCTATTGTACACATATACATTTTCTTTATTCATTTATCTGTTGATGGATATTTAGGTTGCTTTCCATGTCTTGGCTATTATAAATATTGCTGCAGTGAACACTGAGGTCCAGGTATCTTTTCAAATTATGGCTTTATCCAGATACATTCCCAGGAGTGGAGTGGCATTGTTGGATCATATGATAGCTCTATTTTTAGTTTTTTAAAGAACCTCCATCCTGTTCTCCATAGTGGCTGTAACCAGTTTATATTCCCACCAACAGTGTAGGAGGGTTCCTTTTTCCCCACACCCCTCTCCAGCATTTGTTGCTTGTAGACTTTTTGATGATGGCCATTCTGACTGGTGTGAGGTAATACATCATTGTAGTTTTGATTTATATTTCTCTAATAATTAGAGATATTGAGCATCTTTGCATGTGCTTTTTGGCCATCTGTATGTCTTTTTGTTTTGTTTTGTTTTTGATATTGAACTTCATGAGCTGTTTGTATATTTTGGAGATTCATTCCTTGTTAGTCACATCATTTGTAAATATTTTCTCCCATTCTGTGGGTTGTGTTTTTTGTTTTGTATACGGTTTCCTTTGCTGTGCAAAAGTTAAGTTTAACTAGGTTCCATTTGCTTATTTTTGTTTTTATTTTCATTACTATAGGAGGTGGATCCAAAAAGATATTGCTGCAATTTATGTCAGAATCTTCTGCCCATGTTCTTTCTCTGAGGTTGTTTTTTTTCCTAATATTTATTTATTTGACTATGCCAGGTCTTTTTATTTATTTATTTATTTTTAATTGAAGGATAATTGCTTTACAGTATTGTGTTGGTTTCTGACATACAGCAACATGAATCGGCCATAGGTATACATATGTCCCCTCCCTCTTGACCCTCCCTGTCACCTCCCATGCCATCCCACCTTCTAGGTTGTCAGAGAGCCCCGGTTTGAGTTCCCTGCATCACACAGCAAATTCCCGTTGGCTATCTATTTTACACATGGTGGTGTATATGTTTCTATGCTACTCTCTCCGTTCGTCCCACCCTCCCCTCCCTCCCGCTAACCCATGTTCACAAGTCTGTTCTGTGTGTCTGCATCTCCATTGCTGCCCTGCAAATAGGTTCATCAGAACCATCTTTCTAGATTCCACATGTATACATTAAATATGATATTTTTTTCTCTTTCTGACTTACTTAACTCTGTGTAATAGGCTCTAAGTTCATCTGCCTCATTAGAACTGACTCAAATGCATTCCTTTTTATGGCTGAGTGATACTCCATTATATATATGTACCACAGCTCTGCACCAGGTCTTAGCTGCAGCACATGGAATCTTCAGTCTTCACTGCAGCATGCAAACTTAGTTGCAACATGTGGAATCTAGTTCCCTGACCAGGATCAAACCCGGGGCCCTTTCACTGGGAGCACAGAATCTTAGCCACTGGACCACCAGGGAAGTCTTCTTCCCTCCTCTAAGAGTTTTATAGGGTCCAGTTTTACATTTAGGTCTTTAATCCATTTTAAGTTTATTTTTCTGTATGGTGTTAGAGAATGTTCTAGTTTCATTCTTTTACATTAGCTGTCCAGTTTTCCCAGCACTATTTCCCTGTTGTGTATTCTTGCCTCCTTCATTGTAGATTAATTGACCATAGGCACATGGGTTTATTTCTGGGCTTTCTATTCTGTTGCTTTGATCTATAATATAAGAAGTATAAGATATAGACAGAAAAGTACACAGTTCATAAGTGTACAGATTTTCACAAAGTGAAAACACTTATGAGACCTTGTTTTGGAAAAAAGATTCCTGTTTCTCAAGGGTGGTATTTTGGGCAGAACAATTTTTTTGTGAACTGTCATAGATAAACACAGCTGGACATTAGTTAAATTTGTGAAAGCAGATTTATTCAGAAACTGACAGTAGAGGGAAAGCTGAGCACCAGTTCTATTTGTGCAGAGGGAACGGAGGAGCAGGAAGGAGGCAGTGAGCAGTGAGCAAGGAAAAACTACAAAGAACTGGACAAAGGTGTTAGTCCACATGAAAGCCATCTAGATTTGCTAACTGGCTTATTGACTGAAGCTTATTAATTGAAAGTTAGGCCCCTACCCTCCCACAGAGACTGAGAGACAGAGGCTCTATCGTCAGGTATTGCTGAAGCAAACAGCAAATGATTCTGGCAGCCTTGGGTTTTTATCAGGCAGACACTTTAAGTTGCCCTTGAACTGTTAGAAACTGTTAGTATTAGTTCAAGACTTTATAGTCAAAGTTGAGGCCTTACATCAAGGAAAGGGCTCAAGGATTTCTCTGGTGGTCCAGTAGCCAAGACTCCACACTCCTATGCAGGAGGCTGGGTTCAATCCCTGGTGTTGGAACCAGATCCCACATGCCACAGCTAAGAAAGAGTTCATGTGCCACAACTAAAGATAGTTAGATCAGTCTCTCAGTCATATCTGACTCTTTGCAACCCCACGTATTGCAGCACTCCAGGCTTCCCTGTCTATCACCAACTCCCGGAGCTTGCTCAAACTGATGTCCATTGAGTCGGTGACACCATTCAACCGTCTCATCCTCTGTCATCCCCTTCTCCTTCTGCCTTCAATCTTTCCCAGCATCAGGATCTTTTCTAATGAGTCAGTTCTTTGCATCAGGTGGCCAAAGTATTGGAGCTTCAGCTTCAGCATCAGTCCTTCCAATGAATATTCAGGACTGATTTCCTTTAAGATGGACTGGTTGGATCTCCTTGCGGTTCAAGGGACTCTCAAGAGTCTTCTCCAACACTGCAGTTCAAAAGCATCAGTTCTTCGGCACTCAGCTTTCTGTATGGTCCAACTCTCACATCCATACATGACTACTGGAAAAACTATAGCTTTGACTAAATGGACCTTTGTCAGCAAGGTAGCGTCTCTGCTTTTTAATAGGCTGTCTAGGTTTGTCATAGCTTTTCTTTCAGGGAGCAAGCGTCTTTTAGTTTCTTGACTGCAGTCACCATCTGCAGTGATTTTGGAGCCCCCAAAAATAAAGTCTATCACTGTTTCCATTGTTTCCCCATCTATTTGCCATGAAGTGATGGGACCAGATGCCATGATCTTCATTTTTTGAATGTTGAGTTTTAAGCCAGCTAAAGATCAGCTAAAGATCCCATATGCCAAAAGAAAAATCAAAGATCCCACGTGTTGCAGCTGAGACCCAGGGCAGCCAAATAAATAAAAAAGAAGGCACACAGCTGCTTTTAAAAATAGTAAATAAATAAATGAAGAGGGCTCAGAGGAGGCTGGCTAGAGTTTGGTTGAGGAGAGAATCTTTGTCAGCACAACTGTCCCACAGATTAAGGACTTTAAAAATCATCCCCACCACCACATTATGCAAAAGTAATTAGCTTCATGCATTTCCAAATGCCCTATCCCACAAAAACCACACTAGGTAACATCTAATATGCCTACCAGCCTTGAAATCCTACAGTAATGTCACTGGCTATTTTGTCTCCATTTGAAGATAGAGATAAAGAAACAGGCTGAAAAGACAGTACACAGAGTGCTAGACATGGGGTTGGAAGCTGTAGGAGGTTATGACCTTCCTCTGCAAATTTTCACATGAATGCACACTCCCTTGCCTGTATTACTTTGCACAGATTCCCAGGAAGACCAGGCAAGGAAGTGGGCAGACTATGGGGTTAACCCTAATTAAAATTCTGATTATGCCATTTAACTTTATTTCCATGAGTCACTTAGCTTCTTCTGGCCTTGCTGAGCTTTGCAAAGCCAGTCTTCAGTGGTTCCTGCTCAAGGTACACAGGCAGCCATACCCTCTAGAGCCGGTTCTCCGAGGCTCTGCCAGCTGCATGGCCCAGCAACTGGGAACCTGTACCAACCAGCATTCTCCAGTCTACTCCCTTTCCCCACACCTGCTCCTGACAGTGGGTGTGGGCCTGAAGGACTAGAAGGAAAGGAACCAGGAGATGAAAGAAAGCAAGCAGACAGCTTGGTTAAAAAAACTGCGCAACTGCCATTCAAACCCTGCCAGGGCCTCCATGCAAGAGGCACGCTGTCCAACTCCAGGAGAGAGGGCATTAAAATGGACTTGGCAGAGGAAAAAGTACCTAACGCAACTGAATATTCCCTAGGAAACACACTATTTTAATAGCTAGGAAAGCCTTAGAAGGTTTTGGACCAAGACGAGATGTCATAAAGTTCCCTTATACCCAGTAGGAAAGGGATTTGGCTGAGCAAATTAGATAGCTAGGAAAGACAAACCCTTCTCTGTTTATACTTTGTTGTTTTGAGAACTCTCAAAGGACCAGTTATAGTTGTTAACTACCTCCTGGTGGTGTAAGGAAAGTCCAGACCTTCAGGACCCAGAGGTCTGGCTACCATCTTGGCTGGGGAAAAAATGTGGTTCACTCTTTTGTGGAACTTTTCCCCCCAATAACAAAAATAGTTTTTCTCAATAGTTATCCACATGCCTAACCACAAGAGTCTGGACTTTCTCCTGTTGGTAAAGGGAGGTTTAAAGCATTTCACATGGAGGATAGATATGATTGAGTTTCAAAATACTCATCCTGGTTCCTAACACACCATTTACTGTTTTAGAAAAATTTTTGTATTTTGTTTCTTTTACTTTTAAATAAGCTTTTTTATTTTGAGATAACTGTAGATTCACATGCAGTTCTAAAAAATAAGACAGAAAGGTCCTATGTACTTCTTTCTCAATTTCTTCTTGGTAACAGTCTTGTAAAACTGTACTACATTAATCACAACCAGGATACTGACAATTGATGCAGTGAAAAAATAGGAAAGCTCCTTCACTGCAAGGATCTCTCATGTTGCCCGTTTAAAGCAACATCTACTTCCCTCTCACTTCTGCCCCCTCCTTACCCCTTGGCAAACTCTAATCTGTTCTCCATTTCTTTACTGTTGTCATTTCAAGGATGTTATATAAATGGATCATACAGACCTGTGCCTTAGAGAATTGCTGTTATCGCTGCAAAATTCTCTGGAGATCCGTCCAGATTGTTGTGTGTATCAATAGTTTGTTCCTTTTCTGGTTGAGTAGTAATCCATGGTATGGATGTACCCAAGGTTTTTTTGTTTGCATATATATTTTTTTAACTATTCACCTGTTTGAAAGACATTTGGACTATTACGAATACAAGTGATATAAATATTCATGTACAGGCTTTTGTCTGAATATAAGTCCTATTTCTCTGAGCTAAATGCTCAAAATTGCAAATACTAGGTCATATGATAGTTGCATGTTTAGTTTTTTTAAATAACCTTGAATCCTTGGAATAAATCTCATTTCATCATGAAGTATATTTCCATTTACATATTCCTGAATTTTATTTGATATGTTTTGTTAGAAGTGTTTGTATCCATTTTCCTAAGGGATATTGTGCTATAATTTTTTGTAGTACTTTTGTCTAGTTTTGATGTCAAGGTTGTTCAGTTCAGTCACTCAGTTGTGTCTGACTCTTTGCGACCCCGTTGTTGGTCCTTTAATGGACTGGAACCTGGTGGCCTGGAGTCGACGATAAGAAAGTAAGAGAGAGAAAGAGGCTGATAGCGCTTGTTGGTCCTTTAATGGACCGGAACCTGGTGGTTCGGAGAGTAAGAGAGAGAAAGAGGCTGATACCCCCTGGTTTACGCGGAAAGCCAATATAGCCCTGTTCTTAGGGCTCATGCTGCTGCACGTAGGCACCAGGCGCCCTCTCGAGTGGGTGAAGGCGCAGTGCGCCTTCTGGAGAGGGTCTTAGAAGCCAGGGCAAGAAAGTGAGCTCAGCGGGCCTCCACGCTCCAAGGAATTAGCCAGAAATAGAAAGAGAGAGAGAGAGAAGAAAGAAAGAAAGAAGGAAGGAAGGGAGGGAGGGAGGGAGGAAGGAAGGGAGGAAGGAAGGAAGGGAGGGAGGAAGGAAGGAAGGAAAAGAAAGAAAGAAAGACACGGGGACCAAAGCTCTGATGGAGCAAAGGTGTTTTAATCAACATGGCGTGGGCATATATACTGTCTTACAAGGTGGTTATTCTCAGCAAAGACAAAGATTAAAATTCCAGACTTACAAAACATAAGACGATCCCTATCAAAGAGAGAGAGTTGCAAACAATCACCTTTTACCATATGGCTCATAAAAAGGAAGAGGGTACTTACCACTGTAATGAGAAATGCCTGGATTCCTCAGCCCCGGGAAAGGCGTGCCTCGCCTCTTAATTCCTGAATATTCAGGAATCAATAAGGGCCAGAGGGTTCCTGACAGATCCAAAACAGCACACAGGAAGCCTCTTGTTAAATGCTTCCTGACACCCTTGAACTGCAGCACGCCAGGCTCTGTATCCATCACCAACTCCTGGAGTTTACTCAAACTCATGTCCATTGAGTCAGTGATGCCACCCAACTATTTCATCCTCTTTCGTCCTTTTCTCCTCCCACCTTCAATCTTTCCCAGCATCAGGGTCTTTTCCAGTGAATCCGCTCTTCACATCAGGTGGCCAAAGTATTGGAGTTTCAGCTTCAACATCAGTCCTTCCAATGAATATTCAGGACTGATCTCCTTTAAGATGGACTGGTTGGATCTCCTTGCTGTCCAAGGGACTCTCAAGAGTCTTCTCCAACACCACAATTCAAAAACATCAATTCTTCGGCGCTCAGCTTTCTTTATAGTCCAACTCTCACATCCATACATGACTCCTGGAAAAATCAAAGCTTTGAATAGATGGACCTTTGTTGGCAAAGTAAGCTCTCTGCTTTTTAATATGCTGTCTAGGTTGGTCAAGGTTGTACTACTATATAAAATGAATTCCCTTCTCTTCTATTTTCTGAAAAGGATTCTATAGAATTGGGGCTAATTCTTATTTAAACATTCAGTGGAACTCTCCAGTGAAATTACCTGGGCTTGGAGATTTTGCTTGGGAGAGTATTTAAATTATAAGTTAAATACTACCTTATAAAATTATAAAATACTACACTATAACTATTATCCTAACAGTAGTTTGTTAGTCATTCGGTTGTGTCTGACTCTTTGCAACCCCATGGGCTGTAGCCCATCAGGCTGCTCTTCCATGGGATTTCCCAGGCAAAAATACTGGAGTGGGTAGCCATTCCCTTCTCCAGGGGATCTTTATTCAAATTATGCTTTGGGTAAATTGTGTCAACTTTGTTGATGTTTTCAAAGAGCCAGGCCTTTTTTTCATTTATTTTCTCTCTCTCATTTTTTATTTTCAATCTCATTGATATATATTCTTTATTATTCCCTTTCTTCTGATGATTTGGGCTTCTTTTGCTCTTCTTTTTCTAGGTAGGCACTTAGATTATTGATTTGATACATTGACTCTTTCTTAAAGTATAGCAGCTCCCAATTTATAGGGAGTAGTTCTATAAATTTCCCCATCAGCACAACTTTATCTCTGTTCCACAAATTTTGATATATTGTATTTCACTTTCATTCACTTGAATGTATTTTTTAAATTTTTCTTGAGGTTCGTCTTTGGCCTATTGATTATTTAGAAGTAGAAAAATGTCAAAACAGAGGAAGCGAAATTCTAAACTGTCAAAGCAATTCCCTTGTGTAAGACTTTCTCCATACAGGGTGTTGTTACAGACATTCAGAAGAATGGTGTGTATCTTGATTCCAAAGATAGATTTGCAGGTCCTGGCATGAAGGAATAGGTTGCCACCTCATGTAGGAGACATGCTTTGTGATGGCTGGTTCTGTAGTAAAGGATTCTTTGATTAAAAGTTAACAGAAACCCATCAGACTAATTTTGGGGAAAAAGGAAAACGAAAGAAAGAATTGGGGAGATTATTGGAAAATTTAAAGGAATTCCTGTAGACATCCCCCCAAACACTGAGAGTCATGGTAAACTGGAAGCTGAGCCATCAAACTAAAGCAGCTCCTATTCTCAATTGTCTAACAAAGAAACTCCTCTTTGCAGACAAGTTTTCTCTATTTCTCAGTGCATGAGGGAAAAGGTAGCTATCTGGTCCTCCTGAATCTGCTAGCCCAACTATTCAAGAAAGACTGACCAGAATTTCTGTACCACAGTTACACAGTTCAGGTACAAAAAAAACTGATCTGGCCTACCTTGGGTAAGGATTTACCTGTCATCCCATCGCTTGTAACAAGTACACAGGCACATGGACTTCTGTCCTCTGCTCAGTAAAAGTTTCTGAAGCAAGCTCTCTCAGAACAGGTTTTGTGAGACAGTATAGGGATGGGATGAACATGAATGACAATGCTGACACAGTATGTGAGCCCTGCATCCACCTGTTGGATCATGAGAAGGTCCACTGGGAGGTATGCATGTTCCTGGATCCAAATTGTTTAAGTTCCACCAACCACTGCCCTTTTCTCTGATAAACAAGGAACTCCATGATGCAGTAAGAAAAAACAGCCTGGAATTTCTTGCTAGAGACTTTGAAGATATGGGTCAGAAACTGTAGGACTTAGGGACTAAAATGATGGGAACTTGGTAAAGGATTAAGCACGCTTAGCAACTAGTACAGTGCAAAGAACACAGCAGTCTTCACTAAATGTGACTGAGTGAATGACAGAATCTTCATAATGACCTGAAAGAACATTGTCAGGAAGAGACTCATCCAGAAATGAGCTTCTAGTGAAATTTGTTTTAAGTTTTTAATTTCACAGAATACATATAAATGTATTTTTTACATGAGAACCTAACAGATAAAACTAATATCCTCTCTGACTACCGCTTTGAATTACTGCCTCCTTTTCCACTCTCCAAGAATAGTCACTGATATGTTAGATGTATATACCTTGCTAATATTTCCACAAACATATGAACCCATCAGAAATATGTAATATTGTATAGGTTTGAAAAATATATGAATGTTATTAGTCTTACAAATTGCTCTTCAGTTCCCTTTTTTCATTCAAAAAAAAGTTTTTTATTTTTTCTTGTTGACCTAGAAAGAGACCTAGCTCATTCCTTTCAGTGAATGTATGTGCCACAATTTGCCCATCTCCTTACTGAAGGATACTTAAGTTGTTTTCATTGTTTTATCATCAAAAATACTGCAATAAACATCCTTATATTGTTTCTATATGCACACATGTAGAAGATGGCAAAAAAAAAAGTCACAATCTCTACCCTCCTTGTATCCACACACTTTGCAATATGATTTTGCAGCTCTTCCTAACAGATAAAGTCCTTTTCTCCTCCACTTGAATCTAGGATGACCTTGGACTTAATTCCGCCAGTGGAAGGCATGTCGGTGTGCCAATTTCAAGCCTAGACCTCGAGAGGTCTTGAATGCTTCTGCTTTCTATCTCTTGGAGCTTTGTCCAAGCACCAGGTGAATGCACAAACCCAGACCAGCCTGTTGGTGAAAGAGAGACCAAACAGAACAGAGTTGAGCTGTGTCATCCTAGAGCATCCTACACCAGCCAACCCCAAGCTATCTCAGCACCGGACTGAGCCAGAGGAAATCAGAACCTGCCTAGCTGAGTCCATCCCACGTTGCCAACCTGGAGACCTGTGAGCTAAATAAATACTTGCTCTAACTGTGAAATTTATCTGATACAATGTGTGCAGATATTTCTTTAGGGTAGATTTTTTTCAAACTTCAGCTTGTATCAGTATCAGCTGGTGGGATTTTAAACTCACTGATTTGCTGAGTACCACTCACCACTCTGATTTAGTAGATCTGAGTGGGACTTGAGCATTTGCATTTCTAACAAGTTCTCAGGCAATGCTAATAATGCTAGGGCCATACTTGGGAAGTCATTGCTCTAGAATATATAACCTAAAAATGGTGTTGCTGGGTCATGAACTATAAGCATGATTCATAGCTAATAGATACTCCCAAGCTACCATCCAAAGTGGATATATGCTCAGGGCGTCCCTGGTGGCTCAGTGGTAAAGAATCTGCCTGCCAATTCAGGGGACTCGGGTTCGATCCCTGGTCCGGGAAGATTCCTACATACCGAGGGACAACTAAGTCTGTGCGCCACAACTACTGAAGCCCACGCACTTAGAGCTCTGCAACAAGAGAAACCACTGCAGTGAGAAGCCTGCACACTGCACCTGGAGAGTAGCCCCCGCTCGCCACAACTGAAGAGGGCCCACGTACAGCAACGAAGACCCAGCACAGCCATAGATAAATAAATTTTTTTAAAAACACTTTAAAAAAACCAAAGTGTACCCTTATAGAAAACTTAAGGGGTAAAAGAAAAGGCCACTGAAACAAAATTTTTAAACCAGATAGTATGAGGAACAAATGTGAAAAAGAAAGTATCAGTGTGAAGGAGGAAGTAACCCAGTAATTCTTGGGGTTGGAAGGTGGAACAGGAAGCTGATTAACAGTAATACTTATGACCAAAGCACAGAATATGAATGATGAAGTAAACCTGAAATGTTAAGCCAAGAAAATAAATAGTATTTCATAATACTACATATTAGAGTATATGCTAGAGCAGGATGAGAAGCTGCTCTAGAAGAGAATTCCTTTTTCGAAGGAAGTGACGGGGGGAGAGAGATAAGATCCCGAGTGGTCATTCTGCAGCCTCATGCCTCACCTCACTTTCCTCAGTTCTCCATGCCAGTTTCCATGGTTATCTTTTACTTCCTTTCTTGAAACCTCCTCTCTTCCACCACAGGGCCTTTGCGCTTGTGCCTGGAACACTTCCTCTTTCTTTCTGCCCTTATTTAACCAAGTTAATTTCTATTTAATGTTTTAGATCTAATTTCACTTAATCGGGAAAGCCTAATCTCCCAGACTAGATGAAATTTCACCATTATAAACTCTCAACACACTGCATTTCTCCTACATGGCATTTAATATAGTTGGGATTTTGCCTTTATTTTTGTGTTTATGTGACTGATGACTGCCTTACCCTCCAGCCTGCGAGTTTCAGGAGGGCTGAAACTGTGTCTCTTCTCATCACCATTGTAATCTCAATATCAACTTTGGCAAAGAGCAGATATCCATAAATATGTGTTGCATGAGTAAAATAGGGCTTACAAAAAGCTTTTAGTGAACCTGAGGTCAAGAACCTGAGGTCAATGAGAAACATTCAGAAGAGGGGAAAAAAGAGGAGGAAACAGAAGTATTATCTTCAGGATACCACACAGTAGTGGGTCACAGAAGAGCAATGATGAGCTCCCATTTGTTTGAACAACCATATCAAAAGAGTACTGGCGAGTGGACCTCTGATCCCCTGGAGAGAAGTTTCCATTGGTGTACTAGTGGATCCTATCTAAGGGCGAGCCTTTTTCAGTATTTTTGAATTAGAAAGTTTGCCTGTACCGTGTTTGCAGATAACATGAGAGTCAAAAGGTTTATTTTGCCATAATTCAGATGAAAAATAATACCCAGAACTACAAAGTCAAAACCAATAAAATAAAGGTGAATAAAGATACATATTAAATCAATCTTGCAAGTACCTGATTATGGAAGAGAAGCTGGGTTTGACTACCTGGTTTATATAAAGATTTGATTGCTGACAACAAATTCATAATGAGGAAATGCTGTGAGACAATTGGTAAGAATGGTAACTGTCCAGAGAATGGGAACTGATGGTCTCACTTTACTGGTAGATTTTTGAGTACTCTATCCAGTTCTTAGAGCTAGTTTGAGGCCTGGAAACCTTGAGATAGGAAGAATAGCATCTGGAGACAATTAGCCTGCAAAAATAAACACTAGAGGAAAAACACAAACTGACCTTGGATAGAGACAGCTCAGCAAATGTGTACCTCCAGCTCAGGAAGAGATACTCTTTCTAAAGCTCTCATGATTTTTTATTTTTATGATTTCTGATAAGTTCTTTTTCATCTTATGTTATTTCACATCTTATTTCATAATTCCTTGTTTGTGAATATTATAATTCATTTCTCTGAATTTGAAAAAAGCTTTGTTTTCTATTAATCCATGTCTAACCAGTGAATGGCTTCTATTCTTTTAATTTAAATATTTTTGCCTGGCTGTGTCAGGTCTTAGTTGCAGCATGCAGGATCTTCCTTGCAGCACGCAGGCTTCTCTCTAGTTGTGGCCCATGGGCTCAGTAGTTGAAGTCAGCGGGCTTAGTTGCCCCACAGCATGTGGGATCTTAGTTCCCTGCTGCTGCTGCTATGTCCCATCAGTCGTGTCTGACTCTGTGCGACCCCACAGACGGCAGCCCACCAGGCTCCCATCCCTGGGATTCTCCAGGCAAGAACACTGGAGTGGGTTGCCATTGCCTTCTCCTTAGTTCCCTGACTAGGGATCAAACCTGTGTGTCCTGCATTGGAAGGCAGATTCTTATCCACTGGACCCCCAGAGAGGTCTCCCCTTTTTTATCTTTTCCTGTAGATGATTTTAATGCTTTCGTTTGCCTGAGCTGATTTCACTTCTTGATTACTGATTTTGGTGCCAGTCTTTCTTAAAAATATTTTCCTTATGTGTTTCAGAAATTTGGTTTGCAGGTTTACTTTTAGTGGAAAAATTCCCTTCTTCTTTTGCCGTCCTCTGCTTTTCCTGTCATCCCACTCCTCTTCCATCTCGTGGTTTACTTTTCTTCTATTTGGTTTCTGTGGCTCCCAATCCAGAGACAGCTGAAATATTGGAGCTCTAGGCTCCTGCCTCACAGTGATAGTAAAAACCCTGCCACCATGTCTGCCAGTTGCTTGATTAAGTTGCCTCCTAGGCCCTTGATTTTCACAGAGAACATCTATTCTTCATTACCTTCACAGAAGCCATACTTTGAGTGGCCTCTTCCTACTTCTAAAACTGTAGAAGTCCATCAGGATCTTGGCTTTTGCTTTCTATATGGCTCTGTGCTTCTGATTCAAGGAGAGGTGAAGAGTGCATAACATATATAGTATAATTTTTAAAAGAATGATAAAATGAGAATTTATTGTAACCACTATTGGCTATGTCTTTTACATTCTCTGTACTTTTCTCTCTCACTGAGATGTGCTTGGAGTAGCGGGGTCCCCTATAACAGGAACCTCCAATACCATCCTGCCAGAGTACACCCAGTCCACTCTAACAGCAGGTGGTGCTCCAGGGTCCTCAGTGAGTTTCACTGCAAAAACCTTTGGGTCCTAGGATACCCTGGTCTCTTCAGGGTTGTAGGCTTTGTAAACAGCCCGTCACTATATAATTATTTAGCTCCAGTATCTTCTGACTAGATGTGCTTACTATTATTGCCTTTTCCTTAAAATTAAATAATAGCTCAAGATGTTTGGGCTTCCCTGGTGGCTCAGATGATGAAGAATCTGCCTGCAATGCGGGAGACCCAGGTTTGATTCCTGGGTCAGGAAGCTCCTTGGAGAAGGAAATGGCAACCCACTCCAGTATTCTTACCTGGAGAATTCCATGGACAGAGGAGCCTAGCGGGCTGCAGTCCATCGAGTAGCTGAGTCGGACATGACTGAGCGACTAACACTTTCATTTTTTCAAGATGTTCACAACTTTTTCTCTTCACAATAGCTTGTCAAGTCTGTGAATTCTCTCTACAAATTCCACGTGTAAGGAAAGACAGGTTCATTTTATACATTGTGTATGCTGCCCCAGTGCTAAGGCTTACGAGCTTTCAGAAATCTTTGGGAAGTATATAAATATATTTATTATTTAGTTAAATAATTTAATACATAAAATAATATTAAATAGATTTAATACATAATATTAAATATTTTTATTTAAAAAATACTACAATATTTAAAATATACTATAGGTAATATGTAATATATAAAAGATAATTATATATCCCAAAGTAATGAATGTTTAATTATCTTCAAAATTAACATCTCATTAAATGTTGTTAGGATTATACACCTTTTACATTTTATGGTAACTTGAGGTTAGGTTTCTTATTTCACAAGAGCCTCTGATCATCTACAGCTGTCAGAGATCATAGCTAACTACAAATTACATGATACTTTCGGCCTGGTAAGAAATCAAATTAGTTGAGTGAAACAAAGTGTTGTGCACACTGGGGCTCCAGGTGTGGAAAGAACTCCTAGGGACCGGGCCTACGAACGCTTCTCTGAGGAGGCGACACCGGATCTAAGAGGAGGCAGAGGAGGGGAAACTGGAGGGCAGGGAGAAAGATGAAGAAATATCGAGAAAGAGACAAGACAAAGTTAAAAAAGGAAAAGAGGAAGGACTCGATGCTATCGGCGCTCCGCCCATCGGGCCTTGACTGCTAGGGCCTGAGCGCAGTCACCGCCCCCCTCCCTTCCCCTCCCCTCCCATCCCTTCTAGAGCCTCAGCCGCCTGCCCGGCCTGCGGGAGCTCTGAAGCTGCCGGCTCGCCAGAGACACCATGTACCGGCTTCTGTCTGCCGTGACGGCCAGGGCCGCGACCACCGGGGGCTGCGCCTGGGGCTGTGGGCGGCGTGCGGTTCATCAGCGCGCCGGGCTGCCGCCACTCGGCCCCGGGTGGGTCGGGGGCCTCGGGCTGGGGCTGGGGCTGGCACTTGGGGTGAAGCTGGCTGGCGGGCTGAGGGGCGCATCCCCCGCGCCACCTGCCGCGGCCCCCGACCCCGAGGCGCCGCCTCAGGCCGAGCCGCTGCAGCCGCTGGAACAGCCACTCGCCCCGTGGTCTCCGCAGACCCCGGCGCCGCCGCACGCCAGGCACTTCGCCAGAGCCATCGACAGCAGCCGCGACCTCCTGCACAGGATCAAGGTGGAGCGACCGGGGGCGTAGGCAGCCGGGAACCTGGCGCCCCACCCCCGGCGTCACCCCGGAATAATGAGACCCCTTGGTGGTTATCCTTCGGGGCGAGCGGACCCCAGCCCGGTGGCGAGAAAGACTTCCCGTTTCCCGTTCTCCTGGCCATGGTCAGAAGCTGTTGGGAGGTTGGCCCAGTCGGGGCGGAGGTCAAGGTCCGCCCCTTCCCCCTCAGGGTGCCTGGCAGGCACACCCCTCTCCGTTAGCGCCTGGCCAGCTGGCGCCGAGGTGGGCGGGGCCCGGACCGAGGGGGCGTGGTGGGGCGGGGCCGAGGGAAGCCCTCGAGGAAGGCGCAGGCGGACCTGCGGCGAATTTCGGCCTGTCTTTAACTGTGTTCTTGAACTGTGCTTTCCCCTTGGCTCTTAGGATGAGGTGGGCGCACCGGGCATCGTAGTTGGAGTCTCTGTAGATGGAAAAGAAGTCTGGTCAGAAGGTAGGCTCAGAATAGCTTTATTTATCGGCTTGTTTTCTGCCAGTCGGTGAATGAAATCTTGATGTGTTACTGTTCAGAATGAATCCCATGAAGTGGGATACATACTTTAGAGAAAAGTGCCTAACAGACTAAAGAATTGGACTTTATTCTGTGTTGGAATAGAATAGCAAGATTTAAAATGTGACTCTGATGAATAAATTGGAGTCTTAAAGATGCTTTGTTTTTACCCCCACTTTCTTAAAATACTGAATTTATTGCTTTCAAACTTGTGTATAAAACAGTCTGTTAACTGCACGTTTGTAGATAACCCTTATGATTAAATAAAACATCAGGATGTAGTGTTTTTCTTTTTTAATTCAGTCAACAATTTATTGAATCCTCCGTTGTGTAAAATGCACAGTACTAAGAACTGGGGATATACATGATTCCTTTTCGTCAATGAGTTTACAGTCTACTTGATTTGTTTTTGTTTTTGACTATACAGGGGTGTCAGCTATATTTTCAGACAAAAAGCTAGCAACTTGGGAAGATAGATTTCTAATTTTTATGATATTTGTATCAAAGAATTTTGTAATTTGATTTACTTTTCCATTGTGCACAAATTGGTCTAACTCATCACAGCAGGTTTTTAGAAACCCAGCTTTTAGGAAATGTTTCAAACATCATTTAAAGGAAGGAGTACTTTTAGAAGTTGATAGGAGCAGTAAGGTTTTGAATTTAAAGAAAAATGATTCTTTGTCCAAGTTTAAGCATAGCCCAATCAACATTTATGAAAGGTATTATAATAAAAATTATATAAATGTCAGCCCTGTAGGTGAGGGCTTTGTTTTTATGCAAGTATTTTTCTGCATAATCTACATTACATTTACAGGTGAAAATAATTATACCTTTTCATTCTTTTCAGGTCTAAGTTCTTTATATATCTTAGACTGCAACACTTTTATCCTACTGAAGATGAAACCAAACTTAAAATATTTTCTAGAAGGAGCTTTATTTAAATTAGTTGTTCAGTCAGTCGTGTCTGACTCTGTGAACCATGAGTTCTTAGTTTTCTTCTGACCTACAGCTGAATTTAATTGATGATCAGCTTGATTGGTTTTCTGGGGCATCTTTTCACATTTGTTTTATTAGTCTTTTTAAGGGGTTTTGTATAAACTCACTAAAAAATCAAGAATAAATATAATCTGAAGAACAATGATGTTTTCCTTAAAGAATGTAATTTATTTAAAATATGGAATAACCAAATTGTTTAGATAAGTTAAGCATTAGTGACTGAGTCATAACATTACTGTTTTGCACAGGGTACAATTTCAGTCTTGTTATAAGGTTAAATTGTTAGGCCTACTGTTGTCAGTATTGCTAAGACTCATCCTTATATATTCAGTTTTGATTAATTATGCAAGTGGAATAGCTTTTTCTTTTAATAAGCACATAGAATATTTTAAGATAGTATTATTTCAGTTTTTGAAGACTCCTTTGACCATGAGACCTATTATGACTTTTTGCTTTTTTCTCCCAAAGGTTTAGGTTATGCTGATGTTGAGAACCGTGTACCATGCAAGCCAGAGACAGTTATGAGAATTGCCAGTATCAGCAAAAGCCTCACCATGGTTGCTATTGCCAAACTGTGGGAAGCAGGGAAACTGGATCTTGATATTCCAGTTCAACATTATGTTCCTGAATTCCCAGAAAAAGAATATGAAGGTGAAAAGGTAATGAAGCTCATAGTTCATTTTTCTAATGACATCTAAGTGGTTTAAAAGGTTTCATAAGATTCTTTGATTTATTTTTAAATTTTGTTAATGGATTAAAGTTTTATTTTATCCTGATGACAACTGAGTGGATATTTTTCTGAAATTTGAGGCTAAAGATGTGTACATGATAGCAGCAGCTTAAAATGGAAAATTTTGCTGAAACATTATTCCAAGGCTACTGACTTTTTATTATGCAGTTTAATATCGTAGTTGAATTTTCATGTTTTTACTGTTAGGTGTCTGTTACAACAAGATTATTGATTTCCCACTTAAGTGGAATTCGTCATTATGAAAAGGACATGAAAAAGGTGAAAGAAGAGAAAGCTTATAAAGCCTTAAAGATGATGAAGGGGTTGATGGAATCTGACCAAGAAAAAGAGTTAAAAGAAAAAGGAGGCAAAAGCAATGAAAAGAATGACTTTGCTAAAGCTAAGGTAGAGCAAGATAGTGAAACCAAAGGCCGAAATTCAAAACCTTGCAAGAAAAAGAATGATTTTGAACAAGGTGAATTATATTTGAAAGAAAAATTTGAAAATTCAATTGAATCTCTAAGATTATTTAAAAATGACCCTTTGTTCTTCAAACCTGGTGAGTGTTAATTTCTTCTTTTTACAAAATCATCATTATTGAATGATTAATTTCCAGAAACTCCAAAATGATACCATCCTGAGTGCATTCAATGTGGTTGATGATGGCATGGTTTTGTTAGATGCTTGCCTTTGTTGTCTATAGTTCTTAACAAAGCCTAGCATTCAGGCAGTTAGTTAACTTCACTGGAGGCTACCTAGACATTTAATGGGTTCTCAGTATCAGGATATTCATGAAAAAAATAAGGTGTTGGAATAGCCCTCCAAATAAAATTTGGACCAAAGTTTGCATGATGAAGCACTGCTGACTTTTTGTATGTTGTTAGTATTTAATATTTAAATTATTCAATTTGTTTTGTGCATTCATTTCTTAAAGAAATTAGCATACCCCAGCTTAATTTTATTTCCCAAAAATCTGCTCTATAAAAATAATTTTTTTGTGTGTTTTTTGGTGTGATGCCTGCCAAAACCACTTTATTTTTAAATTTATTGCAGGTTTATGTCCTTGTATTCCATTTTCATTTTAAAAGTGGTTTGTGGAAATTTCCTAGAGGTCCAGTGGTTAGGACTCCACTCTTCCATAGCAAAGGGCAAGGAGTTCAATCCCTGGTCGGGGCATGGCAAAGAAAACAAAAAGACTAATAAATATATCGATCATTTTATTAACATTCTTGTGTTTGAGACATGGAATAAGCAGGGTCATTGCAAAGTTGACTAAATTTGTTAATATATCATCCATGATCTTCATCTAAATGCTTAAGTAAAATATTCTAGTTTTTAAAAAGTGCCAGTTTTCAGTAGGAAAATATTTTGTGTGTTTTTGAATAATAATGAAGCATTTTTTTTTTTTTTTTCCCCTTTGCAATGATGTCTCAAGGTAGTCAGTTTTTGTATTCAACTTTTGGCTATACCCTACTGGCAGCCATAGTAGAAAGAGCTTCAGGATATAAATATTTGGACTATATGCAGAAAATATTCCATGACTTGGATATGCTGACAACTGTGCAGGAGGAAAATGAGCCAGTGATTTACAATAGAGCAAGGTAAATGATTACCTTCTGGTATGTCTGGCTATATTGTGTCTTCACACTATGTTATCAATTTAAAGTCACACTTTGCTTGTCTCCATGCCATAATCAACTTCCCACATTTTGGGAGCTTTTCTTCATGTCTCTCTTTCCACCTATAATGTAAGTAAAATAAAATATATTTTACTTTTCATATATATATCCATATATATATATATATGAAGTAATCCAAGGTCCTTAGATAAAAGTTAACAATAATAATTTAAGCACATGAATAATTAAACTAAAATTGTACCCATCATGGGTATCTATAATTTGATTTTCCATCATCTCTTATGTTTTAGTTAATGTTTTATTTACCTTTTATTATTTTTAATTATTTTTTTAATTTTGAAGTTATCTTACACTTATAGAAAAGTTACACAAACTGGTACAAAGAATTTTCATATACTCTTCAACCAGATTCCCCACATTTTAGTTATTTTACCACATTTGCTTTATCTGTCTGTCTCTGTTATTTTTTTCTCAGCCATTTGGAAATCAGTTGGCAATATGGTACCCCTTATACTTAAGTGGTACCCATAAATACTTAAACATGTATTTTCTAAAACAGGGCATTCAGGAAATTAACATCAACATAATGCTTATATCAAATCTACAGACATTATTCAGGTTTTATCAGTTGCCCCAATAATTTCCTTTATAACACAAGGAAAAACATTTTTCTTTCTGGTGCAGGATCTAATCTAGGATCGCAGGTTACAGTTAGTCATCAGGTCTCTCAGAAGTCACATGAATTCATTGTATTCCTTTACTGGTGATGGTAATTTGAAGTGGTATATACCAGTTTTCTCCCCTGTAAAACTTTGAAAATCATTTTTTTTAAGTAATCAAGCTAAAATGTTGTCATAATTTTTACTAGTAATGTATAAAAAAGGGAGTGAAAGAAAATCTTGTGACTAAAGACTAATATGAGTTTTACAGTTATGGTGTTTTCCATTTTACTCTTACCATTTGGTTGGTTAGAAAGGTAACAACACATTTAACAAATCAACTGTTACTTTTTAAGTTTTCATTAGAGAACACACTTTACAAATGACTTAATGATCCTTGACTAGATGAAATGGTAGATGTTTTTTTAGCTTTATCTCCCCATACTAGCTTTGTTCAGTTTTCTGTTATATTTGGTTGAATTACCATTTTTAAATTATCAGCTTATTTAAAAGGATCAAATATGCATTGCTAGTCAGCCTGAAAGAGATTTTTTTGAACCTAAAAGAAATTAGGTTAGCAGCAAGCAATGAATTTTAATTTTTAAGTGACCTGTAGGTTTTTGTTGTTGTTTTGTTCTTTTTTTTTTAATTGAAGTGTAGTTGATTTACAATGTTGTGCTAATTTCTGCTGTATAGCAAAGAGGCTCAGTTATACACATACACACATTCTTTATTTAATCTTCTTTTCTATTATGGTGTATCCCAGGAGATTGGACATATTTCTCTGTGCTGTATTAGGACCTTGTTGTTTATCCGTTCTAAATGTAACAGTTTGCCTCAACTAACCCCAAGCTCCCAGTTCATTCCTCTGCCTCCTCACCTCCCCTTTGGCAACCACAAGACTATTCTCTATGTCTGCGAGTCTGTTTCTGATTTGTAGAGAGGTTCATGCGTGCAGTATTTTAGAGTCCATATATAAGTGATATCGTATGGTATTTGTCTTTCTCTTCCTGGCTTACTTTACTTAGTATGATAATCTCTGGTTATATCCATGTTGCTACAAATGACGTTATTTCTTTTTTTATGGCTGAGTATACATCGTGTGTGTGTGTGTGTGTGTGTGTGTGTGTATACACACCACATCTTTCTTTATTCGTCGATGGACATTTAGATTATTTCCATGTCTTGGCTATTGCAACAGTGCTTCTATGAACATAGGGGTGCATGTATCTTTTTGAATTATGGTTTTGTCTGAGTATATGCAGAAGAGTGGGATTACTGGATCATGTGGCAATTCTATTTTTAATTTTTTGAGGAACCTCCTTACTCTTCTCCATAGTGGCCACACTAACTTATATTCCCACCAACAGTGTAGGAGTGTTCCCTTTTCTCCATACCCTCTCCAGCATTTGTTATTTGTAAACACTTTAACGATGGAAATGACCTGTAGTTTTCAGACAATACTTATTATATCTAGGTCCACATTATATTCTCCTGGAAACATAAGAAAAAAATAACACCTGAAGTTATCAGTTGAATCTAGAAAAGATTCTTGTAATGTTGGCATAGATGCATAACCTTATTTTGAGTTAAATCTAGGCATTTGATAACAAATACCTACTCTTCTATATAAGGAGAATCACTGAGCCTCTTTTCTCAACTGAAAATTAAGCCTCCATGAATGTGCAGACTGCAAGTCAGCTGTCGTTTGTTGTTTTCTTAGTAAGTAATGTACAAATACCAAAACTTGGCATGTGACAGTGAGTTAATTTCATCTTATCGCCCATTCTTTGAGAAAAGGCAGTGGGTTTCTGTTTCTACCGTTAAAGGTTTCCATCAGCTCTGGGATTTTCTTTATTTTTGCTTGTGCCCAGTGGTGCTAAAGGAGTAAGTGATTGATTTTAGGTAGATTAAATGGGCTACGGAAATAAAGTAGGACACTAAAAGAAGGAGGAAATGTTATTACAAAGCAAAATGTTCTGTCCATTTTGTTTTTATTTCACTTGATAGAATTTATATTTGGGCCTCTAGAAGCTCAACTCTGATTCTTTTTTATTTTTGTAATAATTATTTCAAAAGGGCTTAGAGGCACCAGCTTCGAGTGGAAGTGCAGGGAGGAAAAGAAATCTTCTCAAAGATGTATGTTTAAAAAAAAATAATAAAAAACCTTAAAGTAAAACTTAGTAATTGCTTATGTTTCTATTTGTTTTATGGTACAATTTTACAAGAAATAAAATTTCGAGCAAAAGTTTGCAGCTTTGTTATCTAGTCTACTGACCCCTTGGTATAATCATAAATATGTTTGTATTATCTTGATCTAGGCTTTTTAGAGTTACTGTGTCCCAGAAGTAAATATTTTTTATCATCTTTATCACTTCTCTGCGTGAATGTGTGTGTGTCTTTAAAATAGTGCCTCACAGTATCTGTCACGTGTTTGAGGTATTTTCCCAGAATCCCACCCCCAAATACTACCTACATTTCTTTGGCCAGAATTTTAGTGTCAGGCAACATTCAGCTGTAAGGAATGCAGAGAAATCCGCTTTTAGCTGGGTGCATTGTTGTCCTGAGTGAAACTGGGGTTTCTTGAAGGATAGGAACATTGATTCTGTATATGCAAATAGATACATTTATTCTGTATTTCAAGTATACTCTGTATAAGCAGGTAAACTAAATAACCCTTTAAGCAAAAACCCATAGGGGAATGGAATGAATGTTCTTGCCACTCAAGGACACTGTTGATGGGGGAATCCTTAGTCAATGCATTAGCTTATTATTAGACACTATTCATATTTTCTCTGTGTTTGGCATAATACTTGCAACAAAGATCTCTTTCATAATTGGATAGGACCAAAATCAAATAAAATGTTTTCTGAAGTGTTTGCTGTATTTTGACAGTATAAGTATGGTCTTTACCTTCTCTTACTGTCTTTATTGTTAATTATTTTTATTTTCTCAATTATCTTCTAATATTAAGCATTGATCCTTGTGAAGCTTTGTTTTATGCCTTTAGCCTATGGACTCTCTGGTAGTAGGTTCAGCCCATGTTAATGCTAAATGTTAGAGTGGGATTGGTTTGTATAATATGCATGTTAAATTCTATGGGTTTTTTAACTTCTTAAAGCAATAAAATACAAAGTGATGCATAATTATTTGTAAAGGCATTTTAAAAGGATTTAAAATTATTTTGCATTTATAAGCTTCTAGATGTAGATTTCTATAGTACTATAATGTTGTTGTGCAGAAACTATAGAGATTCTTTAGGATGACTGTTTGTCATCTGGCATCATTCCATCAATTATTCAGTTACAAAGATACTCCAGTAATTTAAGAACTTGTGTCCATAATTCCATTCGTTTAGTGCAGAAATTCCTTAAGAATTTGAAATAGTGAAGTTATCATTCAGCTAATCAAGATTATTTTCATGAGAAGTCATTAATTTGTCCTCTATAAAAATGAATCAAAAGATTAAAGCTTAGAATTTATTTTAAAAGAGGAGTCATCCTAATTTCCAGCCTTGATGTAAGTGCTTTGAAATGCTGCATTAAGTTGTATAATGCAAGGCTGATTATTAACCAAAATAGATTTGTAGGTCTCTCCTAGTTTACAAACTTGGAGATCACTCTAACAAATATATTTTTCATTGAGAAACCTATTTTTATTATTCTATCGTGTGATTTTTTTGAAATTTGATTGACTGGAAATACAAGTGTAATCAGAGTTCAGGCAAAAAGTAACGAGGACCTAAAATACAAGAGTGGCTATAGGAATGAAAGGAAGGGAGAAAGATTAGACAGAGAGCTAAGGTTGAATGATGGGATTTGTCATTACTGAATGTGAGAGTTGAGGGCAAGAGAGGCAAGAAAGATCTTAATGGAGAGGAGAAATATGAGAAGGTTCAGAGGAGATCACTTCTGGACACGTTCATTTTGCAAAATGAGAAGACAATATATCAAACCATTGGCTCTCCGGGGAGTATACTTAGATCCTCTGTAGACTTTTTTAATCTTCAGAGCATATACCTGTGGTCACTCCTGCTTCACCCAATATTATGACTTGGACTTTTGGGAGACATATAGGAATCATGACAGAAGAAAGAGGAGTCATTTTTCAAATTACGTGCCCACTATCCTTCAGAGTTATGAATTTTGAAGGGAGGGATGAGGCCCCACTGCTCATTCTGGTAAACAACATTGAGAAACAAATTTGAGAATCATTAATGCTAGTAGAAAATCCAGTGGTAAATTTGGAACAGGGATTGTGGTACAGCTGCAGTTTTGTAGTTAATTCCTATAGAAAAGAAGACCTGGGACCCTGGAACCCCTGGTGATGGGAGGGATCTGGAGAATCATGGGACTGAGAGCTAGAAGAGAGAGCGCAGAGCAAAGTGGCCTGTGGGGAGTGGCAGTGATGTGGTGGGTCACAGTGCTACAAGGGAAGCTAGAATGAGGGGAATTAGAAGATCCTTGATAACACGCAAGAGAGCTGTTTAGTAGAGATGAGGGAACGAAAGCCATATTCTAAGGAACTGAATGAATGGAGAGGTGAGTGCATGAAAACAGCAGGTGTGGACTGTTTCATGTAGTTTGACGATATATGAGAGTGAAAAGACTGGAAACTGGAAGCTGTAACGAGGATAAGGAAAAAAAGTGTTTTGTTTTTTTCCCCCTTAGCATATAGAAAACTAGAGCATTTTGTGAACTAAGGTGAAGGTGTCAAAATTCCTATCATGGCAAGGAAAGCCTTTGTGACGTGTGCCCTGTCCCATGTCTAATCCTCTGGCATCACCTTTTGAAGCGCTCTCTGCTTCAGTCAAACTGAACTCTTGCTCCCCAGCAGAGTGAGGAACCATTTCAACAAGTCTTGCTGTCACTAGTGCTCAGGATTCCTCACATCCATCTTGCTAGTCATCCCACAACCTGTTACTCAAAGCAAGATTGGCATCACTTGGGAGCTTGCTAGAACTGCAGTATTTGGGGCCCTCCCCAGACCTACTGAAGCGGAATCTGCGTTTTAACAAAATCTCCAGGCGATTCATATGGTGCTCTAAAATTTTAGAACTGTCCAACAAGACTGTTTGCCTTTGAGAGCAGCCACAGTGTATGGTTTTTCTTTTCTCTCCAATGCCTTGCAAGGAGTCTCCACTAAATACTTGGCCAACAAATGATGCTTTCACGTGTTCAACATATTTCACAGTACTCAGTGGATGTCTAGTACTGTTCTAGATGGGGGAAATATCAATGAACCAGGTAGATAAGATTCCTGCCCTTGTGAAACTTACATTCTATGGAAATGTAAACTAAGAATCTCCTATATTGACATGAAGAAAATAGTACAGAGCACTGGGATATACAGGAAGAGGCTGTTAAGGGGAGGTCTATTTAAAATATATTGGTTTTAGGCCATGTCAGTTGAATTGAAACATGAATAATAAGGAAAGCTATGAAGGAAGACAAGATGTTACAAGTGATGAGATCAGAGAGGTAAGCAAGGGCTAAATTATATTGGACAGTGAGTATCAGTGCCTTTAGACCCACTGCCTGTTACTTTAACAACATGTTTTAACACTTCCCTTATTATCTGAAATGAAAATAGGAAATCATATAACCTATATTCAATACTCTAACTAAAATGTAAAAAAAGAAATAAAAGGAATATTATATAACAGATGAATATGGGGTATAATAGATGTATCAATATGATAATGTTTACTTACCACAACATGCAAAGACGTAACAAAGTCAACTGCAACTTAATATGTAAAATTATTTTAAATGTCACAAGTAAATGCAGACCAGTACAGGTTTATTGCATTTGGTGCTTCAACTCATGTCCTTAGTAGCTAACTCTGGCTAAAGTTTTGAGCAAAATACAGTGTGGTCTTCAATTTTCACAAAGGCTGCACTCAAGAATTTGTCTCAGAGTAAAAATGTGCCAAAAGTAGTTTGTATTTACATATAAAATGGAGGAGGTTCTAGGCTCAACTAGTTATAAACAGATTTTATTTTGCTTACATGAACATCTGGTAGGATGGTTGATCTCACAGGATATAGATACAGGAGAATGCACCATGGTATGGGACTTTCCCATACACCACAGGGCATTTAGGACCCTTAGGCCCCTACCCCGTAAGTCTCAGTAATAGCCATCCAATAATTGTGACAGCTAAAAAACATGCCTCTCACAATTTCCCTTGGGGAGCTAGTCCTGCCTCTACTGAAGGTCATTGACTATGTCATAGACTGTTGTGAGAAATTTGGGTTTTATTCTCATTACATTCATAACCATTGGAGGGTTTTTTAATGGCTGGGAAGAGGAGGCACAATCTGTGGCTTCTGCCTGGAAGGCAAACTGCAAGGAGATACTACAATCTAGGAAGTATAACTGGTGAAACAAGGTTGTAAAGGTGATAGGAGGTGGTCAAAGATGCAGGTAGTAGAATTACTCTTGAAAACAATAGGAAATTTTTTTTTATAGATTGCATCATGATGTAAATGCATTTTGAGATGAAGATGGGAGTTTCTAGCTCACTTTGGATGGTCTCAATCTTCTCAGTAAAACAAGGAATATAGTTATCTGCTGACTAAGCCTGAAGTAGGATAGGGGACTGAGGGTGGGATTGGGGGTCCCAACTATGAAGAGTGCACCAGGCAGTGGGGCTTCCCTGCTGGCTTAGCGGTAAAGAATCTGCCTGCAATGCAGGAGACACGGGTTCGATCCCTGGGTTGGGAAGATCCCCTGGAGAAGGGAATGGCAACCCAGTCCAATATTCTTGCCTGGGAAATTTCATGGACAGAGGAGCCTGGTAGGCTATCGCCCATGGGGTTGCAAACAGTTGGACACAACTTAGCAACTACAACAACAACAATACCAGGGAGTACCCAGGAAAAGAACAAAAGGATTTGAGAGCAACAGCAAAGACCCTTAGCACGAGCATGAATTTATAGCAGTCAGCTTTGTTGTATGAATTCCTGCAACCTTTCTTGGTAGATCCGGGGTACCTAGGTTTATTCAGGATTGATGGATTGGTATAGTGTAAGATCAGAACAGTGAGAAACCACAAGATGTGGCCTCACTAAAGACCACAACCGAAATAGTTGAAATGACTGATGATATAGTTCAGCCTAGAAGAGAAAATCAGAGGAAACCACTAGAAACTAAAAGACCTGGGAAAATTGAGAAGACTCAGTGGGCATGGATGAAGGTGCCATTGAGGGCAGAGAGCAGGTTCATTTGGAGAGCTGGAAGGGTTGGAAGTCAGTCATAGGAAGAAATTTCTGAGTTTGAGACCCTAGTGATAAAAACAGTTTAAAGTGATGGTGAGATTCAGGTCTAACTGTGCTTATGAATAGCCAAGGATGGACGAAGATGAGAGTCATTACAGGTGAGACTCTCAGCAAACTGAAAACCCAAGAGTACCATTTTATTATGAATCTTGAAAGGCTGGAGCCTCAAGAGATGTGTCCTTTATTTATTTTGTGATTTCATTTTATGTACCTAATGTTTATGGTACAGTCTCCTCATATTAGAATGGAAACCTCATGAGGTTAGTCTCTTTTGTTTTACACCTTATCCTAGCATCCAAACAGTGCCTGGCACATAGTACATGTTCCATCAATAACCATTGAATACTTAAGTGAGTAAACGTTTATTAAGTACCTATTAGAAATATGCATGGAGAAGGAAATGGCAACCCACTCCAGTGTTCTTGCCTGGAGAATCCCAGGGACAGGGGAGCCTGGTGGCTGCCGTCTGTGGGGTCACACAGAGTCGGACACCACTGAAGCGACTTAGCAGCAGCAGCAGAAATATGCAGAGTGCTTTATACATTTATTTTCTAACTCTGCCAAGTAGATGTTTTTGTCCCCATTTTAGAAGTTAGGATGGAAGCAGAGAGGCAACAGATTGCCTAGATTTTAATCCAATTCTGCCACTTATAAACTGTGTGGCTTTGGACAAGTTATGTATTTCTCTGTGCCTTAGGAATTGTAATAGTACCTATCTCCTAACATTGTTACAGGAATAAATTAGTTCATATGTCTATATTTCTTAGAACAATACCTGGAACATAGTAAGAAGTTTATATGTGTTTATTTAATCAAATAAAATAAACATAACTATTAAGGGTGAGGGTTGGGATTCAGGCTGAGATTTGCTAACTCCTACTGCTTCCACTACACCAAGAAAGTACCACATCCCATCATTATACATAGTATTTCTATGTTATTTTTAACCAGGAGATGCAGTCTTCTTATAAATATTAACCTTATTCCTGAACATCCCAATAGTATGTTTTTAGTTATAAAGTTTACGTGTAGCACATGGTTCCCTGAGCCCAGAAACTAAAAATATCTACCGAACATTAGGTGTTTCTGCATATGCACAGGGCAAATATATATCACGTGTACTAATCAGTACATCTTTTAACAGTATTAGAAGTTTCATATACTCAGCATGGGCAAGCCTTGCCAATAGAAAAAACAATCTGCTTTCTATACTCAGTAACTTGTGTTTCATTTTATTTGAATCATACTGAAAACTAGTGGTTACTTTCTGAGAAAATATATTCACTACAATGAAATACAATCTGTCTCATGTATACATTTTTCTATTCATCTTCATGTATGAAGTCAATACTAGGCTATCACATTTTTAATGACTATTCTTATTTCATTTTAGATTTTATGTTTACAATAAAAAGAAACGCCTTGTCAACACACCTTACGTGGATAACTCCTATAAATGGGCTGGTGGTGGATTTCTGTCTACAGTGGGTGACCTTCTGAAATTTGGGAATGCGATGCTGTATGGTTACCAAGTCGGGCTGTTTAAGAACTCAAATGAAAATCTTTTACCCGGATATCTTAAACCAGAAACAATGCTTATGATTTGGACGCCAGTCCCTAATACAGAGATGTCTTGGGATAAAGAGGGTAAATACGCGATGGCTTGGGGCGTGGTGGAAAAGAAGCAGACATATGGCTCTTGCAGGAAGCAGCGGCACTACGCCTCCCACACCGGGGGCGCAGTGGGTGCAAGTAGTGTCCTGCTGGTCCTTCCCGAAGAACTGGATGCAGACGCTCTAAATAACAAGGTCCCCCCAAGAGGAATAGTTGTTTCTATCATATGTAACATGCAGTCTGTTGGCCTCAACAACACTGCTTTAAAGATTGCTCTGGAATTTGATAAAGACAGATCAGACGTACCTTAACATCACAGGTGCAAAACAAGCTGTTACGGTTTTGTTTTTGTTTGTTGGTTTTTTGTTTTGTTTTGAAACATTGAAGTCCCCAAATACACGCAATTTTAAAGAATAAATTTGTAATAGAGTATAACTGAATGCAGAGAATTATGTACCTCTAATTGCCTACTTTTGTAATTGTCTTTTATTGGAGGATGAGTTCTTTATACTCAGGGAAGTAACTATATTTTTACTTTTTGAAAAAAGTGTTAACTCTTGAAATAAAATATTCTGATAAAAATGTACTTTCTGAATGTGTAATATAGAGGAAATCTCATTCAACAGCAGACTCAAAATATTGTTCTTTTAATATGACAGCAGATGGTCCTTCCCTTGTGGTCCAGTGGCTAAGATTACATGCACCCAATGCAGGGGAGATCCAGGTTCAATCCCTGGTCAGGGAAATAGATCCCACATGCTGCAACTGAAGATCTTGCATGCCACGACCAAGACCTGCCACAACCAACCAAATAAATAAATATGTTTTAAAAAGAAAAAAAAAGACAGCAGAAACAAGATTGTGAGAAATGGTATATTAGTTGTCTATTGCAGCTTAAAAGAACACACATTTATTATCCCATGGTTTCTGAAGCTTAAGAATTCAGCAGTAGCTTGACTGGATGGATCTGGCACCAGAGTCTCTAATGAGGGTGCAGACAATATGTTGTAGTCATCTAAAGGCTTTTCTGGTCCCAGAGGAAATGTTTCCCAAATGCTCATTCACTCACAGATTTTAAGATTTGTGAACTAAAGATGTTATTTGCTCCCCAGCCAGCCACAGGTTGGCAGGTGCTTGATTAGTGCTCAAGGCCTAAGAATAGTTCTTGGCTCTTGGCTGTGTTCTCTAAACTCTTGGCTCTGCCCTCTGAATTATTCTTTTCATTAAAGGCAACATGTGTTTGCATCCAAGTGGCTTTCTCAGCCTGCTTTCATTTTTGGCCACACCAAGTCACAGGTGGAATCTTAGCTCCTAACCAGGGATCCAACCCATGCCCCCAGCAGAGGAAGCAGAGATTCTTAACGACTGGACCACCAGGGAAGTCCTACAACCTGCTTTCCTACTTGTACAAGTTTGAGGGTCTAAAGGCCTCTTTTATATTCTCCTTTCAGTCTAACTTAACAGTTTTCCTGCTAATGTAATTTTTTAAAATTCTGTGAGTCCCTTACAAATCTCACTGGGGTTCATGGTAATAAACAGAAGCTGTGCCCCCAAATCTTTTCGAACTAAACCCCTCTCTAACTTGTGATTCTGCTAAGACAATTGGAGAAAACACTGTTAAACTTCTATTAAGACCTATTGTTAAAATAGCTCTCAAGACACCATCTTGCTTCTTTCCAGTCATAAAGGATCTCATATATCATACCCTCAGTTTCATCTTTAGACTGTTTTTTGTTTTGTTTTCTGGAAGTGTCCTAATTTTATCTTTGCCTTGAAGCCATTTTTTAATTTTAGCATCTTTTGTCACTTGGAGAGTCTGGGAAATTTCTAAACCATCAGTTATTGATGCATTCTTTTTTGTTGTTTAGTAGCCCTTCCTTTAGCTTGTCTCTCTCTTGCTTTGTAGTATAAGCAACAAGAAGAAGCCAAGAGTCAATACTGGGTCTGGAAATCTCAGCTTGATTACCTAGTTCATCAGGCACATTTTCTACTTTCTGTGGTCTTGCAGGCAATAGTGTTGCTAAACTTCCTGCCACTTCACAACAGTAATCTTCTTTCTTCCAATTTCCAGTAACATTTTCTCACTCTCCTTTAAGTCCATACCTGTAGCCTCCTCAAAGGCCATCATACTTCTAAACAGTTTCTTCAAGGCTCCTCAGGCATTCACTGACAATCTTTTCAAAATCCTTCCAACTTCTATTCACTGTTCTAAATTTACTCCCCCCATTTTGGGCTTTTGTTATAGCTGCACTCTCCTCCCAGGTATCAAAATCTACAATGTAAAAAATAAATATTTCAGATATAATTCACAATTCATATACTTTAAAAGTCAACCTTTCAAGTGTTCAATTTAGTGGCTTTAGTATATTCACAAGATTGTGTGCCCATTCAATTCCAGAATATCTTCACCCAAAAAAGGAATCTTAAACCCATTAACATTTGCTGTGCATTCCTCTCTACTCCCAGGCCCTGACAACCACCGATCTAGTCTCTGTCTCTTTGGATTTGCCCATTATGGGTATTTTGTAAAAGTGGAATTATAATATGTGGCCTTCTGTGTCTGGCTTCTTTAACTGTAATGTGCATTAATTATCTATTGCTGCGTAACTACTGTATCTCAAAAATTTTCTGTTTTATAAGTTTGGGAGCATTTTAGCTGAGCAGTTCTAGCTCAGGGTCTCTCCTGTGGCTGCAGACAAGATGTCAGCAGGACTTTCAGTCACCTGAAGGCTAGAGTAAGGCTAGAGGATCTAATTCCAAGATAGTTCAGCCATGTGGCTATCGGCAAGAAGCTTCTGTCACTTGCTGGCTTTTGGGAGGGGGTCTCAGCGTCTCACTACATGGACTTCTCCATAGGTCTGCCTGACTGTCCTGTGGCTTCCCTCAGACTGAGTGATTAAAGAGAGAAGGCAAAAGCCACAGTGTCTTTTATAATCCAGCCTTGAAGGCCATACAGTAACAGTACTACCTATGCCAATTTCTCCCGAGCACACAGACCAACCCTGATTCAGTGTGAAAGAGCTACACAAAGGCTGAATAAATACCAGAAGGTAAGGCTCATTGGAAGCCATCTTGGGAGACTGGCTCCGTGGATGATTTATTATAGTGTTGACATACTGGGAAACCTTGTTGTAACAGTCATAGATGATCAGTATTGGAGACTACACTGAATTTGGGGAAATTCAAAAAGCAGTGGAAGTTTTTTTATTCTCAAATAAAAAGAGGCCTGTTCTATAGTTCTGAGGTCTCAGCCTGTTTCTTCACTCTGCTTTGATCCATAGAGGTAAGTAGATGGGTATTTCTGAGAGGTCAAAATACAGACAGCAACTCCCTACAACAGATCCATTTCATCTCCTTATTTCTTTCTGGCTTCTGACTTCTAGATCTTCTATTCATATTTGTCAAATTTTTCAGCCCATAATTCTTTGATAAATAGAAAATGCCTTCCTTTAATGTTATTCTTTAAATTTTAAACATTAATTATTGTGACAAAAGGGAAATCAAACTAACAGCAAGTTAAAAAAATATTTCTGATAAAAATACCATGTTTTTGGACTTCCTTGGTGGTCCAGTAGTTAAGAACCCACTTTTCAGTGCAGGGGGTGTGGTTTCAATCCCTTTTCTGGGAACTAAGATCACATATGCTGCGCACTACAGACAAAAACAAGTTTTTTCTTTAATAATCATGTTTTCAGTTTGATCATGTGATACCAATGTGATCTTTGAACCTTAACACAGACCACAGAGCAAAATGCTTGGACCTGCCAAGGAGGTGACATTTACACTGGGAGAGGAGGAAAGCGCATTGTCTGAATGTTGCAGAGAAGTGCCATGTGACTGAACTGTCTGAGGGGGTACAGCCACAAAGTGTGAAGAGATCTGTGAAGTTGGTTAATGTGTACTATGAACAGGGCACTTGCCTTAGACTAGTTTTTCACTTTTTAGGATTCTTGTTGAAGCTATGAGAAAGAGCTGGGAACTTTCTCAAAGTGAACCAATGTACAAATGTCAGGGGTTCACTGACTCCACATTAAGAATTCCTATTTACCATAATAACTTATTTTCTTACATAATGCTTTGATAAATGCTAGATAGAAATGTTAGAAGTGCTTTGATAAATTTCCTCATCTCCCAAAGTGGTAATTGCAGTGTGACTGATCTTTAGGGAAAAGAACTCAGGAGAATTTGACACAAGTTGCTTGCATTTTTGTTTTTGTTTTCTGCAATTTACAACTTGTCAAGGGTGGTTATTGTCTACAAATGATTTGCTTTACCTTCCTGTGGTAGAATAAAATATTTCAAAATTCTGCTCCAGATTTGAAAGTTGAGGTTCTGGAAATATGTCTTTGTAGTTTTTATAGAAAAACTGTAAATCTTAATTTAGATGGGTTAGAGTTTATTATTGCATTTTATTAAGAGAAAAGTTGCTTTTATAGGATAATAACCTCTACTTATAACCTTTAGGATTTTACAGCTACATTTTCACAACTATAGGCATAAAGAATTATATTGTTATATTATTAATATTGCTATTAATTCAGGTTTAAATAGTCTGAGTTCTATTCTTAGGAGGTACTGGAATAGCTACTTGATATTTTGTTTTGCCTTGGCTGTGCCATGAGGCTTTTGGATCTCAGTACCCCAACCAGGGGTTGAACCTGGGCCCTTGGCAGTGAGAGCACAGAGTCCTAACCAGTGGACCACCAGGGAGTTCCCCTGATCTTTTATTTGTGTAGGGAAAAAAAAACCCTAGAAAGCATGAAAGTTTCACATTGCAAATACCCATGTAATCCCAATACCCAGAGTTAAAAATGCTAACATTCAGTCAAATTTTCTTCATTTAAAAATAATAACGAGTAAAACTTAATAGATAAAACTGAAGACCCCTAGAACCATCACCCAAAGCCCCACTACTTTTGCCCTGCAGGGACCTGCTGTCAGGAGTTGGTGTATATTCATCCACTCCCTTGTTTAATACTTTCACAGCCAAGTATATACATATATTCTATGTGTATATTATGCATACTATGGTGCTATTTGTATAAATGTAAATAAAACATTTTCTACATTCCCTTTTTAAATTTAACATTGTTTTTTGTGATCTGCTCAACTTGATAAATATAAATCCAGTTTATTTTCACTGCTATAAAATATGATATTGTATGACTATATCACATTACATGGGCTTCCCTGGTGGCTCAGCAGTAAAGAATGTGCCTGCCAATGCAGGAGATGTAAGAGACACAGGTTTAATCCATGGTTCAGGAAGATCCCTTGGAGAAGGAAATGGCAGCCCACTCTAGTATTCTTGCCTGGGAAATCCCATGGACAGAGGAGCCTGGTGGGCTACAATCCATTAGGGTTGTAGAGTTGGACACAACTTAGTGACTAAGTAACAACAACAACAACATAATCACATTACACTCTCTATTTTTTAACTAATTTTTTTTTCTATTATATACAGAGCTGTAAGGAACATCCTTTTCTTTGAGTTGAACCATATGAAATTGTTATTTTTCCAGATCAAAAGATGCTTGAATATAGACAATTTTATGTAGCTGATCCTAATTCTGTTGTTTGTATGCCAACACTGACTTTTAATTTTTGACTGAGCAATGGATAGGAAATGATATCTGATTATTTTTACTTGGATTTACCTATTGTTAGTGAAGTTAAACTATTTTCACGCATTCATTGGCCACCTGGATTTCCTCTAATGTAAATTTCCTACCGATGTTTGTGCCCATCCAGAATAGGGGAAATGAATAAAGCATTTCTTTTAAAAATTGATTGCGGACATGTTCATGGGGTTGGAGAATGAATAGCCTCAATAAGTATTGGAGTTCTCCCAAAATGTAGTAAAACTTTTAATGGCCACAAATTCCTCCCATTCCATTTTGCATGCTGCTTTGCAATGTGATTTTGCCTCTCTCCTCAGCCAAAGATGGTGTCTGTTTCTCCACTCCCTTGAACCTGGGCTGGCCTTGTGACTTGCTTTGACCTATGGAATGTTGTGGAAATGATGTTGGCTAAGTTCCAGAGCTTAGGCTTCAAGAGGTCTTCAAACTTCCATCTTCACCCTCTGAGAACTCTGCCTCCAAGACTGCCAGGTAAGAAAACCAGACTAGCTTATTACATACCTCAGCTGACAGCCAGCACCAGACATGTGACTGAAGTCATCTTGGACCTTCCAGTCCAGTTGAGCCTCTAGATGAAGGCAGCCACATGATAAGCCCAGGTAAGATCAACCCACAGAATCATGAAAAAGAATGTCATCATTATTTTAAGCCACTAAATTTTGGGGTGGCTTGCTTTGCAGCAGTAGTTAATGCAACTATGCTCAAGTGTGGTAATGAGGTGGGTAAATAATTTGAAAGAAAAAATAGAACTTGAAAGTTCTTGATTTTGAATAGACAGGATCCTTTTTTATTTAAAAGAATACTATTAACAGAGCATTCACTATGTGTCAGGCATTGTGCTAAGAACTTTATATATGTTAACTCATTTTATCTTCAAAACAACCCCATTAAGTGGAAATTATTTTAGTTATTTTGCCCAAAGTCACATAGCCATTAACCATTAGAACTCATATCAAATCCAGGCTTATCTGACTCAAAAGGCTGTTCTAAAATTATCTTGTCTTCCTGCTAAAAAAAAACTCTAAAAATTTACAGACCTAATAAAAGGACATTCGGTACCATGCAACTTTATAGATGAAATATTTAGTAAAAAAAAAAAAAAAAAAACTCACATAAATTGAATAAAAATAAATATATACTGGGATTTTAAATAGTAAATCTGGTTGCAAATAAAGAATATACACAACTTCTGTTATTCTCATGCAAATTAAAGACAAAAATGGCACAGTAGAGTCATGCTTTTAAACACCACCTCTCATATACATAGCATTATATATAAAATGTGAAATGAGAAAATGAAAAAGATACTCATGGACTTAAAAATACAACCACAAAACAGTGAGCAGGGCTGAAACTGGTGTCTCCTGAGCTCTGGTGCAGATGGCAGTGGCAGCTCCAATATTATGCTCCTATAGAATAATCAAAACTAACCTGCTTCCCAAGAAAAATTCAAATTGAGAATTTTTCCTATGTTGTTCTCTTATCAAGAGAAACTCTAAAGAGAGTCTTAACCACTGGGCCACCAGGGAATTCCTAGTCTTTAAGCAGTTTTGAGTTTATTTTTGTGTGTTCCAGCTTCATTGATTTACATGCAGTTGTCCAGCTTCCACAACACCACTTGCTGAAGAGACTGTCGTTTCTCCATTATATATTTTTGCCTCTTTTGTCAAAGATTAATTGGCCATTCAGTTCAGTTCAGTTCAGTCACTCAGTCATGTCCGACTCTGCAATCCCATGAATCGCAGCACGCCAGGCCTCCCTGTCCATCACCAACTCCCGGAGCTTACTCAAACTCATGTCCATCGAGTTGGTAATGCCATCCAGCCATCTCATCCTCTGTTGTCCCCTTCTCCTCCTGCCCCCAACCCCTCCCAGCATCAGGGACTTTTCCAGTGAGTCAACTCTTCGCATCAGGTGGCCAAAGTACTGGAGTTTCAGCTTCAGCATCAGTCCTTCCAATGAACACCCAGGACTGATCTCCTTTAGGATAGACTGGTTGGATCTCCTTGCAGTCCAAGGGACTCTCAAGAGTCTTCTCCAACACCACAATTCAAAAGCATCAATTTTTCGGTGCTTAGCTTTCTTCACAGTCCAACTTTCACATCCATACATGACCACTGTAAAAACCATAGCCTTGACTAGATGGACTTGGTGTGGGTTCATTTCTGAATGTCCTATTATGTTCCATTGATCCATGTGTCTGTTTTTGTCCCAATACCATGCTGCTTTGATTATTGTAGTTTTGTAGTATTGTCTAAAGGGTGGGCATAGTATACCTTCAGCTTTGTTCTTTTCCTTCAGGGATTGCCTTGGCAATTCTCTGTCTTTAATGGTTCCATATAAATTTTAAGATTATTTCTAGTTCTGTGGAAAATGTCATCAGTAATTTTATAGGGATTGCATTAAATCTGTAGATTGCTTTGTGTAGTATAGCCATTTTAACAATATTAGTTCTTCCAATTCAAAAGCATAGGTTTTCTATTTCTTTGAATCATTTTCAGTTTTATCAATTCGTTATATAGTTCTCCGCATATAAGTCTTTCACCTCCTTGGTCACAATTATTCCGACATTTTTAAAAGTGATTTTTTTAAACTTTCCCTAATATTTCACTGTTCATGTAAAGAAATGCAATAGACTTCTGTATATTAATCTTGTATCTTGGTATACCTTGATGGCCTCATTTATCAGTTCTAATAGTTTTTGTGTGGGGTCTTTAGGGTTTTCTGTATATAGTATTATGTCATGTGCATATAAAGACAATTTTTTCTCTTCCAACTTGATACTTTTTTTTTTTTTGTCTGATTGCTATGGCTGGGACTTGCAATATTATGTTGAATAGAAGTTGTAAGAGTGGGCATCCTTATCTTATTCCAGACTTTAGTGGGAGAACTTTCAGCATTTCACCATTGAGTATTATGTTGGCTGTGGGTTCATCATAAATAGCTTTTATTATGTTCCCTCTATACCTACTTTAGTAAGAGTTTTTAATCATAAGTGGATTTTGAATCTTATCAGATGCTTTTTATGCATCTATTGAGATGATGTAGTTTTTGTCTTTTCTTTTGTTGATGTGGTTTATCACATTGGTTGTGTATGTTGAACCATCCTTGTGACCCTAGGATGAATCCAACTTGATCATGGTATGTGTGTTGTTGGATTCGACTTAACTAATATTTTGTTGAGAATTTTTGCATCTATATTAATCAATGATATTGACCTATGATCTTTTTTGGTATGGTCTCTGTTCTCATTTTGGTATCAGCATGGTAGTGACTTCACAGAATGATTTTAGGGATGTTCCCTCCTCCTAAATCCTTTCGAAGAGTTTGAGAAGGATTGGTTTAAGTTCTTTTTATGTTTGGTAGAATTCCCCAGTGAAGCCATCTGGTCCTGGAGTTTATTTTTTTGCAGGGAGCTGTTATTATTATTACTATAGACAGAATCTCAATTTTCAAATCTGGATAGAATTTTTCAACTTTGTATTCTATGAGAGGTAGAATAATGGCCCCCTAAAATGTCCACATCCTTATCTCCAGAATATGTGAATGTTACCTTACATAGCAAAAGAATTTTGCAGATGTAATTAAATCAAGGATCCTGAAATAGGTAGATTAACCTGGATTATCCAGGTGACTGCAGTGTAATCACAAAGGTCTTTATAAGAAGGTGGGAGGTTAGAGTCAGATGTGATGATACAAGTAAAGGATGGAATAATCTGAGGCCAGTAACCAAGAAATACAGGTAGCCTCTAGAAACTAGAAAAGACCAGGAAACAGATTCTCCCTTTAGTGCCTCCAGAAGAAACATACACCTTGATCTTAAGTTCAAGAGATCCATTTTGGACTTCTGATCTCCAAAATTGTAGGATAATAAATTCATGTTTGTGTTGTTTTTGTTTTTAAGCCACCTAGTTTGTTGTAGTGTGTTAGAGCATCAGTAGGAAACTATATTCCTACTATTTTTAACCGAAATTCTAATCTGAAGAATTTGTTATTGTTGTTAAAAAAAAAAAATGAGAATGAATCCTAGGAAGACAGTAGCTTATTATAGCTTCTTTCCACTTCTAAACTCATCAGTAATCTAGATATACAAATTAGAGTGTGCTGGTCGCTCAGTTGTGTCTGACTTTTTGCAACCCATGGACTATAGCCTTCCAGGCTCCTTTGTCCATGGAATTCTCCAAGCAAGAATACTGGAGTGGGTTGCCATTCCCTTCTCCAGGGAATCTTCTCAACCCAGGGATTGAACCCAGGTCTCCTGCATTGCAAGCATATTCTCTACCATCTGAGCTACCAGGGAAGCCCACAAATTAGAGTAACTGATAAATAACCCTACAATCACCAAAGTGGCAAAAAAAAAAAAAAAAAAAGAGGGTTCCATTTATTTATGGAAGATGGGGAAGGGGGAAAATACTCTCATATATTGCTGATAGAAAGCAGTCTGGCATCACTTGATTAAAAATATACTTATCTTTCTAACCAGCAGTCTTACTCCTGTAAATCTAAGCCACAGAAATAAAAGCACTATTATTAAGGAATACTTAAATATATTTATGGCATTGATTATAGTGGGAAAAAACTAGAAACAAATTGCCCGCCAATAGGATAATACTGAATAAATTATGGTACTTCCACACCATGGACTATTGTGCAGCCATTAAAAAGAATTAGAGAATGAAATTGGATCCCTGCTTCCCTTTCCCATATGCAGAATTTATTCAAAGCAGATCAAACCTAAATGTAAGAATGAAGACTATAAATCTCTTAGAAGAAAACAGGCACGAATCTCTGTGACCTAGGAATAGGAAATAATTTCTTAGATACGGCACCAAAAGCACGAGAAACACACAAAAAAGATTAGATAAATTAGACTTCATATAAATTAAAAATGTTTGTGTTTCTAAGGACAAAAAATAAAGAGACAAGCTACAGAATGGGAGAAAATATTTGCAAACCATATATATAAGGGATTTGTATCTAAAATATGTAAGAAAGCTTACAACTCAAAAATAAAAAGGCAACACAGTTAACAATGGACAAAGGATCTGAACAGACATTTCTCCAAAGAAGATATACAAATAGCCAATAAGGACATTTAAATATAGTCAACATCATTAGTCATCCAGGAAGTGCACATTAAAACCCTAATGAGGTAACTCTTCACAAACACTGAGATGGCTATAATTAAAAAACAAACAAAAACAGACAAGGATGTAGAGAAATTGGAACCTTTGTGCTTTGTTGCTAGTAGGAATAAAATGGTGCAGGCACTTTGGAAAACAGGCAATTCCTCAAAAAGCTAAACAATTACCATCTGATCTAGCAATTCTACTTCTATGTATATGTATCTGAGAGAATTTAAAATACGTCTACACAAAAACTTGTACACATAAATTCATAGCAGCATTATTCATAGTAGCTAAAAAGTAAAAAAACATAAATGTCCATTGACTGATTAATGGGTAAACAAAATGTATATTCTTACAACATAATATTATTCAGTCAAAAAGGGAATGAAATACTGATGATACATGCATGAATGGCTATGATATATATTTATGTTAGTGAAAGCCAGACACAATAGGCCATGTATTGTATAATTCCATTTATATAAAATGTCCAGACAGGCAAATCCAAGGAGATAGAAAATATATTAGTGGTTGCCAGGATCTGGGAGGAGGAAGCAATGGGGAGTGAATGCTAGTGAGTATGGAATTTCTTTTTCTCATCATGAAAACTGCCTGGAATTATTAGATATTGGCAGTGGTTGAACAATATAGTGAATATAATAAAAACCACTGAATATTATATCTGAAACAAAACAAAAATTAAACTTTATCAGATGACTCACAGAGGCAACCAGATAAGAAACCATTTGTTATCTGATCAGATCAGAAGCCAAGAATTTAATTTTTAGTTATTTTTATGTAATTTTTTCTAATTTATGGAATAGATAGGTTAACCTTTCCTTACATTAAAAAATGAAGACAGTGGTTAAGACTCTGCACTTCCATTGCAGGTGGCATGGCATTCCATCCCTGGTCAGGGAAACTAAGGTTCCACATGCCCTGTGGAAAGGCCAAAATAAAATGAGGACAATATAAATGATAATATTAAAGAAAAACACTCAGTAAATAATAATGTATGTGGGAAACCTTTAAGTTTGGAAAAGTCTGAATGTTCTCTTCTGAGCATTTTTCAAATCAAGTAATACTGTTTAATAATGAAATAAAACTTAATATACCATTCCGTTCCCAGTGCCAAATATCTCTTTAAATTAACTCTTAGATAGGTTCTTTAAAGTACCATACTTTCTTTTGATACTATTTCCAAGAAAATTTGCAAGAATTTGCTCCCTGTTTATCACAGGTTTTGCCAAAGTTCCTAAACTGTGCAAGCTGAGGTGCCTTGGAGCAAACGTTGACACCTGACATCTTTAGGAGACCATACAAACTTCCAGTTCCAGGTAATTATGTCACATTTAGATAGCACCACATTTCCTTTGGTGATACATCTTTGTGAAGGTGACTTTTGGGTGATTGCTGTGATAAAAATCTAATACTATGCAAAAATCAATGTGGAAAAAATGAAGATGGCAGTGTCCAATGTGATCCAAATTTTGAAAAATATTCAGTACCCAGAAGGCACACTCATTCCATTAACAGGTCACTTAAGAACGAAGCAAAAAGTATCATTTTGGTTCTAATTTACATGTAGTTTTTTTACTTTAGTACTAAAGTTTCTATAATTTAACTATTTAATAAATTTAACCATTAGCTATTTCTTTTGGCCAGGGGACTCCATGAAAAAATTTACTGAAACTAGAGGCTATATACCAAGAAAGTTTGGGAAGCCCTGAGTTATCTGCTTCTCATACAATACACCCCAAACTTTCCACAGTTCTTCAGTTCTCATGCAACATTCCTCTGATATACCAACGAGTATTGTTAATGGATCAGTCTCTCGGATTAGGGGTGTATATATAGGAACACCTCTTGGTAGAAAATGCCTGTCTTAAGTGCCTGGCTTAAAGATAACAGGTAACAAGGGTGAAACAGATCACCAGCCCAGGTTGGATGCATGAGACAAGTGCTCAGGGCTGGTGCACTGGGAAGATCCAGAGGGATGGGATGGAGAGGGAGGCGGGAGGGGGGATCGGGATGGGGAACACATATAAATCCATGGCTGATTCATGTCAATGTATGGCAAAAACCACTACAATACTGTAAAGTAATTAGCCTCCAACTAATAAAAATAAATGGGAAAAAAAAAAAGATAACAGGTAAAACAGAAGCAGTTATCTTCCCAGTCTAATGGGCAGTCATATAAGGGCTAGAAAGGGAGAGATATTCTCTACTTCCTAAGTCCCAAGGGTCACTTTATAAACCATCAGAATGACAATGAGACTACAGAGCCACTTAACATATTTTGCAGTCACCAGTGCTAACCTGTCTGGACCAGAGAATGCAGTACTATCTACTGCCCCCTGCCAGGACATCCTGGAAAAATCACAATACTCTTGATTCCTCCTCTCAAATTTTCTACCCCTGAAGAGCTATACTATTAAGTATAACTCAGATGCCAGGTACAGTTACTGTACTAAATTATGCAGTATGTTATGGGCACATAAATCCAAGGCATTACACTGTGATTGTTACTGCGTTAAATATGTACTTCTATACATGTTTCCATAGTTACAAAACCAAACTACATTTAGAATTAATAAATAATGAACTTTGCATTTGTAAGCTTCCCTGGTGGCTCAGATGGTAAAGAATCTGCCTGCAACGCCTGAGACCTGGGTTTCATCCCTGGATTGGGAAAATCTCCTGGAGGAGGGCATGGCAAACCACTCTAGTATTCTTGCCTGGAGAATCGCCATGGACAGAGGAGCCTGGTGGGCTACAGTCCATGGGGTCAAAAAGAGTCGGACAAGACTGAGCGACTAAGCACAACCCCTTCAGAGTAATTTGAAAAATGACATAAAATAAACTTTTGAGTTTCTGTTCCTGAAGTGAGACACAAACTAATCAGAATATGCTTTTAAAAATATTTAAACCAAACTCACGTACACAGTATATATAAATGTATAGCATATTCACACATACTTTAAAAAAAGCAAAGAAGCAATTTGCCCATAATCAAAACTTTATTGAAAAACTGACACCAAAATAGGAGAGCGCTGCTGTATACCTTACAAAATTAAAAGTAATTACATTATCTTGGTAGATTAACTGGAATTACTGAACTGATAAGGCTTTCTGCGATAGAACACAAATTCAAGAAGTTGTGTGGATCATTAGTGTTGCTTCCTTCTAAATGAACAGCCTGTGAAAGAATCACAAGAGCATATTAAACACAAGTCTGTTCTATCTCTGGTATAGAGTTTTAAGAATAAAAAGTACTTTTTACGTAAAAACTTAGCTTTTAGAAATTTTAGATTAAATACTCATTAAGTCCTCTCAAATGTTATGATGTTCATTTAAGACCATGAGTTAAAACTTTAATGCAAGCTGTCAGACAATACAAACTTAATTTTTAAGAACTATTCTGAATTCTTTTCTCCATAAAATAACTTTCATTAGAGTTCATCTCAGATCTTTTAGGAAAACTCTGATACATATATATGTACCCTTTTAATCATCTGTCAGCATGTGGGCACAAATTCTAAGATCATTGTGTGATACGCAGGTTTTGGCAATCTTGCAAGTACGTGTTTAAGCGGAGTACTGCACTTAACTTTGTTAGAGCTCACCAGGTCATACTAACTAGATCTTGGATTTGTTGCCAATTCACTTGTAACTCTTCCAGTGAGAATAACATGGAATTTACCATGTTACCAAAAATATCACAAGCCAATTTTAAATATCATTATTGAATTGTAAATCCCTAAGTACTACTATGGAAAATTATATACATATGTATTATTTCTTCTCACTGCACAAAAGTGAAAGAATTAAAAATGAGACTACCTTAATCATGAGTTGCTCACAGAAATCAAACCTCTAACATATTAACTATAGTTATCTGCTGCTTAGCTAGCAATGATAAAAACTATCTAAATCATATGTACCAAATACATAGGAAACAAAATATTTACATGTATTTATTCTTTTACTCCATTCTGATTTATGTCTAATATTCCAAGTTAAGCAAATTGACTAAATATAATACAACAAAATTAGATGTTCTAAACTGAGACAAATAACAGATTATGGAATTCTTTGCAAAGTCAAGAGTACAAACTTATCTAATTTACTAAATTAGAGTAAATTTTTTTACTCTTTACACTCTTTACTAAAAAGAGCACACAATGAAAGATAAAAATTATTTTGGTAATTATGAATCTATCATTTCTTTTAAACTGATTTTTGTAAAAAGACTCTAAAATCATAAAATCTCATCACTGGGTTAGAAAATGCCAAATGATTTACCTTCTGTGAGTCTGGCCTTTCCTCCTGTTGGCTGGCACAGCACTGTTGAACAGCCTACACAAAGCACCACTGTCTGAGCGTGGCTGAAAACCGTGGTGATCTTGTAACAACCTAAAACAGGGCAGTGTTAGAAGTGAAAAGCAGAAGAAAACACAGCACCTGTTCAATGTATTTCTAGTAGAGACCTTGTAAAAGATTAGGAACTTCAGTGCTGTGCAAACCACATCCGTAACAAACTTTTCTAGTAGCCACATTAAAAACAAGTGTTTTTTTTTTAAGATGAAATTAGTAATATGATCTATGGAAGTCTGTATTTCCAAAATATTATCATTGCAACGTGTAAACAAAGCCTTTTTTCTTTTTCTATACTATATCTTCAAACTCTGGTGTGTATTTCACACTTTAAAGATACAGCATGAAAAAAGAAAAAAGATACAGCCTAGTGGCTACAGTTAATAATACCATACTGAATATTTGAAAGTTACTAAGAGAGTATATCTGAAAAGTTCTTATCACAAGTAAAAAAACTGTAACTATGTATAGTGATAGGTATTAATTTAGACATATTGTGATCATTTCCCAGTATATACAAATATGGAATCATGACATCATACACTTGAAACTATAATGTTTTATGTCATTTATACCTCAAGAAAAAAAAGAATGAAAAAGAATTTTTCCATTCTGACTAGCCACATGTCAAGTGCTCACTAGCTACATATGGCTAATGGCCACCATACTGGATCCCACAGCTTTACAATGAAGAATGAATATACTTAATTGTAAACAATGAAAAAGAAAACTTACCATCTGAGCAGCTTAAAGACTTAATAAGTTCAATGCCATGCTCCTTGTGAAAATCCCATCTTCACAACCCCCTACCCATATGTTTCTGAAGTGGTTTATTATGAAAATAACCCTATGACATTCCAATTCTGTAATCCCACTTCTACTCCAACAGAGGGTCCTAATATCTAAATGTACACAACAGACTATGAGCAGTCCTTATAGAAATTCTGTAAGTAGTCCTTTAGAGAAATTTTCCTTAGGAAAGGAATTAAAGTGTGAAATTTCACCTGGACATTTTACATCCATGAAGTAAGAATTTGGACTTTGAACCAGCCGTTTCTTTTTATGTTTTTTCTTTTCCTCTTCCAAGGAAGGATGCAGTAAATCTCTAGCTAACTGAATAAAAAAAAAGCACAGTGAGTACTAGAATGACACCACAACTCTGGCAGATTTAACCATATGTAAAATATACATGCAAAAATAGGAATAACAGTCATACTCAGAACAGACAACACTTTAGTTTTTTGGTTTTTTTATGCCTGTTAACTTTAATCAACAGTTTTTATAATGCTTGCGTTCTCTAAGTCCCAGTTAAGGGGCTTTACAACGATCCGGAAACAGATGGTAAGGTTAACGCCGTTCTTCGTAACTAATAACAGTCACCAGAGAAAATAAAACTGTGGTGCTAATGATTCTGACCCTGGTGGACCCGCTGAGAGAAGAAATTGCTGAGGCAGACCCGGAGAATGTCAACAGCGAGGTGATTTCTGCCCCCTGGGTTCAACATCTGATCTGACAAGAACTCTTAAGTGGCTGACGCTTGACTGTCCCTGTTACAGTTAATTTGTATGGCAACTGCGAAAACAGTTTTTAAAAAGGAAACAAGCAGAAAACCGCTTCCGAGAGGAGGCAGAGGGGGGCAAGAGCCACAAAAAGAAAGCAAGAAGACGTAAACGATCATAGCCTCGCGGGTGCCCACCGAAACCCAGGAGGGCTGAGTAAGGTACCCAGGGAGCAGTCCCCTGCCAACCAGCAACTCCAGACTGCAGCCCAGGGCGGCGCCGGGCTTCCAGTTCCACGCCCTGGCAGGGCCGGGCTCGCCGCGCCGCCCGGGCAAGTCCCAACAAGTCCGCCACGCGCGAAAGAGCCGTGCCATCCGAGGCGCCGAGCGGCGTTCGGCAGGGAGCCCCGGGGCCCAGCGGAGCCATGGATCTAGCCTGTCCTCGGGGCCCCTCGGGGGACAGAGAAGGCCGACACAAACGCGAAGCCCGAAAGTAAACAACTCACAGGCATGTTGATCCTTTCGCAAGCCCAGCCCGTGCAGATCTCTAAGGCGACACCCCCAGCGAGCAGCACGCGACGAAGCGCGCGGCGTCAACTTCCGGGATAGAGGAGGCTGGGAGGAGCGAAGCGGAGGGCTCGTCCACTCTAGGCGCACCTCTCGGTGGTAGGGGCGGGCTCCGGCCGGGATCCGCGAGTGCCGGGAGAGGGGAGGTGCTGAGGCCCGCGCCCATTCGACACCGCAAAGCCCAGGATTCTAACGCGCTCCAGGGCTAGGGCCGCCGGCCTCAGGTCTCTGCTCTGGGCCTAGAGGTGCTTACGGTCGAGCTCAGGCGGCTCACTCTAGGCTGGGAAGCCGCCTCGGGCTTCGGGAGCGGACCAGAGTGGGCACGCGGGGTCCTGTCAGCGGTCCCGCGGTCAAGACACTCTCCGCTCTCCCCGACTCAGCGGGCAGGCACACGGGCGTTGCCTATGTTCTGTTGTTTTATGTATTAAGTATTATTAATTAAAACCATTAACACGTGCCAGCGAGATTATGAGAGAGGCTCGTTTATTTGTGCATCCGGCTCCGAATTACTGGTTATTCTTTGCGGGGTGTGGCTGTGCTTTGCAGTTTGCTTGGTCTTGAAAAAGTTTTTAAGAAGCAACTATTTGCTGCTTAGTTCATTGTGTGGCTCCTTCCTATCCTCCGTGGGTCACACTTTCCAGAGTGGACAGCTGGGACTTGAAAAAAACAGCGAGTGTCACCGATGGCCAGACTTGAAATATTTTTGATGAAGAGCACCATCCTGTAGATTGAGAGAGTGTTGTCAAAAGCTAAACAATACTTGATCAGAAAATTGTCATAGGTAGACGTTCTCGATCAGCTTTTATTTCTCTTCAAAAACATGATGCATGTATAGTGTGTATTTTGGAAAATGGAGAAAAAGCAAAAGAAATTTAAAATCACCATCCAGAGATAAATATTGTTAATATTTTGACCTATATCCTCTCGTTTTTTTTTCACTTGCATATAGGTTTGTTTTGGGATTTGGTTTTACGTAATTGGTATCATCTTGTGCATATTCTTTTATAGAGGGATCCCCATACACACAACTTACTGTACAGTGAATGTCACTCCATGTTACTATATATTCTCCTACATTATGACTTTAAGTGGGCACATAGCATTCATCCTGTGAATATATATCCTATGTCATCCATACGCTAAGATAGACATTCAATTCAATTCAATTGCTCAGTCGTGTCTGACTCTGCCACCCCATGAATCGCAGCATGCCAGGTCTCCCTGTCCATCACCAGCTCCCGGAGTCCACTCAAGCCTATGTCCATTGAGTCGGTGATGCCATCCAACCATCTCATCCTCTGTTGTCCCCTTCTCCTCCTGCCCTCAATCTTTCCCAGCATCAGGGTCTTTTCAAATGAGTCAGCTCTTTGCATCAGGTGGCCAAAGTACTGGAGTTTCAGCTTCAACATCAGTCCTTCCAATGAACACCCAGGACTGATCTCCGTTAGGATGGACTGGTTGGATCTCCTTGCAGTCCAAGGGACTCTCAAGAGTCTTCTCCAACAGCACAGTTCAAAAGCATCAATTCTTCTGCGCTCAGCTTTCTTTATAGTCCAACTCTCACATCCATACATGACCACTGGAAAAACTATAGCCTTGACTAGATGGACCTTTGTTGACAAAGTGATGTCTCTGCTTTTTAATATGCTAAGTTAGTCATAACTTTCCTTCCAAGGAGCAAGCATCTTTTAATTTCATGGCTGCAGTCACCATCTACAGTGATTTTGGAGCCCAGAAAAATAAAGTCAGCCACTGTTTCCACTGTTTCCCCATCTATTTGCCATGAAGTGACATTCAGGCTGGTTTTTAAATGCTTAAATATTTAAAATATTAATTTTATTAATTAATTTAAAAATATCTATTAATATTAAATTTAAAATATTAATTTAAATATTACATTTAAACTGTTTAAAATATTAATGTTAAATAGTTTCAGACAGATTCGTGTATGGAATAAAATGATTGTGTATGCAGAATCATGGCCCCAAAGACTTTTTAATCCCCAGCACCTGTGCTTATATGGCAGGTGGAATTAAGTTTGATAATTATCTGGCTTTAAGCTAGGAAAATTATCCTGGATTATCTGGGTAGACCCAGTGTCATAACAAGGGCCTTTAAACATGGAAGAGAAAGACAGAGAGAGATGTGGTGATGAAAGAAGAGTCTGAGAGATGCCATGTTGTTGGCTTTGAAGATGGAGTAAGGGGGTGGCGAGTGGAGGATTGTGGGTACCTCTAGGAGTTGGGAAAAACAAGGAAAAGGACCCACCCCTAGGCCTTCCTTAGAATCAGCTAAATATTTGCCTAAGTTTTATTTTAATTCTTTCGTTGTAATATTTATCTATAAGTTTTTAATCAACCTGGGAATTTGCGGGGGTAGCGGGGTGTGTGTGGCTGCATCACACAGCTTGCAGAATCGCAGTTAACCCCTGGTCAGGAATTGAACATGGAGCACAGCAGTGAAAGCCTGGAATCCTCACCACTAGACCACCAGGGAACTCCCTAACCTGGAATTTCTTTTGGCACTTGGTGTGTAGTGGGTCTCAGAACAATGTCTAAAGAGCAGGCCTAGTTATTGCTTCAGCTTCTTAACCAATGCCCAGTACAGTGTCAAAACCCTTTCACTTCTGAGACACTGTAACTGTGAGAAATAAAACTCAAGGTCAAGAAGATCTGGACTCTATGTATGACTCGGCCTGCTTCTCCAAAGCTCAGTTTCTCCTAACATGTCCCCAGGCCCTTGCACTGATGACAGATAGAGACATGTAGGCAGTTGCAAGGGTGCAGAGTCCCTTGGCCTTGGCAGCCTACTCAGGGATCCTGCACAAGGAACTCTTGCCTGGCTTCCCAAAGGACTCTGAAGTGCCAGCTGAAATTCTGTATGCTGCCTGAGAACTTTCCAACTGTTCTCTCTAGCCAGGTCTGAGAAGGTGCTGCTGAACCCTCCATTCAGCATCCAGCCTCCTTCACCTTAGAAATGCGAGGCCATTTCCAGTCCCTTCCTCCTTTCCAAACTTCAAAGGCTGGGAGAACCCACAGGTTTTCACCTTAAACCAAATCAGAACCCACTGATGCCTAATTTCAAGCCGGCCAAAATTGGTTCTAAACAGATTGGTTCCCCACTTTCACCTGGGCTGGAGTTCCTCAGCCTTATCCTCTTCTTTTCCCAGAAAAACGGTAAGAGGTTTAGTTTAGTCTCAGCTTTAAGAAATTCAGGGTGTGAGGTGGGGCCCTAATGTTAACTTTTGTTCCCACTGCCTCTCTAAGTATTTTTCTGAGAAGCTAGGGAAATCCATATTGTCATCAAACTTTAACCAATACAGCATTACTTTTCTCTTCTTTTGTCCACCCGTGGCCAGGTTGCAAAGCACGTGTGGCTCATTCTCAACACATTCTTGAAAGCAGCAGCGACTTCTGAAACCCACCTCTTTTCTGCACATCAGTTCTCCAACAGGGACATAAACACTGTCCCCAAAGCTCTACTGTTGGGGTTGCAGTCCATCTGCCACTCATGCGGATGTTTGACACTTCCAGTAAGTTCCCGGCTCTAAGAGGTAAGAATCTCAGATGCAAACTCTGACATCATTTTCTTTGTTTTTCATACCAACTTAATTTCTGACTGAGGTGGCACCCCCATGGGCCTAGTACTATAGTGTGAAAGTGAGTGTTAGTTGCTCAGTCGTGTCTGACTCTGCTACCCCAGGGACAATAAATAGCCTGCCAGGTTCCTCTGTCCATGGAATTCTCCAGGCAAGAATACTGAGGTAGGGTGCCATTTCCCTCCCCAGGGGATCTTCTCAACCCAGGGATCAAACTTGGCTCTCCTGCATTGCAGGCAGATTCTTTACCATCGGAGCCAGCGTGTTTATGTCCCCATAAAATTCCTATGTTGAATCCTAATCCCCAATGTGATGGTATTGGAGGGTGGGGCCTTTGGGAAGTGATTAAGTCATTAGGATGGAGCCCTCCTGTTGGAATTGTCAAACCTAAGATCGTGTGCCCAACACAGTGAGGCCAAACAAACTGAAACGCTGGAGTTGGGAACAGAGAAAGGTTTACTGAGCAGCCTAGCAAGGAGAACAGGTGGCTCCTGCTCAAAAGACCTAAACTCCCCAGTGGGTTTCAGGGAAGTGCTTTTAAAAGTGAGGGCGGGGAGTGACAGAGTATGTGAATCAAAGGATTACAGTTTCTGGTGAGGTAACCGGGTGGTGTCAACAGAGGTCAACGTTATCAGTCCTCAGGCTTTGGGGGCTAAGTCTTCATGGTCATCGGGTAGTTAACTTCTTCCATTTTGTGGGGGGTTTTAGTATCTGTAAAACAATGCAGGAAACGCGCATCAGACACTGTTACCAGGTACTTCATGGAGGGACTAAAAATTCTGTGACTGCTGTATGGCTGATTTACTATTTAAATTCTTAGCAGTTCTGGCTCAACTGCTTTTTGTGTCACTACATATTCACATCCTTTCAATATTAATTCTTGAGCCAGGCTTTTGTGACTCAGGGGAGGCCTGGAGACTACAGCTTTTCTACAAACAAGAGGCAGGCAGGCTGAGGACATGGGGGGAGAGGTCTGTTCCAGGAAGGCCCCAGGGCCCTGGTCCATTTCAGAATTAGTACCACTAAAAAAGATGCCCCAGACAGCTCCCTCACCACTTCTACCATGCAAGGACACGGTGAGAAGAATGCCATCTGTAAACTGAGAAGCAGGCTCTCACTAGACACCAAATCTGTTGATGCCTTCGTCTTGGATTTTCCAGCCTCCAGAACTATAAGAAATAAATGTGTTTAAGCTAGCCAATCCAGAGTATTAATATTTTGTTACAGCAGCCCAAACAGAGATAGCTGGCCTAGCAGAACTTTTCACCTCATTCTTTTCTTTCTTTCTTTGGCACCCTATGGCATGTAGGATCTTACTTTCCTGACTAGAGATCAAACCTGTGCCCCCCTGCAGTGGAAGCATGGAGTCTTAACCACTGGACCACTAGGGAAATCCCAGTATTTTGTTATAGCAGTCAAACAGACCAAGATAGCTGGCCTGGCAGAACATTTTACCTCATTCTTGGGGATTATGCCAGGTTATCTGTAACATACAGATATGTTGTTATCTGTATGTTACCCCTCTGGGTCTGCTCTCCACCCCTCACCCTGCTCTGTGCCCAGGAGGCTGACTTTAGGCTGTATCAGCTGACTTCTCTTGCCCTCTGATTTCTAGACCCCATTTGAGTGAGTCATCTGTGATCTGCCAGGATCCCCTGCAGGGATATGCTCCCCTTTTAGTGTAGAAAGCTTTGCAGATGGGGACCATCTGCTTCTCAGTCATAAGTCTAAACAGGTCACTGCACAGCTGTCCACTGTCCCTGTCTGTGGAACCCTTCAGGTCTGACAGATTGTGACTCCTCCTATTCCATGTTTGAGATGCACGTGGGAATCTTAAGGGAGATGGCCTAGAGTCGTGGCCATGCAGATCTCTGCCACTTTGGGGGCCCGCAGCACTGGGGTCACCTAGGAACTTTTTGGAAATGCAGACTCTCAGATCCCATTCAGATCTACTGAGTCTGAATCTACCTTTTAACAAGATCCCCTGGTGATTTGTGTGTGTATCCCAGGGTGAGGGGAGTCTTTCTACCTTCCCTGTGGGGCTGTGGGGAAGCCAGATTCCTACTACTCCAGGATAGTAAATCAAGCTTGTTTCTTTAGATTGGAACAGGGAAGCTCCCCACTTCCTCTGTTTTTCCAAGATACTTTTGTTCATTCTAGCAAGTCTCACTTTCTCTTTTCATGTCTAGGAACCCTTTAAATACTCAAACTTGGTTGCACATTAGAATCACCAAAGAAGCATCTTAGGTCAATTCAATTAGAGTATTGGGTGTGGGACCCAGGTGGCAGTCTTAAAAATTCCCCAGGTGATTCCAAGAGGAGCCAGGGTTGAGAACCAGTGCTTTAAGTTCTCTGAAGGGCTTCAAAATGTCAAAAGCAAAGCCCAAAAAGGACTCCAGGCTACTCTTGCTTAAAGGTAGAAAGAGGGGAAAATACAGAGAAAGAAACATCATTAGCTAATAATTCATAATACCCAGGCTCAGTAGCAAGGGGCGTTGTCTCAGCACTGTCTTATGGGTCTTGATGATCAGGTCTCTGGTCTTCTCAGGGAAGAAAGGGAGCTCGTTGGAAGCCAGGTGCTCTCTCATATTTCATTGTCTTCCTACAACTCATAGTAAAGAGGTTTTGTGAAGGTACTGAGGTCAGCATAAATTTATACAAATATAATCACTTCCTCTTCTGAACTTATTGCCTACATTAGCCATTTCTCAATAACCACTGCTATCCTGCGTGCTTTTTCTTTTTACACTCTCATGCTGTGAATTCATTTTCCTTATGTCTATGTGTCTTTGTCTTCTCTTCCCTAAAAGCTCATAGGTTTATCAAAATCAGGGACTTCCCTGGTGGCTCAGATGGTAAAGCATCTGCCTGCAATGTGGAAGACCTGGGTTCAATCCCTGGGTCGGGAAGATCCCCTGGATAAGGAAATGGCCACCCACTCCAGTACTCTTGCCTGGAAAATTCCATGGACAGAGGAGCCTGGTAGGCTACAGTCCATGGGGTTGCAAAGAATCAGACACGACTGAGCAACTTTGCTTTCTTTCGCTTTTCTCAAAATGAGTATTTGGTGTCATCTCCCCCAAGCCTAGTATAGTGCTTAGTAAGCACAGAACTCTGTCCATTGAGTGACATACTCAACAGAACTGACCTGTGGTTGCTCTTTGAGGACAGTTTCCCTCCTAGTTTATCTTGAGCCCTTTTTTCCAGCCATAACTTTACTAGGTACTTCTTTTTTAAAATTTCTTTTAGAGTCAAGCTCATTTTTTTAAAAATTTATTTTATTGAAGTACGCTTGATTTATGTTGTTAATTTTTACTGTATGGCATAGTGATTCAATTATACATATATATCCATTATTTTTTATATTTTTTCTATTGTTTATCACAGAATATTAAATATAGCTCCCTGTGGCTATGCAGTAGGAACTAGATTCTTCTTCTTTTTGGAAAAAATATTTTATTTATTTGGCTGCACCTGGCCTTAGTTGCAACATGCAGAATCTTTAGTTGCAGTATATGAACTCTTAGTTGCTGCATGTGGGATCTAGTTCCCTGACCAGGGATTGAACCCATGCCCCCTGCATTAGGAGCTCAGAGTCCTAGCCACTGGACCACCAGGGAAATCCCAGAACTAGGTTCTTCTTAACGCATGCCTTTGGTCTTTCCTCTGCCTTGACTTGGTGTGATAAAAACATCAAATATGAATTCCAGCTAAGCCTTCATTAACTTGTATCTAAAATTGGGAAAATAATTGTGTCATTGTAGGGTTAATGAGATATTAGAGTGAGATCTGCCCCTGGAATGTGTGTAGAAGCAAAATAAATGGAAAGCATTCTGATTTTCCATTAGATAAAAGCTGCTTAAAATTCTAATAGGTCAAAGGGCTCAAAGCATTAGGAAGAATGGTGCTCTATTTATTCACATTAAAAAACTGATTGAACTATTTATGGAATGTCTGCTACATACAAAGCAGTAGGCAATGTAAACCCTGTTTCCTAGGAGCACAGAAACTTTTTAGCTCTAATAGCCACTTAAACACTTAAAGTTGTTTCCCCATCTGTAAAATGAAAATATTGATACCTATTAGATAAGGTTAATTGAAGATAAAATGAGACAATGCTTATAAAGTGCAGAGTATACTACACATGCTCAGTAAATGCCAGCTGTAATTCCTAGAGCTTGTTGATGGTAAATAAATCAGTTGGAGGATTTCCCTGGTAGTCTAGTGGTTATGCCTTTGCTTCCACTGAAGGGGAACAGGTTTGATCCCTGGTCAGGGAGCTGAGATCCCACAACCCTCATGGCATGGCCCCCAAAAAATAAAAGTCAGTTGACTATGGGAATCTTCGACTGATGGTGATTTCCCTCACGACAATGTGTACAGGGCAAATTTTTACAATAGTTCTGCTTTAAAGGAGATTACGAATATGTTCCACCTGCAGAAAATACTTGCTGGAATCTCACCTTTGAATTGAGGCTGAGAGATTGTTCTTTCAAAATCCAACAGGGGGCACAAGGAGCACTTGTGCAGGACAAGCACTGGCCAACAGAGTGCTTTGTCGTCCCACTTCCAGGGGGCCTTCACCTTGCACATGTCTTCCTAGTCTGTTACAAGGTCACTCTATAAGAAGCTGTGCAGAATGGACTGTTCAAATATACAGACCATGGTGATTGTGGGTTTTCCTTAAAGAAAAAGAGATGTGGCCTAGAAGGCAGTTAAGAATGAGCCCAGCCTTCCCCAGATATTTCCCCTTAAATATTCTACTCATCTGAAACTAATTATAAATAAAAATAAAATAAATAAAAATAAATCACTTAAATTCCAGATTGCCCTTATATGGAAGTTAAATACCATTATCTGTAAATATATTTCTTATAGAGACACATGGTCAAGAAATCTAGTAGAAACACATATATATGGAATTTAGAAAGATGGTAATGATAACCCTATATGCAAAACAGAAAAAGAGACACAGAAGTACAGAACAGACTTTTGAACTCTGTGGGAGAAGGTGAGGGTGGGATGTTTCGAAAGAACAGCATGTATATTATCTATAGTGAAACAGATCACCAGCCCAGGTGGGATGCATGAGACAAGTGCTCGGGCCTGGTGCACTGGGAAGACCCAGAGGAATCGGGTGGAGAGGGAGGTGGGAGGGGGGATCGGGATAGGGAATACATGTAACTCCATGGCTGATTCATGTCAATGTATGACATAACCCACTGAAATGTTGTGAAGTAATTAGCCTCCAACTAATAAAAAAAAAAAAATTAAAAAAAAAAGAAGCCAGTGCTAGATTCAATATTCTTCCCCCAGCTATATGAGAATGGAAAGAAGAGTTAAGAATCCCTGTCAAACTGGGTAACAGGTGAAAGGAGTCCCTGCTGACATGTTGGACATACAGCATTAATGAGAAATAAAGTTTTATTGGATTAAAGTACTGATTTTTTAAGGATGTTTAATTCTACAGCATTATAAAAAAAAAAAAAAAGAAATCTAGTAGAAGGTCTATTGTCGTTTTTGACAGTGCCAGCTCTGTCATCGGAGAAGGCAATGGCACCTGACTCCAGTACTCTTGCCTGGAAAATTCCATGGATGGAGGAGCCTGGTGGGCTACAGTTCATGGGGTCGCTAAGAGTCGGACACAACTGAGTGACTTCACTGTCACTTCTCATTTTCACGCATTGGAGAACAAAATGGCAACCCACTCCAGTGTTCTTGCCTGGAGAATCCCAGGGACGGGGGAGCCTGGTGGGCTGCCGTCTATGGGGTCACACAGAGTCGGACACGACTGAAGCGACTTAGCAGCAGCAGCGGCATTTCTGTCATCACTGGGTGGGGTGGATGCTAAAGCAGTGGGCACTGGTTGATGAGCTGCAGGAGTAGGGGAAGATGATTTGCTATGTTTGCTAATTTCTGTAGCTGTTTCCACCATGGCCAGTTTCCTTTTCGCTTTCCTCTAATTAAAAAACAGAGTCGGAATGAGAAGTGGGAGGAAGAATAGACATGTGTATCAGCATAGCCCAATGTCACGTAAGATGTTTTGGCAACACAATGGCATCACACTCTTGATTTACAAAAAATCATAGCTGATTAAAGTCGAAGCCTTTTTAGCTGTTATTAATCCTCATAACCTTTATGCTATAATTCCATTTTAAGAAATATAAGTTCAGTGAATATACTAAAAACCATTGAATTGTACCCTTTAAATCAGTAGGTTGAATGATTTGTAGATTTTATCTCAATAAACCTGTTATAAATACAAGTTCGAGATAGAAAGACATGTGTTTTATTAAATACTGAATTTGATGGGGACTTCCCTGGTGGTACAGTAGTTAAAACGACATGCTTCCACCACAGGGGACACATATTCGATCCCTGCTTGGGGAACTAAGATCCCACATGCCATGCTGTGCATCCGAACAGTGAAAAATTTGGTATTTTATTAAATAACAACTAAATTTTAACATATATATTACCTCATATAATTCTTTCAACACCTTTGAGTCCTACAGGCATTAAGGACCTGGGGGAAGTGGAAGAGCTAGGATATAAACTCAGGTCTGCCCAGGATGCCCAAGCTCGTGTTGTGGTCTTTGCACCATGCCACACCATCTCCCTGTCCCCTGCTATGTGTGAGGCTTTGTGACTGGCGCCCAGTTGAAGTCAGTGGAGGAGTCTGCCAGGCAGGCAGACCTGCAGGACCACATGGTTCCTGAGAGTAGTAACAGGTGACATAATAATTGAGAGAGATTCAACTAGAATCAATTGAAATTAGAAAGATCCAGAAGGTAGCAAAATGTAGGTGTCCTATACACGGAACAAATGTGATCATTGGCAGTGGTGAAAGTAGATGGTGGCATGGGGGAAGAACACTGTGAGCGCCCCAGATTGGCAGTGTCAGTCAGACAGGACAAGCGGCAGTTTAGTGAGTTCCCAGCTTGGTTCGCATTTCAGGTGTGATACCTGGAGAAAATAGATGTAAACAAGTTAAGAGTCCTGATTTTGAAAGGGCCAGGGTCCTGGTCAGGTTATGGAAGAGGAGCTAAAACCTGGGGAGTCAAGGACTCAGACTCTACAACAGGGAATTAGAACAAGGACTCAATACCAGGTTGAAGGCAAAAGTCGAGAGGCCAGAACCAGGGCACCTGATCAGGACAAATTACAGGATATCCTAATTATATCCTGAACTACCAAAACAGGGCTGCTTAAGGCCTTCAGCTAGAGACAGGATTTGACCCTGAATCTGGGGAAGGGCCAAAGCTACGGATGCGTGTCCAGTGGCCCAGCGATGGGACTTACAGCTCCTTAGAAGAGACCAGGGCCTGTCCAGCTGTGCCTTGCTTTGTCTCCTGCAACACGCATGACCAATGACAGCTGTCGGTACATGTACCCCTTTAAAAATATCCAGGGTTAGACACAATTCTGGGTGTGCCATCTACGATGCCAGCTGCTTCCTACTACACAAGAAAGCATTTCAGGAAGTGACTAAGAGAGAACATTGTTTTGGAATAACTATGAATCTGTTCTATTCAGTTTTATCATCAACAAAAATCACTTGTATGCATGTCTGATTTTGGCAGACCAGTGTGATGGGACCACCCCACCCCCACAGGGGCATCCCCGTGTGGACCCTGCCTGTGCAACCAGAATGCCTGGCTTGGCCTCTCTTTCTGTGCCAGCCCACTTGCTTAGTCAAGGCTCCTTGGGTTTCACGTAACAGATACAGCTCAAGCTTGCCTGAGCTAAAATGGAGAGTGGGCTGGACATGGGCCAGGGCCGGAGGGGCAGCTGGGCCTCATGGGGGTCAGAACAAAGACCTGAGAGGCCCCTGGGAATGTACACAGCTATTCTCTCACCCCCTCCCCTTTTCTTCCAGGGGCAACCTGGTTTCTCATCTCTACTTTTTTCTCCCTGACACTGTTTTAGTTGTCTTTCTCTACATTCCAGTTTTTCCTGCCTCCCAGAGCACATAGTGAAAATGACCATGCCAGCCCCTAATTGCATGCTGTCCTGGATCTGGGGCCAATAGTGACTGACCAGAAGGCCCATGTCTGCCATTCCAGATGTCCTGCAGACAGAATCTGGCTGTCTCGGTTTGGGTCGGGAGTGTCTCCTCCAATCAGCTGTGGGCCCTTGGGGTGGTAGTGACTCCTGGGGCCCACCCCTGAGGGAGCAGATGGCACAGAAGCTCTTAAAACAGGAGACTCAGACTGAACGAAGACCCCCTAAGTTGCCTACTCCCTCCAAACTGTCGTTAAGACAGCCAGTGGCTCTGAGACCCCCTCCACCCTGTTCTAGCTGCCTCGCTGTAACTCTGCTTTCTCCCTGACAGGCTGAACAATACCTAAACATAGTTTGTTAACTGAAAAGACCTTCATCACAAACTTCACCAAACTGATGATGAAGGTTTCCAAGTAAAACATTATTTTTCATATAGAATAATCTAGGAACTATACATTAAGGGGCAAAACCAATTTAAACTAAAGACCTACCAAGTACAGTGGAACTGAGCCTGTTTTACAGGGATCTACATTGCCTAACAGTATATTTTTTACAGGCAACAGATTTACTTAGGTATATGTACAAGCAATTCATTTGCAAAGTGCCTTTTAAAACAGCCCTCATATTATATCTGAATGAAAAGTATCATATTTATACTTCTCTAGGTATCCAAAAAATAAAACCTGAAATCGGAGACTAGAAGCAGAAAACCTGGAGGTTCTAACATAAATGAATTTGTGCCTCAGATTAATAAGGTAGCATTAAGGGAACTATGGAGCAGGTTATTAAATCTGAAGTCTTTAAAAGAAACTTTATTTGGCTGCATAGGAAGAATCTTAGCTGCGGCACACAGAATCTTTAGTATCTTTTGTTGAGGCATGCCAGCACTTAGTTGTTGCATGTGGGATATAGTTTCCCAGCCAGGAATTGAGCATGGAGTCTTGGGAGCATGGCGTCTTAGCCATTGAACATCCAGGGAGGTCCCTGAAGGCTATACTTTTAGGCTCAGAAAGCAACCAAGACTCCTTCCTTACAATCTCCAATGATGATGATGATGATGGTATTATCTGAGCACTAATTTTGTGCCAGGCACTGTGCTAAGCATTTTACATAGATTATCTCATTTAATGTTTATAACATCTTTATGAGATGGATAGTATTATTTTCCACATTTTACAGATGAAGAAACTTCAGGCACCATGCTAGTCAAGTTCCCACAAATGGTAACTTGCAGAACCAAGATAGAAGCCCAAGTCTGGCTGAAGGTGAAGAACTTAACCCATATAAAATGTTTAGATCTTCCAGCAAGAAATATTTTTTATTGAAAATGAAGTTCCCTACTGGACAGAAGGAGTTCCTATCATTTTTTTTATCTCATGAGGAGTTTTCATTTTCAATGCATCTAAGCAAGTTTGTTTCTTTTGCTTTTGATCAGAGTACATCATGAGAAATGCTGGGTTGGATGAAGCACAAGCTGGAATCAAGATTGCTGGGAGAAATATCAATAACCTCAGGTATGCAGATAACACCACCCCTATGGCAGAGAGCGAAGAAGAACGAAAGAGCCTGTTGATGAAAGTGAAAGAGGAGAGTGAAAAAGTCGGTTTAAAACTCAACATTCAGAAAACTAAGATCATGGCATCCAGTCCCATCACTTCATGGCAAATAGATGGGGAAAGAGTGGAAACAGTGGCTGAATTTATTTTTCTTGGCTCAAAGATCACTGCAGATGACTGCAGCCATGAAATTAAAAGACACTTACTCCTTGGAAGAAAGTTATGACCAACCTAGACAGCATATTAAAAAGCAGAGACATTACTTTGCCAACAAAGGTCTATCTAGTCAAAGCTATGGTTTTTCCAGTAGTCATGTATGGATGTGAGAGTTGGACTATAAAGAAAGCTGAGCGCAGAAGAATTGATGCTTTTGAGCTGTGGTGTTGGAGAAGACTCTTGAGAGTCCCTTGGACTGCAAGGAGATTAAACCAGTCCATCCTAAAGGAAATCAATCCTGAATATTCATTGGAAGGACTGATGCTGAAGCTGAAACTCCAATACTTTGGCCACCTGATGCAAAGAACTGGCTCATTGGAAAAGACCCTGATACTGGAAAAGATTGAAGGCGGGAGGAGAAGGGGGTGACAGGATGAGATGTTTGGATGGCATCACGGACTCAATGGACATGAGTTTGAGTAAACTCCTGGAGTTGGTGATGGACAGGGAGGCCGGGCATGCTGCAGTCCATGGGGTCGCAAAGAGTCAGACACGACTGAGCAACAGAACTGAAGAAAGGCACTTATGTCAAGGGGAATGAAAAAATGTTTAAGACCCTCTTAGGGTTTTCTTTTTTTTTATGGCAATAAGTCTTTATTTTTCATACAGGGTGCCACTGCAGGGAGCCATCACACTGCTGTTTTCAGATATACAGAACAGAACAGAGCATTCCAGCATGCCGCCTCACTGTACACAGAAAACGTGAGCATCTTCAGACACTAAGGCTAGGAAATGGGTGAACACCGTTTGTTGATACGCTTATGAATCACTCAGCAGTGCTATTACAGGCTGTCTTTATCTGAAAGCAGAATTACAATCACTCTGGCAGCCTCTGGGCGACTCTAAAATGCAGGTCTAGTGAGGGGTACAGCAAGCAAGCAAGAGACATGTACCGTGCGTGTCCCATTCTGAAAGGAGACTGATTTGCAGCCTGGCTTGGCACATTTTAAGAGTTGATAGAGCTATCTTAACAACTTAAGATTGAGTTTCCCTTACCATATACATTGGCAATCAACTTAATTGAGAATTTCGGAAATACAAGCTCAGGGTTAAAAAGCAGAACTCTTGTTCCTGTAACAGAATTGCTACTTAACCAACTTTTGCCCAGTTCTCACCAGTTGTCTTGCAAAAAAACCCCACATCTGATGAATTTTAGTGAAAGCCTCTAGCAACTGTAACAGACCTTTCTTAACCCAGCTCTAGGTACTAAGTATCAGAAATAAGTGCCTGTGAAGTGGATGTGTCCACTGAAAACCACAGTGTTTCTGCTGGAGGTAAGTGTCAAATTTCCTCTTGATGTTGTCAAAGGAATCTGCTCCCATGTAGTCAGCCTGGCCCTGTTCCCACCGCTCCTTCCGTTCTTCTGAGGATACAAAAGGCTGTGCCTGAGCTGGGATCTCCCCAAGGGACAGCTGTGATACGGCTCCTGAGGCATTTTCCACCTGTACATACGAGCGGGTGTCTTTGACAAGGCCGAAGTGCTGAAGCACAGGTAACACGCTGGTAGTGAAGATGTTCCACCACAGGCTGAGAAACTCTGGGTGAGTCATGTTGGGATCATGGGACTCACTCTGAATACTTTTTGTTTGAGGATCGTAAGTATAATTCCATGGTTTGGTTCGTCCTAGGAAATGCACAACTTTGGCCTTTGCACCAAACGCTTTAAATGCTGGGAGGTAGGAGTATATAGAAATGCTGCTGAGGTTATAAATAAATGGCAGGTGTTTTCTGATATCTGTTGTTGCCCAGCTGCTAAAAAACGTATTCAGTAAACCCTGGTCCCCACCATCAAAACTACGTTGCTCCGAAGCGAGACGCAACAGCTGACTGTATGTTTCGACTGAAGGCTGATAAAGACTCCAGACTGAAGGCTGATAAAGACTCCAGAATTGAAGCAGTCAGGCCACCCTGGGTCTGGTGCCGGCGCCAATTCTTCTCTCTCAAAAAGATCGTCAATATTGGCTAGGAACAGAGTATCTGCATCCATGAATACACATTTGCAGTACCGTGTGCGTGTCCAGCAGTGGAGTTTAATCAACGTGACACCCAACTCAGGCCTCTTCATTAAGGTGAGATGCGCAGAATCACCGCTGTCCAGGACATCCACCACGATGACTTCATCAAAGACGGTCTCTAAAGTTTTCCTCATGGAGTCCGAGACCTGCGGGGTGATGAGCACGACCAGCCTCCTGGAGGTCCTGTGCTGTTTCAGAGACAAGCCCAGGACCAGGGCTCCTTTGGCGTAGGAATCGTTTGTCGTCAGTGTCACAAAGGCCTGATCTGTCATGGTGCAGCCGGGGGCGCGGGCGGCCGCCGCAGCCGCAAGTTCCTGACTTGGAGACTCCGCGCGCAGGGAGCGAGCGCGGCCGGCGAGGAGGCGCGGCCCTCTTAGGGTTTTCAAGGAGCTCAAGGTCATCTAATATTGAGCAAGAGAATATACAAATAGTTATAAGAGAACACTGAATATGAGGTGCCATGCCAGTGACATCTTAGCTCCAGGAGATGAAGGGATGGAACAATCATGTTTACTAAGTATATAAAAGTTATGATTTGCTGCATATGAATGTTGTTAGCTGAATCATGTGATTGACAGAAATCCCTTGTTAGCCAAAGTAATCAACTATTCTCAGGTGTGATTCTCAGCAGGACCACTATGACTTCTGGTTAATCATGTACCTGTGTCTTTAAGTGAACCCTGAGCTGTGACCCTTTGTAATAAGATATAAGACTAAAAGAAGCAATGGATCTTAGGTTGGATCCTTGTTGCCTGTTCTCAGTAAACAAACACTGTCCCTAAAGAAAGCACCTCTACTGTGAGCTGTCAGCCAGCAAACCTGGGACAACAGGGAGAAGTGCAAAAAAAAAAGCTCTCCCCTCAACACAAAACTTTCAGTCTCAAGATGTTTCCAAAACAGCCCCAGAAATAAATGAATACACCTGTTCTTTGTCCTTTGATCGCAGAAACCAATCCACCATCTGCAGCCAGCTGGACCCAGCGGATCTTGGTGCTGCCTGCCATCAGAAATCTGAACCGAGCACTGATCGCTTGCTCTGCGCTCCACTTCCAAGACCAAACCCGCTTTTTGTTCAGGTAAGGTGAGCCCAGCTGTGTTTTTCTTCACCCCTGAAGTCGGCAGTGGTCTGTGAACAGGACTTAGAGGCTTAACTGTGGCAGTAGAAAGTGGAATGAATTCCAGACTCTGGATAAAATAGCTCTAATGCTCCTTTTCATTTGTATACAACTTTACATGACAAAGGCCATCACAATCACCATTAATTAAACCTACCACTCATTGCCCTCTGAGCCAGGTCTGAAGTCCTCTGCTCATTTTACAGCTGGCAAAACAGATAGTAAGGCTTAGGGATTTGCTGAGGTGAAGTGGTGCTCAGCCAAGGAACCCTGCCCCAGTTCCCTTTCGAGTTCATTCTTTTTTTGGGGGGGGGGGCCTGGAAGAGTCCTTCAAAGTGCCCAGTTCTTAACTCCAAGCACCTTAAGGACATCAGTTGGCAAGAGCTGCTTGGCAGCAGAATGACAGCCGTTATGATCGGAGCACAGTGTGTGGCTTGAATTATCTGAAAACAGCCAACTCTTGTTTCTCTGGCTCTCAGTGGATGTTAAACACATACGCACATAAAGTTTCTCCCATCAGGCCAGAGAGGAGGCCAGGACATGTGGGCAGTTGTAGCAATGCTGCCTTTGACATTTGACCTGGTGGAAAGCAGCCTGCTCGCTACCCACTCTTCACCCGTCTCGTACCAGATTCTTTACATTAAAATTTCAAATGAACTCAGAAGCGAACCTATTCCAAGAGCGGGCCTAGTCCCATATTGGTGGGATGTGGGGAAGAGGAAAACTGGAGGCCCATATACCATGCTGCTGCTTCTGCTGCTAAGTCGCTTCAGTCGTGTCCGACTCTGTGTGACCCCATAGACGGCAGCCCACCAGGCTCCCCCGTCCCTGGGATTCTCCAGGCAAGAACACTGAAGTGGGTTGCCATTTCGTTCTCCAGTGCATGAAAATGAGAAGTGAAAGTGAAGTCTCTCAGTCATGTCCGACTCTTAGCGACCCCATGGACTGTAGCCCACCAGGCTCCTCCATTCATGGGATTTTCCAAGCAAGAGTACTGGAGTGGGGTGCCATTGCCTTCTCCCCACATACCATATGTCCATATAAAAATTGTAGCTGAAGCTAACAAGCTAGTTAGCCTTGATAGGCCGGTTAACTTTCCCTATCTTGACAGACTTGTCTTTACAATGACCTGTAATATTAATTTGACTGATGCAGAACTTCTCAGAGCTCCACATCAGAATGGTCTGGTTCCAGGAGAGCAGTTCTGACCTGATGTCCTTCCCCACCCACAGGCCTGCCACATATTAGAAAAGGCCTCATATACATTCAGTGATGATCCCACCCCACATCCGTGCAAGTTCCTGCCACATCAGCACCCCCTCATGACCACCACCTTGGGCCTGTGGTACCACAATCAATGGCACAATCTACCCTTGCAAGGATAGATCAGGAAAAGAGTTTCATACCAGTTGAAGAAGCAGAGACTTGGGTAGGGAATTCTGGGTCTAAAAGCAGGGCAGGGCTCTGAGTGAATAAATCACTTGGCCTGTGGATTCCTTGCCTAGTGAAGAGGAGTAACCAGAAGGGAACAAGAAGGGGTCTCTCTAATGAGTGGGCCCAGGGAGGGGCCTCTTGCCAAGACCTAAGAGCAAATGATATCTGGCCAAAGAATAAGTCATTCAGAAGTGTGAGTTAATATTGGAGTCTATACAAATCTGGTTGCCATAAATAATTTCATTTCAGCTATAAGACCCAGAGGCATGAGCTGTTTCAAATGTTACGTCTGCCGCCTTCCACAAATAACTTACTCTGGGCAATAGGCATGGTCTTCAGTAGGTATAAGGGCCAGAAACCAAATGAATCAGCTCAGTAATTAAATATTTTACTAGAGAGGTTGATCTCCCATAAAAATAAGCAGATGTCAGAACTCTAGGTGGTGACACTAAGCAGGGTACCCCTGCTATTGCCACCCCAAAATGGACGAACTAGGAAGAAAAAGAGAAGCATGACTCCCTGGTCCCCTGGAAATGTGCTGCCATGCTCTTTGTGGAGGGGTCCTTAGGTCAGTCAAGGTTGCTAGGACCCTGGGGACAAAACAGATCCCTCTGTCCACATCATTTTCCATAGAATCAGAGTCATAATCCCAGTCCTGGGGCTTGAGATGTAAAGAAGTTTACATCACAAGCTTTCTTATTAACTCATATCTCTATTTTGTTTCAATTAATTGATTTACAACATTTAATTTTAAGGGAACTATATCCACATATAAAAAGTATTTTTATCACCAAATTCTGAAGGCAGGACTGCCCTGGTGGCACAGTGGGTAAGAATCCACTTGCCAGTGCAGGGGACACAGGTTTGATCCCTGGTCCAGGAAGATTCCACAACTAAGCCCGTGCAGCACAGTACTGAGCCTGTGAGCCGCAACTACTGACCTCACATGCTGCAACCACTGAAGCCTGTGCGCTCTCGGGCCTGCTGGCTGCAACTGCTGAGCCTGTGTGCCGCAGCTACTGAAGCTCATGTGCCTAGAACCCATGCTCTACAAGAGACGCCACGGCACTGAGAAGCATTCTGCAGCAACACCGTGAAGAGCCCCTGCTCACGGCAACTGGAGAAAGCCTGTGCAAAGCAATAAAGACCCAGTCAGCCAAAAGCAAATGATTAAATAAAATCATAAAAAAATTCTTAAGGCAAAAGATATGAATAAGGAAATGTATAAGATATATATTTTGATGCTAATTTGTGGCTGCTGTCTATGTCAGTGCCAACAGCATTGAATTCTGGATTCTTTTGTTTTTTAAAGAATGAGAGTTAAATATATATATATAATATAAATATATAATATATTATTATATATAATATATAAATATCATATATATCATAAAATATAATATATAATATAATATATAAAAATATATATTTATTTGGTTGCATTGGGTCTTAGTTGCAGCATGTGGGATCTTTAATCTGACGTTTGAACTCTTAGTTGTGGCATGTGGGATCTGGTTCCCTGACCAGAGATCAAACCCAGGCTCCCTAAATTGGGAGCATGGAGTGTTAGCCACTGGACCACCAGGGAAGTCCCTGAATTCAAGTCTTGATTCAAAAGCTTTAGTCCAACCTTCTCCTAAAGTTTTGTTCCTAATATATGAAGGATGTATTTCCTTAATGACTTTTAGATAGTGTTTATATAAATTAATTCATTATTATTATTTACTTTTAAAATGGAGATAAAAATACAGTCCAAATCAGAATAAAACAGTCAATTCACACCATCAGATAGTGGTCACATCTGCAGTATGGACAGATGGGTTCTCTTCCTGCCCCCATAGACTTCTCCACCAAAGATCCTCTATCTGTTCATACAGACTCTTTCTGCAGAGCCAGGGACAGTCTGTGTGCCTATACTGACCCCATTTCTGGTTGTCACTTGATAACATGACCCATCTACTTTTGTGTTGCCACCCACACAACTGTCCTACTTCCTGAAAACATGCCCTCTGCCTCCCTACCTTAGTTTAAATTCCCATGTTATCTGATTCATCCTCCTTGCCCTTCCAGTTCAGGTGAATTATAGGTCCAAAGAGGGTGACTTGGTGCTGTCAATAAGACTTTGCTGGAATGCTACAGTTCTGTCACAAGCATGACTCTCAGATGATGTTGATAACTGCTGATAATATCTGTTGTCACTGATACGAGGAATGTAACTTTTCATTTATCCAGAATAGTTCGGGAACAGGTAGTTCTAATAAACTGCAATCTGCTTAACTATAGACTACCAGTTTTGAAAGAAAAATAAACTAATTTGGAAAGAACTATAAATAACACAGCAGCACATTCCTGGCAGATCATAATTTTACCTGGCATTGTAATTATTTATGTGTGTGCTCCACCTCTCCTGCAAGGCCATTGAGTTCTTAAAGGATGATTTGTATCGGTTTCATCTTTATTCCCCTTATTGTACTTAGAGAATTGCTTTATATGTTGTAGATGCTAAAAAAAGTTTTTATGAAATGAATGAAAATATAGTTGATCCTTGAACAATGTGGGGAAAGGGTGCCTACCCCAACACAGTCAAAAATCTGCATATAACTTTTCATTTCTCAAAACTTAACTGCTCATAGCCTACTATTGAATGGAAGCCTTACCAATGACATAACAGTCCATTAACATAAATTTTGTATGTTATATGTAGTGTATATAGTATATTCTTATAATGAAATAAGCTACAGAAAATTTTATTAGGAAAATCATAAGGAAGAAAAAACATTTACAATACTATACTGTACTTATTGATACTGTTTAAGTTATTTGTTTACAAGATGAATCTTGTATCAGTGCCTGCATCCATGTTATCTTACATGATACGAAACACTGTAGATGTTATACTTTTACCCAAAAACTTGGTTTACCTCTTGGTGGGTGTTGAGCCAAAAGACACAACCAAGCCAAAGATCAGGAAGAGGAAATATTTATTACTTGCAGCAAGTAAGGACAATGCTGGAGATATTTCCCAAAGAAGTGTCTCCCCAAACAGCAAAACTAGAGGTGTTTTAAGCTAAAGGTACATGCATGTTTATGTAGGAGCTTGAGCAGAGAAGAATTCAGTGCAGAATTGAGGCAGGTGTCAACAGAGTCCAAACTTTAGTTGATTGAAGTCACATGGGTCAGAAAAGATCAACATCATTGTTCCTTAGATTCAGGTTGATCTGGTAAATTTAAGTGCTTCAGGCTCTTCTTTACCATTGAAATACGACTGGGAGACTTTACAGCTGATTTTTTATCTTTGCTATTGTTACTTCTCTTGCCTGATGACAGTCATTTGTTCCTGCATTCTTTCGTTCCCTTAAGATTATTAATTACTGAGATCTGTCCAAGGACAAGCACTGTGGCCAGGCTTAGATTACAAAATGACTTAAGCCAAAAGCAGCTTCTCTTTGTCAAGAAAATCATGCCTAGTTTTTTTTTCTCTGGGGACCTTCTACCCAATCTGCTTACAAAATCCCCCTTTAAGAAATTTCAGTCTTCAGTCTTGAGAGGTATGGGACTGAAGGTAAGACTTCCGTAATAGCTTCCTGCTGAGAATGGATGTTTCAGTTTCCTGAGTTAGAGGAGTGGAATTCTTTTGTTGCTAGAGCTAGGTCAGTTTTGGGGTCCACCAAAGTAGTGTCTGAACCTTGCTTCAGTAGCGTTATTCTAGCAAGTGTAGAAGACACACAGTGGGAGAGACAATTAACAGCAACATAGCAACATCATTAGCAGAGACTTGAGCCAAGAGCCCCCTAAACCAAACCATTTTTCTGATATTTTCACTAAACTGGGAAGGGAACCTTCAGAGAGGAGGTTTGATTTTTTCATGTGGATCATAGGTGAGTCACATTAGAAAATTCATCAGGAATTAAAAATAGCGTTTGCTATATATTATAGCATAAGTTCCTCCTTGAGAGGCTTTTAAAATATCAAGGGCCATTTTTTCATCATAGAAACTTCTGAATTCATTAGACTGACTGCCTGATTACTGTTGTGAAGCCTTGCTGGGTAAATTTTGCTAAAGCCTCTGTGAGAGTGATTATGTCCTCTATGGTTGATTTCTTTCTTTCTTTCTCTCTTTCTTTCTTTCGGCCATGCTATGCATTTTGTGAGATCTTAGTTCCCTGACCAGAGGTTGAACACCAGCCCCAGTGCAGTGAAAGTTGAAAGTGCCAAGTCCTAAACACTGGACTACCAGGGAGCTTTCTTTAATGTTTGATTTTCTAAAAGCATACCTCTCCCTAATGGCCAAAGCAGGTGTACAATGCATGTTCTGTAGGCCAGAAAACAGGCCACTCTGGTCAGTAAAGTTTAAGTTAAACCATGTATAAGCCAGCATGACTTACCTCATACCTCAATGAGAACATTTTTGTCATTTCCCCTCTTGATCACAAGTCTTTCAACGCACAAAAATATTTGTCCCTTGATGCCAGGGTGGTTGCAGCCTGTCCTGTGTCCATCATGTCCCTTGGTGCTAGGCCTCCTTTTTGTTAACATAGAAATATTTGCCTAGGTATCCACACTGGGGGAGAATTTATCAGGTATCTGTGAAGAGGCTCAGAGGTATGTTAGTGGGGAAACATTTTGTAGGTTACACATTTATCAATTGTATCAAATTATAACACAAACATTGTATATGTGCTTTTAAAGCAAGTAGAGATATATGTTATGAGTAGTTATACTCTGTGACAACCTCACTAGATAACTTTCTTTTCCTCCTGAACATCAGGGCAAATGTATGGCTAACACAATAACTGTCGATTTTGATAGGGCCTTAACATAGGGTATTGAATCTTCACCTAAAAATAGATTGTCGTGGTAAGCTTCAGAAACAAACTTAAGAGTGTCCCTTTAACAATTCATTTAAATTTTATAATTATGTAACTTAACAATAAGTAGCTATCTGGAAGTTGAGTCTCAGACAGTAAATACAGACTTCAATGAACAAAATTAGATTTTAATATCCACTGAAACATAATTTTTTTTCTCTAAAGTTAACCTCACTTTTACCAAATGTAGCCAAATTAAGACCAATTTGTTTTACAGAATAAGTCTGATTGATTGATCACTTAGCCTCTTTTAAGGTGGTTGGGTTGGAGCTTTTCATAAGGGATCTCAGATTGAAATGTTGAAAGATTTCTCAAAGCCAGAAAAGCCATTCTGTAGGCCTGTCACAGATTTCACCTGCAACATCTACAGATTTGAGTGAATTCCACCATTTTCAAGGTCTCCAAAATACCTTGAGTTTCCTGCATCCGTTAGGAGGTGGCCTTCCTTGTTTACCTGATAAAGCTGCTGGAAACTTGAGGATTTCTAATTTTTGGAGGAATCAAGTAGAGAGAAAAGATAAACGTTTCCGTTTTACTTCCAAAGGTGTAATTTACCAAATTGCTGTTAGTCATAATTAGCTTGAGAGGGAGCATATCATTATGTCTGGAAAACACAGATTAAAGCCAGTAACATTTTAAACAAAAACCCTAAAAATTATAACCATATTCTTCAGTTCACTCAGTAACTGACCCATTTTGTTAACAATGGGTTTATGTTTATGAAGCCATCAGGTTTTCATTCAGTTTAGTTCAGTTCAGTCGCTCAGTCGTGTCCAACTCCGCGATCCCATGAACTGCAGAATGCCAGGCCTCCCTGTCCACCACCAACTCCTGTCGTTAACCCAAACTCGTGACCATTGAGTCGGTGATGCCATCCAACCATCTCATCCTCTATTGTCCCCTTCTCCTCCCGCCTTCAGTCTTTCCTAGTATCAGGGTCTTTTCAAATGAGTCAGTTCTTCGCATCAGGTGGCCAAAGTATTAGAGTTTCAGCTTCAACATCAGTCCTTCCAATGAACACCCAGGACTGATCTCCTTTAGGATGGACTGGTTGGATCTCCTTGCAGTCCAAGGGACTCTTAAGAGTCTTCTCCAACAGCACAGTTCAAAAGCATCAATTCTTCGGCACTCAGCTTTCTTTATAGTCCAACTCTCACATCCATACATGACTACTGGAAAAACTATAGCCTTGACTAGATGGACCTTTGTTGGCAAAGTAATGTCTCTGCTTTTTAATATGCTATCTAGAACTAGGTAAGAAATTCAATAATCCTAATGAAAACCTATCAACCTAAACCTAGATAGGTTTTCATTAGGATTCTTTAATTTCTTACCTAGTTCAATGGTATGATCTGAAATTTATCAGAGACCTATACTTTTCAAAAATTTCTTCCTAAGAATCTTCTTGAAGGTGAAGCATTTTTGCAAAATATCAAAGTATAACAATAACTGTCTATAAATGGCAAAGGACTTAAAAAGACATGATTCACACCTGATTACAATGTAATTGACAAAGAAACTTTGTTACTGTTTTCACATACAACATTTTAAGATAGCAACTAAAATTATAGCATGATTATACCAGAACATAGCCAAAGTTCAGAAATGTATAATTTCTAGAATGTCTATGTTAATCATATATTCATAATATTTATTCCTATGATATGGTAAAGAATCCACCTGCCAATGCAGGAGACACAGGAGACTCAAGCTCAATCCCTGGGTTGAAAAGATCCCCTGAGGAGGAAATGGCAATCCTCTCCAGTATCCTTCCCTGGAGAATCCCACGGACAGAGAAGCCTAGTGGGCTACAGTCCATAGGATCACAAAGAGTCAGAAATGACTGAGCAACTGAACACATTCCTATAATATAACCTCAGATGGTTTATCACTTATTTGACAGTGCTTCCCATGTAATTTGACATATCAGATTATCATATTTAATTTAATATCTCTCTCTAAGATCCTTCAGGAGTCCTCTGAAACATCACAGTTAGCCGGAGGTCAAAAGAACTTCAGTTAGAATTTAATATTTGGGGGACTTTCCCTGGAAGTCCAGTGGCTAAGGCTCTGCATTTCCACCTCAGGGGACACAGGTTTGATCCCTGGTTGGGGAACTAAGATCCTGAAAGCCCTGTAGCATGGACAAAAAGAATTTGATATTTGGTGATTTTATAAAAATATCAAAAAGGTTTCAAGACACTTGATCAAATAGGACCACAGGTCACTGTGAAGCAGTACTTATTCACTTAACTAAAATGGCAAAAGACTTCAAAAGCAAATACAGACCACTTAAAGGCCATAGGAAGCATCACTACAAACAAAGCTAGTGGAGGTGATGGAATTCCAGTTGAGCTATTTCAAATCCTAAAAGATGATGCTGTGAAAGTGCTGCACTCAATATGTCAGCAAATTTGGAAAACTCAGCAGTGGCCATGGAACTGGGAAAGGTCAGTTTTCATTCCAATCCCAAAGAAAGGCAATGCCAAAGAATGCTCAAACTACCGCACAATTGCACTCATCTCACACACTAGTAAAGTAATGCTCAAAATTCTCCAAGCCAGGCTTCAGCAATACGTGAACTTCCAGATGTTCAAGCTGGTTTTAGAAAAGGCAGAGGAACCAGAGATCAAATTGCCAACATCCGCTGGATCATCAAAAAAGCAAGAGAGTTCCAGAAAAACCTCTATTTCTGCTTTATTGACTATGCCAAAGCCTTTGACTATGTGGATCACAATAAACTGTGGAAAATTCTGAAAGAGATGGGAATACCAGACCATCTGACCTGCCTCTTGAGAAATCTGTATTGGGACCACAGAATCTTAGCCACTGGACCGCCAGGGAAATCCCCTCCCCTTTTTTTTTTTCTTTTAACAAAATGCATTTCCATTCCTCACACTTTTTTTACTGAAAACACACATCCTACTATCCTGGCATACTGAACTGTTCTCTTTATTATCTTAGCTTTAATTACATATGAAGTGAAGTGAAGTTGCTCAGTCATGTCCGACTCTTCGTGACCCCATGGACTCTAGCCTACCAGGCTCCTCCATCCATGGGATTTTCCAGGCATGAGTACTGGAGTGGGTTGCCATTTCCTTCTCCAGAGGATCTTCCCGAGCCAGGGATCAAACCCGGGTCTCCCGCATTGTAGACAGATGCTTTACCATCTGAGTCACCAGGGAAATCCTTAATTACATATAATATTAACCCTTAGAAACCTTAATCTCCAGTTAGAACCAAGAAGCAAGTATTTCCCACTTGGAAAACTTCTGACCAATCCATAATCTCTAGAAACACATTTTCTTATAATGAAACTTCTTTCACCAATGTGGTACAGAATATGTGTTTAATAAACCCAAGCATCTTCAGTTTCTCTCTGATAAGAAGGCAGAGGTAGGTAAACTTAGACCTGCCAGCAATTACTGTTCCGGTATTTATCCTATTTGAAATGACCTAGGTAGTCAATGAATTCTCATTTAACTTATTTTCGTTTCAAATGAAAGTAAGGTTCATTTAACTTAATTTAGTTCTTAAATTAAGCCAAACTTAAATTGGCTTCAATACCAGATATTGATATTATAGAAACTATTTCCTAGATCATGTGAACCTGAAATTCATTCTGGCCAGTTTCCTTAACATCTGTGAGAGTTTTTCTAAGTGCTTAATTTCCTTTCAGCCAATCACATAGAAGCTCATCCACAAACTACTTTTGATAATACTGTCTGGAGGTAGACATAGCATATCTATAAAGAACATATATATACATTCATATAGACACAAAGATGTCGTAGTTTTCTTCTTAAGTTTGAAAAGTTCTTTTCTCTCTTTCAGTCCCAGGAATTAAAAATGGTCCAGATAAAAGTTCCTGAGAGCCTGGGTAGAACATTTACATCTCAAAGAAACAAGTTCCTTATAGAAAGTTGGTTTTTTTGTTGTTGTTGTTTTGCAAGATTTAATTCAATACTTATATAATTTTTTTTTTTATATTTCTTTTTTTTTTTTAATTGAAAGTTGGTTTTTTACTAACTGCATATGTATAGCCCAGTTTTAGGATGTCAGGAGAGCCCTAGGTTGGCCGTTTTTAGGACAATATTTCCTGGTATCTTTTCCCCTTTGATGTTGCATTCTCTACTGAGGTTGTCACCTTTGAGAATCTGGCTCCAATATCTAACAAAAGTTCAGTTTGCTCTCCTGCTACTTCTAAAGTGACCCTGGACTTCTCAGGGGAGATCAGGAGGTTGTTTTGTGGAACCAGCTGAGGAGCCTCAGGCTCCATCACTTTCTTTTTTGGTTACCAGGAGCTGAAATGAAGAGGGTTAAGCTTGGGCCTTCCTTCTCCTGAGATGGGGCACTCCTTCTTCTGATGTCCTTCCCCTTTGCATGTGGGATCTTTTTCAGTTGCAGCATGCAGACCCTTAACTGCAGCATGTGGGATCTAATTTTGTGACCTGGGATCAAATCCAGGCCCCATGCATTGGGACTGTGTAGTCTCAGCCACCTATCTACCAGAGAAGTCCCAATATTAAAACAAAACAAACAAACAAAACAAAAAACACTTACCTGTGGTGATAGGCTGATGTGCAATTTCTCCAGTAACACAAAGAGAGACAGACAGAGAAAGAGGGAGGGAAAGAGAGGCATACTATACAGTCCTGTGATTCTTTGAAAGCAAAATTATAAAATAGTAAGAAGGGACTTCTGGTGGTCCAGTGGCTAGGACTCCACACTACCAATGCAGGGAACCTGGGTTTGACCCTTGGTCAGGGAACTAGATCCCACCTGCCGCTACTAAAGATCCTGCACACCTCAACTAAGAGTTTGCATGCTGCAACTAAAAAGTAAAAAATTAAAATTAAATAAAACTAAAAACTAACGTTATTAAATATCATTCACCTCATGCTTATGTAAGGATAGGCTGTTCCCTTCAAGTCCTGCACAGGATGTTCTACATATATATTTTTGGATACTTATTGAAAAAAATCCACATGTAAGTGGACCCATGCAGTTCAAGCCCATGTTGTTCAAGGGTCAACTGTATAGAACACAGACTATAATTTACCAACATGACTTAATCCCTTGATGACTCAGAAGACCCTCTGGGATCACACATTTCTTCAGGCTTGTTATTATGTGTATTTTCTCTGGAGATGTTTAATATGGGCCAAGTAACCGAAAGCAGAATTCAGTAATGACTAGAAGACAGAACTTGATGTCTACTGACTCATTCCAGTTCTAAGTCTGTGTGCATGTGTCTCTAAGTCAAATACAGAAGAGATCACATTTATTACTGCCTAAAAGAAGCATCACATCACAGTGCAACTGTTTATGAAAATAGTAGGTTACAAATAAGGAGTGTTAGCTAGCTTCTGTTCATCAGCCTTAACCAGGACAAGGAAATGTTTGAAAAGTAGGACATCATTAGTACCATTAATATATTATTACCATTATTTATTAAAGCCTAATCATCAGATTATAATTTACTAATTAACACAGACAGATTTATCACTATGAGCCTAGTATATGCCAAGCCCTGTGTTAGTCATTAGGGATACAATGTGAATATAATTCATGCCCTAGAGAAATGTAAATAATTCATCTTTAAAACCATTTTATTGTGCAGATCATTTTACAGAACTTTAGATATCACTGTAATAAATTAGCCTGGGAGTGATCTGACAGTCTAACACATCCTATAACTCACTCAAAATATAGAATAACAGAAAAGAAAGAATGTGAGAATGTTAGCTTAATTACTTGATATTTGCCTTTTTTTCCCCCCTTGCAAAACGGCATCCAGAGTGTTCCTTTAAGGAAGTAGTTTTCTGCGCTTTCAGAATCCTGGGTGAATTTGCTCCTGCACCTAAGATGATTTTTATTTCAGTTACTACAGTATCTGCCAGGCCCCCCATGACTTGAGGGTAGAGCAGCAGCCGAAGGCAGGGAGGGAACAGCCATTGCAGTGCCCCCACCCTTGGCTGACCTTTCTGTGGGTGTGATGGTGACAGAGGAGGCATGAGAGAGCCCTGCCCTGGAGTCAGGAGAAACCCAGAAGGCAGGGCAGTGTTCTCACTCCAATGTGTCGGGCACTCTGGTAATGGATGCCGCCTCCTTTCTTGACAGCTTCCTGTAAACATGCTGATTTTCATCACTAAGACTAAGGGTTTTGATTACATCAGAGTTTCCCAAATTATATTCTGCAAAACATACAGGTCTCATAAGTTGTTCTTTAGTTGCTCAGTCGTGTCCAACTCTTTGCAACCCTATGGACTGTAGCCCGCCAGGCTCCTCTGTCCGTGGGATTTCCCAGGCAAGAATACTGGCGTGGGTAGCCATTTCCTTTTCCAGGGGATCTTTCTGACCCAGGAATCAAACCCACATCTGCTGCATTGCAGGCAGATTCTTTCCTGCTGAGCCACCAGGGAAGCCATGGGTTCCATAAGACACTTCTTCAAAAAGTGGCCTGGAGCAGCACAACGGGGCAAGCTGCCCACCACACCCAGCGGTGCAGAGTAGTCACAGGGCGCGTCAGCCGAGGAAGGGTTCTGACAAGCTGTACCTTCCAAACACTTGATAGCATTTCTCAAACGAGTTTGACCATGAAACTCTCTCTTCTAGTTTCACCTACTAACATCTGCTGATTCACTCAGTATTCTGAGGTACAAACTTTGGAAACATTAGAATAAACGATCTCTTAAACTCACTGATTTTATAGCAATTTAAAGCAGAAAGTAGTCTTAGAAATCAGAGGTCCTATGAGTTTAGGATCTCATAGCAAGTCAGTGGCCAAACGAGGTCCCTTTCATTTGCCAGTTTTTCACATTCTAGATGCTAAAAACCGCAGTGAATGAAACTTTACTGTGAGAAGCATTAGAAAAAGGATCAGTCATTGAAATCTACAAGTGACCTGGAAGCTCAGGGTTTCCAGTTTGGTTAAACTCTGTTCTTTGAAGTTACTCTTGATTAAGCAAAACTAACGGTGTGCATCCATAGGCCAGTGGAGATGCTACTGAGCAGACAATTATCACAATTCAAGAAGCTAATGAGAACAGGAGAGGGAGAAGCAAGTGGCACTGAGTCCAACGTCAAGATAATTAGCTCCTGGGTGACCAAGAGTAAATTACCTTTTTTTGATATTGAGTTCAAGATCCTTGAATTTTTTTTTTAAGTATTGAGTCATATATTCCTTTGGTGTCAGGAATAAGAAAAGAGAACTGATGTTTGCTATACTGACCTCAGCGTCCAGTGCTCTGGATAGTGTCTCCTTAATGCCAACTTAAAAAAGCCTCACACGTCATTTCACAATGGTCTTTGACTACTTAAAAGGACAAAGATAATTTTAGGCTTCAATTTCTTTTCATGCCATTTGCTTGAAAAGAGTCCTTTGAGTTGGTGGCTGAGTAAACAACAGTATTCTTGAAGCAATGACTTGGCTGTCCCACAGTCCCAGTTATAGTATAGCCTAACCCCAAAGTAATTAAAGAACCAAGTGATTTGCATTCTTTTTTCTACAGAACTACTCTTGAGTAGCAGATGGCAAACACAAATGTTTTGCTCTAGAGACATATGGAAACCTCTCTGTTCTGTAAAACCCTCAATGAATATTAAACGATGCCATTCATTGCAGAAATAAAATGTTGTGATAATCCCCCAAACAGGCCTAATTAGGCCATATAGCTACTTGAGTTCCAGAAAGTAATAGGGGGGAAATTACTATGTGATTGGGATTTCATTAGCAGTTCTTCTTAATCTGAATATTCATCCTGGCCCGAAAGAATCACCTACCTAGCCTTCTTTCTCAGCATTCTATTAGATTGTCACCATAATTTATAATTGTAAATCTTAAAACTGAGCCATCAAAGAGATCTGCTTGATTCCATATTAATTCTTCCTGAACAGCAAGAGCAATGAATTTCAAGAGAGACAGGGTGTTTTATCATAGGTTTGGGAGTATTCATAGCTCCCTAACTAATTCCATTTATAAGCCCTTGCTGCTGTTAAATTAGGGTGGCAGGGAGAAGTCTGTGTAAGGTTATTCAGGAAATGATTATCAATATTAAGTAGGAATTTTAGGCAGGCATCTTATTGAATATGGCTCAAAATACAAAACAGAATTTCATTCTCTTCATCCTGCAGGTTGACAACCCAATAAATTGTTGGCAACCCAGTAACTTGTTGCCATTGCAGAAAGGACTGAGACTCTGCGCTCCTTGAAGAGAGAGAAGTACTGATAACTGAGTCATGGGGTGGACTAAGTGCTCTTTAGAATAAGGAGCTAGGTATCTTGGGCTCCTTTCCCACCACACTCTGCCTGGCCTCCAAGGGACCTGCTAGGCCTGTCGATAAATCTCAAATTCACTATGGTGTTTGGTTGGCCTTGGAGACCAAAGTCTGTAAACCAGAACCCCTAGGGCAGATCTTAGGACATCTGTTAGGAGCTTGGGTTCATGAGTCAAAGGATTTTATAGACAGGGATTCTCTAGTCCAGACTTTTTCATTTTACAAAGAGTAACTTGAGGCACAGAAGGGTCGTTGTCCTTGTTTAAGGTCATAGAACTCGTTAGTGGCAAAACTAGGTCACCTGATGCTTTGTCCAGTTCTCCCTCCATTACAAACTCTCAGGACAGGCTTGTCAGGGTCTGACAGAGAATTTAGAAAGTTCAAGGCTCCCAAAGTGCATAGCCTTAGCTGGTTGCTGAAGTGGGATAGAAAAGGTAGCAGGCGTCTAAAGGCCTATGTTAATTCTGACTTTAGGCACCCATCCCTTCCTCACAGAAACACTGTTTCTTTCTTGCCTCTTTTTCCCAGTTCAACATCAATCCATCTGTTTAAGAGAATGACAAGTCAGAATTTTCCTGGATTCAGCCCCCTGACCTCTCCAGAAACTCCAATAAAACCAAACATGATATAAATACCTATATGCATTGGACACTGAAACAAGTATTAGTTTTCATTGGTTGCTTCTATAGCCTTGTTGCCTCCTGTCTTCCCTATTTCTAACAGAACCTTGTGATCTAGGGTAAGTTTGACCCAATACTCAGCTTGAATTACTTAAGCCAGCTGGTATTCGCCATTCTCTTGGACCCTAGGATCAGTTCACAAAAGAGTAGTCAGGGCCCATGGAACTGAATTCCAGGGTATTTGAACTCCTAAGAAAGACAATTCTTTACCTTCTGCTCTCTTTGAATCAAGGAATCCCAGGAGTTTCAGGAAAACATTCTGCAACAACATGGGGTTGGTCTGTTGAAATAAGTGTTACTTTGAGGAAGCACTGCTAAGAAACCAAGAGAGAGAAACCACGTTCCAGGCATGTCATCTGATCTATTGGATTTCTCACCTGTCACTCGTTCTAGATCTGATTATTTTAGAATGTGATTAAGTAAATTTTTTGGTTTTGTTTTGATTTTTAGGGATTATTTTTGGCTGCACCACACAGCACACCAAATTTCCCCTACCAGGGATTAAACCTGCGCCCCCAGCAGTGGAAGTGTGGAGTCTTAACCACTGGACTGCTGGGGAAGTCCAAGTAAATATTTTTATTATTTAAGTCATTCAGTATTCTATTATTTACTGTCATATATATCTCAGTATCTGTTATGCTGATTCTGAGTTTCAGCACATCTTGACTTCACCATTAGATCAAAGTCCATTTTAGAGTTGGTTCCAAAAAGCATTATTGAATCACTCATTTGAACAAGAAACTCAACCCCAAACACAGAGTACTTACTGTATGTGTACCTTACTTGACACAAAATACTATATAGCAATGCCTAGGCTAATGAAAACTTTACTATTAGAAAAGAAATAATATAAGCTGTACTATAACAGATTTCTTCCAATCCACCTTATAGTGGAGTAAATTTCGTGTAGTCATTTTTCAGCATTATCGTGTCATTTTTATTTAACTTTTACATTCAGTGGTGATATGTAAAATATTTAACAATGTTTGGCATGAACACTTGACCAATCAGATTGAATGTCTAAACAATCAGAATTAAAGCCAACCAATTAGAATGGACATATGATCCATCAGAATAAATGAAGTGTGTATCAACCAGATATCTGCCTCCCATTCATCACTGAACTTTTCACTTGTGGCAGCTCCCTTCAATTACGTGGGAAGTAAACTAAGGGCAGGGACCACATGATAGATACCTTTGAATTCTCCAGGTAGGCCTTGCTGAGCTGGTTTCATAGTGTGAGCTTAATGACTATTTCTTTAAGTGGACATTTTTCAACCAGTGATTGCTCAGGAAACATCAGTGGGTGGAAAGAGTACAGTGTGTCCCTCTCTGATGAAGATAATTATAGAATTATCTCACTGGATTATCACTAAACAAACAGAATGTTTTGAGATGACACACAGTAGATAAGAGAAATTGATATTTTTGAGGAGTTATCATTCAATATGATCTTGACAACCTAGAGAAATAATATATAATCACACCTATTTTAAAATACAACAATAAATATTACTCCTACAGAGTGAATAACATACAAATACAAGGTAGAGGACAACCAGAAAGGTATTGGTGAAGCTAAAAATACCTAGGTCTTAGTATAAGTGAAGGTGTCCCAAATGTTTTTAAAAAGTACCTAGACTGGGGACTTACTTCCCCGGTGGTCCAGTAATTAAGACTCCACGCTTCCGCTTCAGGGGGTGCAGTTTCTATGTCTGGTCAGGGAACTAAGATCCCATATGCCATATGGCATGGCCCCCGCCTAAAAAACCCTAGACGGCTGGCATGATAGTCAGATGTTCATTCATTCATTCAACAACTTAACTGAGTACCTACTATGTGTAAGGCATCATTCTAGGCATGCTGGGGACACAGTGAAAAATAAGCAATGTCCCTTTCCTCAAAAGGCTCAACTTTCAAGGGAGAAGACAAAGAAGTTCACAAACTGTTAGATAACAGAGAGAGAACTTATTCGATGGCTGAGTCATCAGTCAGTGAAAATAATCACCATGAAGGACATCTTTGTAGCCCACCGGGACAGCTGTGCTCAGCTGGCAGAGGACCAGAATCCATGGGGGGCTGGACAGAAGCATCAGCAGCCTGAGTGCAGCAGAGGACCAGAGGTCTCTTTGTCCCGAATTTTTCAGGACCATATAAGCACTTGGATTCTTGTAGGATACAATTAAGAGGAGGAAGAGTCCCAGTAATATTTGGTAGCAGTTTTGCCAGTCCTTGAGAAGTAGGGATCACAGCCAAGTTTAATTTCACTTAAGCAGTTAAGAAAGGTGACATTTCTTGCATTTAGGTGTCATGGAACAATTTTAAACTAGTTAAAGAATGCTTGAATTAATTTGAAAATTTGCCTAGAGTACACACAGATCCTCAAGAATGTGTTTGTAGATTCTTTTAAAACATATTTATTAATTATTATTGACTAGCTGGGTCTTCGTTGCTGCGTGGGCTTTCTCTAGTTGCTTCTCTTGTGGAGTGCGGGCTTCAGTAGTTGCTACACTTGGGCTCCACACTTGTGGCACCGGGCTTAGCTGCCCTGTGGCATGTGGAATGTTCCCGACCAGGGACTGAACCCGTGTCCCCTGCATTGGCAGGCATATTCCTAACCACTGGACATCAGGGAAGCCCCTCTTCGTGGATTCTTGAGGGTTAAAGACCTCCCAGATGAATAAACTAGTGTAAGAAGTGAATAATGGCTCTTGGAATTGTGCAACATGGCAGTCCCACTTGCTCCTGTAAGGAAAGCCAGACCGAGGACAAAGTAAACAGAGGAGCGCAGCACCAAGAGAACAGGGGAAGATGGACTTAGCTCTGATCAACTAGCCTGAAGCTCACACAGGCCTCCCATCAGAGAGACCTTCTTTCAGCAGCATCACCCCACCTCGTTAGAAAATTCACGAGGAAGAACTCAGTTTGACCCAGCCTGGCCATATGCCCGTCTCTGTGGCTGAAGGAGTAAAGTACCATGATTCACAGCCACCAGTGGGGGAGGAGCAGCTTCCCAAAAGGAAGAAGAAAAAGAGTGCTGGCCTGACCAAAACCACAGAGGGTAAACTCCTTGGACAGCTAGATTACTGTAAGTCAAGCTGCCATGTACATATCAACCTTATCAAAAGCTTCAAGAAACATTTACAGAATCAATTTGAAAGTGCTGGTCTGCCTAGTGTTCTGCAGTGACGTGGCATTTTACATTACTGGGCAACTGGCAAAAAAAATGTATTGATGTGGTTTTCTTAGAACATAGCAACGTGCCACTTGGAGAAAGAAAAGAAAGTGGCAGCCAGCAACCTGTTACCTGTGGAACCTTCAGCTCTACAAATACACTTCTTGTCCAGTCTTTTGAGCAAAGTGCCTTGATTCAATAGTAGTTGCTACCATCCAAATCTGATCTCTAAGTAACATGTTATTATACAAAATATGAAAATTCATAATTCACAAAAGGAAAAGGATACTTCTTGAAGTAGTGTCATATATCAAAATGCTTGCATGGTTCAACAGTGGTGCATAGACTTACCAGCTAGAAAGTCCCAACGTTATACACACTTGCTAATAGAGAAAAACCGAGGAAGTGAAAACAAGACAAAAAAAATTAACAAAATTCCCCTAAGGAAACTTAGGGACTTTAAAATTCCTAACCCTAGCCTCTCTTATGAATTTAAGTTCTTTGCCAGATCAGTGTGTTCTTATTCATACACAGAGAGAATGCCAACAGTTGCGTGCAGGTAGTGGAACTAAAAGTTATTTTAATCAGTTCACATTTTGTAAAAGAGGATTCCAGTGGTCTTAAAGATTTTCCCCTTCTTTTCCAGAATGAAGAAGGTATAGAACTAAACTGTCCACATTTGCTCAGCGCTGTGCTGTGCTTAGTCGTGTCCGACTCTCTGTGACCCCATGGACTGTAGCCCGCCAGGCTCCTCTGTCCATGGGATTCTCCAGGCAAGGAGACTGGAGTGGGTTGCCATGGCCTCCCCCAGGGCATCTTCCCAACCCATCGGTCAAACCTGTGTCTCTTATGTATCCTGCATTAGCCGGTGGGTTCTTTACCACTAGCGCCACCTGGGAAGTCCTGTTCAGCCCTGGCTGAGGCCCAGTTCACAGGACTTGCCCAAGTGCTCTGACTGGGGCAAGGAGGCGCAGCCTGTGCCTGAGGGCAGAATCTGTCCTCATTAGGGGATATAAACTGTGACTTTGACCTTCTTAGATCTGTTCCCATCAAGTGGACTCTAGAAATTAAACATTAGATTAGCAACAACCCTCTGGCTATTGTATGACCAATAAGTGTATCAATGATACATTTCATTGTTTTTGTTTTTTCCACACAGAAGGTGAAAGTAGTTACTAGGGCCAATTGAATTTGCTCCTCTTTCTTAATTCACAAGATTAAGAATGTGATATCATTGGCATTGAATATGAAGTCACATGGCACTCAAGATGTGTTTTAGAAAAATCTGCTGTCTTCTTCAACCAACTGTCCCAAGTTTTCTCCTTAGCCTACTAATGGCTGAGTTCACTGGTTCCCTTAATAACCTTTAACCTCCCAGAAAGGTGTTTCTTTAGAGTAAAGAACCATAGACAGTGGTTCTCAAATATTTTGGCCTCAGGATCCTTTTATCCTCTTAAAAATTACTGAGGCCTCTAAAGAGCTTTTGTTCATATTTGACATATTAGAAATTGGAAGATAGAAGAGATGAGAGACAGAGACACACCTAGTGGATAAAGCTTTTGGTCCCAGACCTCCTTAGCTATTCACTTGCCCTTGTGATTTACCTGAGTCCTTAAATCCCCTTCACTGGCTGGGTCTCTGCCCCTAGCTTCTGAAAGAGGCCTTAAAACAGTTAAATAATAGTCCAAGACAATAAATGACAGATTGGGTATAACAGAATGTTCCTTCTCCCCTATTTGTTATCCATTAAAATGACAGCCTACAGAGGGCTGAAGAAGGTAACCATCAACACTAACATTGCTACATTGCCTTAAGGATTTCAAAGTAGGTTCACATTCAGTATCTCACTTAATTTTCCTACAATCGTATGAAACACTTTTTTATACCCATTTTACAGATGAGAAAACTGAGGTGCAGAAAGCCTATGTGCTGTTAAGCAGCTGAGCCAAGACAAAATCCAAATCTTACCCTCCAGATTCCCACCGTCAGTTCCTGCCTCGAATGAATGCTTGCAGTTTTATCAGGCACATGCCTGAAGCACAAGCCTCACAGATTTCAATTCCCAGATTCTTTTTGTCCATCCTCCTGCAGGAAGAGGGGAGCGGTCTCCACAGTAGATCCTTTAAAATACCCACTATATTTAGCTCTGCTCTGGAGATTTGGAGAAGAGAATAGGAGCGGATTCAAGTGAGAAAGGCAATCATTCTTTTTAAGCTCGGTAACTGAGGGGTTGAGGGAGGGGAGGGGGCTTAGACATAGTGCTGGACAGGAACTGGAGAAGCCAGATAAGGCACTCTGCAGATAATCCACAGGCAGCGCCACAGGAGCATGAAGGAAAGAAAGCATCTCAGCTCCGGGGCGCGGTGGAAGAGATGCGGGAACCGCAGACTCAGCCTTCAAGGTCCTGCATTTGAAAGGCGTCCGCACACAAAGAAACGACGAAGTTAAGTTCCGGTGGCGCAACACGCAAAGTTGGAAGCCCGGCCTCCCTGCCTAGCTGTAGAGGAAACGCCTAATGCCGGGTCAGCCAGCTTAGAGAGGATCCTCTTTTATCCTCTGGGGCCGCGGGGACAGCCTGCCCAAGGCACGCCCGAAGCGCCTCACAAGAACTACGAGTCCCATAAAACACTGGGGCGCCGGCTGTGATTACGAAACCCCCGTGGATTGGCCACGCGGGGCGGGGCGCGCAGGCCTTCTCCGGTGAAGGGGGCGGGGTAAGGGGCGGGGCGAGCAGCGGCTCGGCGGGCACGCCCCCTCGCCCGCGGCCCCCTCCCCGCCTCTCTCCGCCGCTCTTCTGGCTCCCCGGTCAGAGGGCCGGAGCGAGAAGATGGCGAAGACGTATGATTATCTGTTCAAGCTGCTGCTGATCGGCGACTCTGGGGTGGGCAAGACCTGCCTGCTATTCCGCTTTTCCGAAGACGCCTTCAACACCACCTTCATCTCCACCATCGGTGAGGGAGGGGCTGCGGCCGGGGACTGGGAGTGAGAAATGGGGGGCGGGTGCGAGGGGGCCGGGAGAGAGCGGTGGGAGGACTTCGGAGCCCCAGGGAGGGGACCCCGGGGACAGCTGGGCGGCGAGGACAGTGGGAAAGGGTGAAGGCGTGAGAGAGAGAGGCGGTGAGGACGTGGGGCTGAGAGGGTTGAAAGGAGGAACTTGGGGGCAGAGGAGGAGGAGGAACCAGAAGAACAAGGACTAGGGGTATTGGGGAAATGAGAGGGCTGGGGGTGTGACAGGGAGGGGGCTTAGAGGGACAGAGTCGGGGGACACAGGAAAGCTCACAGAGAAAGAGAAGGGGATAGTGGGTGTGAAATGGATTAAAAGAGGAAGGAAATGGAAGGGGGAAACGAAGGGTTGGGGGAGTGGGAATGGGAGGTCCGTGGAGTAAAGGGACAGAGGACGCAAGGGACAAGGTAGAGGAGAACCCAAGAATCCGAAAGGAATTCGGAGGAAAGAGTGATTGAGAGCTGAGGGATGAGAGGGACCCTGGCTGCAAGAAGTCTGGTCAGAGATGCCATGAGGAAATTGTAGGAAAAGGTAGATGAGTTAAGGGGACCCGAGAACGAAATGAGGATACTTGGAAAAAGTAAAGGAGAGCTGGGTGTGAAATAGAAAGGAAAAGCAAAATATACGGTAAAGAGGTGGGGCAGAGAAGAGAGAAGATGGGAAAGGGAGAGGAAATGGAAAGTAGAACTTTCTCCAGTTACTGGGAGTACTGGTTACCATTTCTCTTTCTTTACTCCCTCTGGATCAAGTGCAGGAGAAAGAGCAAAAAGTGACTAATAATGAGATACTGTCTATGGAGCATTAAATTGTTCTGGGAGTGTTAATGGGCGTTGGGAGGGTTGGTGACTTTTGGAATGGTATGATCAGGAAAATATGGTTTACTCTCTCCTGCAAAGCAGCACTTCTCAATTTTTAAAATTCTTAGCCTTGAAGGTTTAGTAATTCTCAGCTGGGAAATTGATCTTACATTCTGCCTGCTTTCTATGTATTTTCCTTTTCGTTTTAATTATTACTTGCTAAACAAATCAGAACATGCAATGTACCCCCCAATTACTTTCAGTTGATTCTGATTTTTCTGCTCTTGGCTGGGAGCTGTCCTTCCTACTTTTGGAAGACTGTGTTCAGGTAACAAGATCTCAGACTTAATCTAAACTGAAGAAGAGCAAATCAGAGCTAGTTTTAAGCTGCCTGTACAAGTGACCTTAACATCATAGCTGCAGTTAATTAAGCACCTTAAGAATCTTAGCTCTTGGTTGTCTGGGTGATGTTATGGCTTCTCATAGCAGCTCACTTAAGCATATTTCAAATGGTTCTAACAGCGTATTTCATCATGAATTGCTGGGATTATTAGGGGGGCTAGTGCTATGGTAATGAGTTATGTTTTAAGGATAATTTATCACTTATAAAAGAAGAGTATTGGGGTATAAGCACTGGGAAAAGCTATGGTTTGTTTGTTCTGGCGTCTTTCTTATGGATTGAGTGGCCTGAAACCTCCTGGGTGTTATGATGTCTGGGCTTAGGGAAGTTTGAGTTGCAAGTTCTTGGCAGTCATTCGTGAGTGGGACTTTTTCTTTTCTGAGGAAGCAGATTTTAAATGTCATGTCTCAAGTGTATTCTTAAGAGATTTGATGGGAGCTGTTGTAGCCACCAAAAGGTGTTAATTTTTGATGCTGGTTCTCATGTCAAAACCCCAAATCACCGTTTTTCATTGTTGAGTGCACACTGAAGCCCGGAAGGTAAAGGACAGTCTCTAACGAGTCAAGCAGGTCGTCTTTGATCCATTCTGTGAGTGAACCTCTCCGAAGCATCCTCCTGCATGGAAAGTGACTACATCTCATTGAGGCTGTTTCTGTTAAGCTCCTTAAATGACTTTTGCTTGTTTGTAACAGTTTTATTAGTTTCCTCTTTTTTTGGTCTTAATTTTTGTCCCACTTTTTCTGTGAGGGTGTCTGCTTCCTTTTACAATAGTGGCTTTGAAAAATTACTTTTTATTCTGAAGGAGTACAATCTTTCTTGCGTGAATTTTTTTTTTTTTAATGATTGAAATTTGGTTTTGTGGAGGGTTGCAGGAAAGTGAGCATCCTGAAAAAGTTTAGACCTGGAGGGAGGCGTTAAAGGGGTGAATCTTATGTATGATGTTGGCCTTTGCATTTTCTATGAAGTAGATGTGGTAAAAAGAGGCTCTGAGCTGTGTCTTCAGTTGACATGGAGAAGGGGAAATCCCATGCCTCTTTTTTAGCCCCAAGAGCTCTGACAGGAAGTGGTAGCCCAGTGCCTTCAAACAGCACAAAAAATACGTTACCTGCAACCTAATGCTTTGGAGTTGAAGTTAAGTTAGGAAAATAAGGTGAATGTTAACATCTAGTGAAATGTTCCACACACATTGACAACAAACATAGGCTTGAAGGGTCTGCATCTCTAGCAGAAATATCCATGCCCCCAGTCTTCACCCCGGTTTCCAGGTGGTCTGAAGTTGCTGAAGGGAGCGTTGGTGGTCCACCTCCTCCCAGTCACAATTATTTCTTGAGGCACCTCAGCATGGAAGTTTCCAGGGCTTCTCTGACTGGGTTTGGAAAAGATTTGCCACATGATTGCTGACAAAACTTGATAAGGTCTACGTCACAGGAAAGATCTGTTTCTTAATACCTGGGGTTTGTGTGTGTGTGTGTTGTGTGTTTCGGGAGATATGTATAAATAGCTGTTTCTTCCCATGGAGTTACATTTACTGTCTTAATTTGCTTTATTAAAATTTAGGTAGTTTTAGAAAAGGACATCTGCCACCTCTCAACCCTATTTTGATAGGGATTCTGCCTTCATGAAAGGAAGGAGACAGTCATTTTGATTATAGATACAGTTGTCTCACAGATACTTTCTTCTTTCATGTATCTAAGGTTCTAGTATCTTCTCTGATATCCTGGCCCCCCTCATTTCCTTTCTGCTCTTGGGGGTGGTGGAGGGTATGCTTCTTTCAACTGACTTGCTGGGAATCTTCACGTATCAGTCAGATAATATTTAACTATAGAGTAGAGGTGTTTTATCCATTTGAAGTTGTAGGTTCAGTGCCTAGAACCAACAACCAACCTGCATTCAATTCAGATGTTTAAGAACTGAAAAAGAAATTTTGATTGGCTCCTCAAGCCCCTTACATAATCATTTTGTTGTTGTTCAGTCTCTAAGTCATGTTGGACTCTTTGTGACCCCATGGATTGCATAATCATTATCAACGATTAATTAAATGTATGTAAAATGTGCCATGAAGACAACTAAGAACCAGTAATGCAGTCTGTCTGAATTATATTGCCTATGGGATGTGGGTACATTTTAATATTGATACGAAGGCAGAGGGACATCTTGGAATGGCCTGTGCGGAACCTGGTGCTGGGAAAACCGAGAAAACACAGCCCTGTCTTCTAACAGGACAGTCTCAGCTTCTTCCCTTTACCGTCTCTCCCCTGCCCAGCCCCCCTCTTCCTGTTAGGGTATTTCCTGAGTGGTTTTATTATTTAGTATAGTCATAGTTGAACAGCATAAAGAGCCTTAGAAATTATCTACATGATGTCCGTGCCCCAGTTTTATAAATAAGAAAACCAAGCTTAGGTTGATGCTGTCAAGATCACGCAGCTGATCAGATGCTTGTAGAAGCATCTCTAGTGAAACCTCAAACCCAAGTCTGGATTGCTTCTCATAGTTGAGCTGCTGCTGTTTCTGATCAGCGTGATCACCGCTGTAAATTCAAATTACCATCTTTTCCAGGGAGGAATTCAGTTTTGCACATTTGCTTATATGTGAGGAAAGTTAAAGTGTTCCCGTTTGGATCAGTTGTATCTCTTCAGGGAAACAGTAAGTGCTAATACAACAATCAGAGTCCTGTAGAAGTCTATGTGGGCTAACTCAGCATGTTTTAACTGTCCTTTGCCCTTTCTTTCTGTGTCTGTTGTTTCAGGTTAGGGAATCAAAGTGCATCCTGCCATTAAAATTCCTTCCATGTGCAAAGTAACTAATGACATTGTATTAATAGTGTACTGGTAATTGCAGTCTAGTCCCATCAGAGTGCTTTTAGACAATTTATTCCCTGGCATTTTTTTCTTGGATACACTTTCTCTGTTTAGGGGTTGATAGACTATGGCCCACAGGCCAAATGTAGCCTCCTGCCTGTTTTTGTGCAGTCCACAAGCAAAGAATGGTTTCACATTTTTAAAGGGTTTTTAAAAATGAACACAAAACACGAAATATGAAGCAGACACCATATGTATCCCACAAAGCTTAAAAATATTTACTAACTGTTCTTTCACAGAAAGAGTTTGCCGACCCCAGCTTACAATTAAATACTGTTTTTGGTTGGTAGCAATTCAAAACTTTTATCAAGACTTATTGACCGAAAAACAAACTGTCATATTTACATTTTTATCCAAGATGATATCAGCATTTGGCTGAGCATAATCCAAATATGTAGTACAAGTTGATTTTGATTTTCATCATTGTTTTGCTTGATTTCAACCTCTCAAACAAAAATATTCAAGGGCCAGGCAACTTCAGGGCTTCCCTGGTGGCTCAGACAGTGAAGAATCTGCCTGCAGTGCAGGAGATGTGGGTTCAATCCCTGGGCCGGGAAGATCCCCTGGAGAAGGGAATGGCCTCAGTCCAGTATTCTTGCTTGGAGAATTCCATAGACAGAGGAAGGAGCCTGGCAGGCTTATAGTCCATGGGGTCGCAAAGAGTCAGACACAACTGAGCAAGGAACACTTTCAGGCAACTTCAAGTTGAACATTTTGTCTGTAAAACCTTAGTTTAGTGCCATTGTGTTCTTTCAGAGTGTCAGTAGACTTCCCACCTAAGTGATAGCTTTGAAAATGACACTGTTTCAAGAGTGTAATACCTGATCATGAAGGGTTAAACTCCTCTCCTCAGTTAGTGTTCTACTGAATGCAAAAAGCCATTCAACAAATTAACGTAGGAAACTGAGTCTTGGAGACAGACTTGGACATGTCTTAAGAATATGTGTACTTTAACAAAGAGCTTCGCCAGCTGTTCTGCATGGCAGCAAACCAGGGAGGAGGTTCTCTTGGCAACAGCACTGAAACTGTTTGGATCCTCTTGAGAAATGCTGGAGGGAAATAGGTTTGGATATTGCCTAAGTGGAAAATGTCTGGTCTTTGAAGACAGGGGAAAATTTAGCAGTTGATATTTTAATGGAAGCTCATAACTGAATCTGAGAAGAAACATGGAACCAGAATTGGGAGACCTGGGAGCTGCCGACATGGCCTGAGGCTGACTGGCTCTAGGTCAGGTCTGCCTGCGTGGACACAGGACCGTTCTGGAGATGAGCTCTTGTGTGTGTTAGAATTGCCACGTGGGAAAGATGTGCAGGAAAGAGTTTTCACAGTGGGATGAGAAGAGGGTGGGAGTGGGGAATGGGGAACTCGATGTTAGATGGTGAGTAATATCGTGGAACATAGCATGATATGGAGCTCCTGAGATGTACGTAGCCAGTGAAGTGGCTTGGTCGGTGTTTGGTGTTAGGAAGATTGCACAGTGAATTAAGAGCAATAGGTCTGGAGTCAAATCGGGGTTCATGTCATGACATCTGCTATTCCTACTTCTCTTGTCTTTAATGACTTGGTTGTCCTTCTTGGGCCTTAGTTCCTTTATCTATACTAGAGTATATTAATACTATGCCAACTTCTCAGGGATGCTCTGTGTTCCCTAGGGCAAGAATCAAATCTTACTCACTTTTTAAGTCTCCAAGGCCTCTATTAAATGACTGATCAACTGGATGAGTGAATGGCTGGATGGATGAATTATAAAGCACTATATGAGCCATACAGCATTGCTTGAATTTTAGTCATTATCTTTCATAGTATTCTAGATAATTAGCTGATGTCAGAGATGAGATTAAAAGTGCTTAATTTGAATTCCTAACACTATTTCTCCATCAAATGCTGTCTTTCTATAATCAGTTTTAAAGGGATATTTTAGACTCCGAAAGATATATCACTTGTCTTCCAGTCTCCATAATAAGCTGTTTAACACCGTGCTTCCAACCCCCCACTAACATAAATACCAAATAGAAAATGAGTGAAATCACTGGGTTTGCTTTAGAAGAGCCATTTCAGCTTTGTCTTTGCCCATTAGCTGCAAACAATGCAACAGATGCCTGTTAACAGCTTCATGCCCAGTTTTAATTAGCAGATGGAGCTGTGTTTGTGTTTGTGTTCTGCCCAGCACTGGTTTGCCTGACAGCATAGTGAGTGGATTGGAACTGGGCTGGGCCTCTGGGCTGAATAAAGACAAATGCTATTTTGAAAAAGATGAATATAAACATTTATTACATAGAACTGCTTGCGTATCTCAGTGGAACAGCTTCATGTCTAGAGGAAAACTAATGTTTGCAGTTATGTTTTCTGCTGTTACTATCCTTTAGCAATTACATAATATGGAAAAATACCCCTTTTTTGGCTTAAATGAAGGGTTTGGGGGAGTCTTGAAACTGTCACCAAGTGGCTTTCTCTGAAGATTGGTTTCACTATTTCGGTTATAGTAGGTTGAGGACTGTACAGAGCTGGGGTGAAATGGGCTTCAGCCTAAATGCCAGTGCTGAGTTCGTAGCTGCCTGCTGGCATGCTGTGTTGTATAGAGTTCTCAGGTCCTGTCTGAGCTCAGCAAGACCGAGGACTGTGACAAATTCCTGACGTGAGTCGTGGGCAGGGGATGGAGTGAGTGGGTGGCAACATCCTACACATTTGCTGTTTCCGCCCCCCGCCCCCCACCATGTTATAAAGGAAGCATTTCGTTGATAGTTTTGCTCTGCCATGTATATTGATAGAGGATGTCACTGGGCCCAGTCTGTCAGACTGTATCCTTGGAACTGATGAGTGTTTTTGGTTTTGTTTTGTTTTTTCTGAAGTGAATAGGTAGTATTTGCTTTCCAATGTGTTGGGGCTAAATTTCAGTATTAAACTAGTATCCATCAGTGATTGCTGGATATATTGTGTCTGGAGATGTGTCCTTCTCCTTTGTTCACTTTTAAATTTTGGATTCTTCTTATTTTGCATTGAATTATAAAGTACCTTAAAGGAAATAGGTGCCTGATTGTCTTCAGAGGAAGAAATGTCTGCGCTATTTTTTTTTTAAGTTACTTAGTTACTCAGGACTTCCTTAGCAAAGCACATAAAGTGATGGAGACAACTCAGAAACAGTTCTCACAGCAGCCCTGTTCCTTGACTGTGAGAAAATATTTTCTTGCTGGCTTAATCTGTAGCATTCAGCATCAGTTTAATTACGCACTCTGGTGTTTACCTGTTGCTGAACGTTTGGACATTTTCCACAGAGCTCTCATCTTCCTGGGCCCAGAATTTTAATTCTTGGCTCCCGGGAGGAAGTGTGAAAGCTCTGCACGTCCCCACGTTCACCACGACAGGCTGGGTGACAGTCCTGCTCGCAGTCTCTTGACGGCATTGCGGGACTTGAGAGCACTTTGCGGAAGCCCAGTAGGGTATGGAATTCTACCTCATCATGATAGAAACCAACCACGAAGTCTTAAGCAATATGTAGTGTTTCACAGTTTTCTGCTGGCAAAGTCAGGACTGGCGTGATTTCCCCACTTCACATTGCAGTTTTGCATATTTGGCGGGAGGACTTGGCTAGTTATTTTAATAATTAATAGATACTTTCCTGATGTATAAAATAGAAGGCCAGTCTCTAACATACATGATCAAGTTTTGACATGAAATATAGAGTGATCTACTTAAAAGTTTAATTATAAGAGTTCCTTTCTGGGGGACTTCCATGGTGGTCCAGGGGCCATGACTCTGCTCTTCCAGTGCAGGGGGCCAGAGTTGAACCCTTGGTCAGGGAACTAGGTCTCACATGCTGCAACTAAGGGTTCACATCCCCCAACTAAAGATCCTGCATGCTGCAACTAACAAAACACCCAGTGCAACGAAACAAATAAATAAATAAATATTTTTTAAAAAACGTTCATTTCTGGAAATTCCCTCGTTGTCCAGTGGTTAGGACTCCACAGATTTGATCCCTGATTGGGGAACTATTAATAAGATCCCAGCATGGTCCCCCCGAAAAGTTCATTTCTTATGACCCTATGCAATATTTTCTTAGCTGGAATAGGTATTGCAAAATATTCTAATCTCATCCAAAAAATCCACTAAGAAAAAAAAGTGTGTACATTGTGAGATGTCAGTGACTGACGCTACTGTAATTTGTTTGTTGTTTATGAATTTGAATGGGATAGCTGTTTATGGTTTTCAACAAGGAATTTTTTATCTCAAGGTCTCTGAATAAAATCTTGAGATGGCATGGAAAACAATTCTTTATTGAGAGTTAACTATTCCATTTTTGAAATGATTCAGACCACTTTCTCATTTCACTCTCCATTAACACGTCAACCCTATCAGGATTTGGGGAGAGGGGTCTGAATAGGGGAGAGAAAGATGAAAACAGTGTTCTACCCTCCTCCTGTATCACTTTGGCTACTTGTTCAGCCTCTTTTGCTTTTGTAAATTGGAGTAAATTATTGGGTGAGAAGTGAGAAATTTCTGCCTAAAATATGGTAACTTTTGACTGCATTGCTTTCTTATAGTGTTTAAAACTAAATAATAAAAAAATCATGGTTTCCCCACTTGACTTTGTAATTTTGTATATTTGGGGGGAGAACCTGGCAGTAGTTATTTTAATAATTTGTAGATACTTTCCTGATGTACAAAGTAGAAGGACAGTTTCTAACATACATGAAATATAAGGTGTTGTACTTAGAAGTTGAATTGTAAGAGTTCATTTCTGGGGGACTTCCCTGGTGGTCCAGTGGCTAAGACACTGCTCTCCCAGTACAGGGAGCCAGGGTTTGATCCCTGGTCAGGGAACTGGGTGCTTGTCTCAGTCATAACCCATGATGAACAGATTAGGACTTTGTCCACAAGCAGAATCATTTTAGTAAGTGCATTTCCTTTGTCTACTTACTATTGTTTTGAAAACTTCCAGTCTTATAGAAGCATGAAAAAGTACTGAAACAAGTGAAATAATTTCTTTTACATCCACAAATTCCATAACAATGAAATAAAAAAACATACATATATAAAACATATATATAAATATATATAATATATATATATTTATGTATAAAATATATATACATATAAAATCAGAGGTGTGTCTCTGTCTTAGCCCTTCAGCCTTCAATTTGGATAAACATCATTATATTTTATTTTATGTTGGGATCTCATTAATATGGTTTACTACATATACAGTGCTCTGAAAAACGATGGTGCATGTTTCCAGTCAGTGGTGGTACAGGTCCTTCCTAAGGACATTAGCCCAGGTCTATTTTCTCATTGTGAAAGGAAAGTCCAGGCTTCAGGGGTCTTGAGAATCTCTTTGGCTGCAGCGTTCTGTGAATCTTTGAAATCAAGTAGTGTCTATAAGGAAAAAAGGATTTTTCCTTAGTTAATGATTGTGGGGAAGTTGGGTCAGGAAGATCCCCTGGAGAAGGAAATGGCAACCAACTCCATTATTCTTGCCTAGAAAATTCCATGGATGGAGGAGCCTGGTGGGCTACAGTCCATGGAGTCGCAAAGAGTCGGACCCGACTGAGTGACTTCACTTTCTTTCTTTTTGCGGGTAGACACTAGTGGGTTTGTTTTTTGTTTTTTGCCTTTGTTTTTATCTGTAAAAAGGAGAAGCTGGGGTTGGGAACTGTAATGATTTATTAGTAGGCTACTAATGTCAGATACCAAGTCATTTTCACTAATTTTATTTGTTCAGTAAGCAGCATTTTTCAGTCCACAAAATATTGAGAAGAGAAAGAATAGCAAGTGTCCAGGCAATTTGAACACAGTGATGAAAAGGGCTTCAGAGGGGTTAATGTGGGATGTCAGGACAGAGTCGAGGAGAGGGAGGGGAGGGCGTCTAGGAGAGAATGATGTGAAGGTTAAGATCAGAACCTCAGGAGGCCTTAGTTGGGTCGAATTTGGAGTGTCAGGAGGAGGGGCTCTCACCTGCAGATGTCGGGGAGACAACCCCTGAAGGAGCTCCTCCTCAATAGATGGGCATGTGGCATGGGGTCAACTTGAAGGGTAATCAGAGGGCAAGTTGTGAAGGGACTTTAAACCTGTTCAGGAGTCTGGACTTTATCCAGAGAGCAATGGGGAGTCATTGGGGATTTTCTACAGGGAGACCAGTGAGGAGATCAGTAGACATCCTTGGTTGCCCCTTCCCTTCTTTGGCGCTTTACCATTTACAGAGCACTTTCACTAACATCCCTGTTTAAACTCCTCAGTAATCATGTCTATGGACAGAGATTGTCTTCATGTTCTAGATGAGGAAGGTACGGTTCTGAGAGAGTGATAGACTCCTGATCCATCAGCTAAGTAGGTAGAGGAGCCAAGACTTGAGCCTTGAACTCAGTTCTGAACCACAATCTGTCCACAACAACCTGCTCCTCTCAAAATGGGTCCTGAAATTTTCCATGGGACTCAGTGCTCTGGCACTTAGCCCGTAGTAGCGGTCACTTCCAGTGGTCTGTAAGAACTGTGTAAACTGACCAGCAAACCCTTGAGAAGTGTGTTGAGTAGAGGGATGAAATCAGCCTTTCCCTGGATAAGGCCCAGTAACAGCTAATGCAAACACGCAGCGTGTTGCTTGCTGGCCGTGGAAGGTCAGCAGACTCTGGTTTCGGATTGTCTCCTGGCTTCCCAACCCAGTCCCATAGGAAGCAATCAAATACAGCAGAACCGGGGCAGGAGGAGACAGAGTTTAACTATGAATCCAAGTCTTTTGTGGAAAGGAAGCTAATTATATCGGAAATCTCAGCATTGCTTCTCCACATGGGGCCAACGGTTTGTTATACTTGTACGTATGTTGTTGGTCTCAGCTAGACTTAGAGTGCTAAGAACTGCTGCTTTAATTGTGAGCTTCCTTCCTTTGACACATTAAATTTAAACTTTACGTTAGCCTCTCCTTTCCTTTTTTTCCAGAGTGAAATTGGCTCTGCTCTGGATTTTGTTTGTAAAGCTGTGTTTGGCAGTTTTCCTCAGATTCACAGTGACATTGTAGACCAGTCTAACACCTGATTTGTTTCCTGACCCTGGATCTCTAGAACACTGTTGTTGAGCCAGAAAGTGGAAAGGTACAAGCAATGAAGCTAGTTATTACAAAGTCCCATTTGCTAAAATGCTGAACTTGCCTCATTGGGGAGGGAGCCCCTGGATCCAAATTTAGCATTTGCATTCTTGCTTTAGAGCAGGGCTGGGGGCCTCCTAGAGGTGGGCCACCAGCATCTGAGAGGAAAAAGTGGCAACATGCCACAGTGGCAGTGGCATTCTTTATGTGACTTAGGGCAAGTCAGCAGCCAGCCTCCCAGGCTTCCTTTTTTCTCCATAAGCAAACAGGGAATGTTGTTCTAGATTCACTCTATAGTCCCTTCCAAAACTCTGATCCTAAGTGGTGACAGTGGACTCACTCACCACTTTTACTCACAAAATGGTAAAAACAGATGTAAAAACTGAATAGGTAAAAAAGAACTTGGACTTTTGAGACAGAGACTCAAATTCAAATCCTGATTCTGCTAATTCCTGTTGAGAGCTTTGAGTGAATTATTTAACCATTTTCCTTATTGATAAAGGAAGAATACTGCAAGAATTTTGTTATGTTTTATTTTGAGAACGAAATGCATTGTTGTGTGCATACTACCTTTGGCACATGGGAGTCACAGAAAGGCATGTGTGTGTGACTGTGTGGGTGAACTCAGTGTGAGTTCATTGAAGGTAGGTCCACACGGCTTTGAGAACCTTGGTGATCCATGGGGGTTTCAGTGTTATAACACTTGCTTTTAATTAATAAGAGCTAATATTTACTGAGTGTTTACTATATATCAGGTACAGTTTTAGGCATTTTACATGAATTAACATTTTTCATGGGTTGATCCATTTAATTCTCATAACAGCCTCTCAGGTACATTGTTATTATTTCCGTTTTTCCAAGTGAGATAATTGAGGCACAAATGTTGAAGAACATCTTAGGGTCACAGAACTCATAAGTGGTAGAACCAACTTGGATTTGAATCCAGGACATTTGGCTCCAGAGTCTGTGGTTTTAAGCCCTAAGCGTTTCTGCCCCATCAATGACTCAGAAATATTGAAAGAGAAAAAGATTAGCTACGCCTGGTGGCTCAGATAGTAAAGAATCTGCCTGCAGTGCGGGAGACCCAGGTTCGATTCCTGGGTTGGGAAGATCTCCTGGAGAAGGAAATGGCAACCCACTCCAATATTCTTGCCTGGAGAATCCCCATGGACAGAGGAGCCTGGTGGGCTACAGTCTGTGGGGTTGCAGGAGTTGGACACGACTGAGCAAGTAACACACACAAGGAGTTGATGTGGTGCAAGACGCATGGTGGGGCTGCTCCTTACCAGCTGGGTGACATCACATTGTTTAAACCTCCTTGGTCCCTGTCTCCTCTTCTGCAGAGAACTATCGTGGGATGGTTTAATGAAGTGTACTGGAGGGAAGGATTTAACACAGGGCTACACGTGCAGCCAGGCTCAGTAAATGGTGAGAGTTTGGTTTTTCCCAGGTAACTTAAGAAGCACCTATTAGAATAAGTTACATAAAAAATATGAGTGGAAACATATTGGTTACTTAATGGGATGTGCTTTAAAGTTTAGAACTGTATGCGTTTAACTAAGCTCAAACGGGAACCGTTTCTTTAAACTCATTCCCAAAGTGAAGGTCCTTATGTCTCACCTGGCATAAGGAGGTGTCCAAGACAGCCCTTGGCCTTGGGTGCAGGATGTTAATGTGATGATATAAGGTGCGAGTTCTTCAGAGCCTTCTAGCTGCTGCAAACTCTCAGGCATATTGAATTCTTCCTTCTGGTGAAAATATAAATAAAATCAATGTTGAATGCCCTGTCTAGGAAGGACAAATGTTTCAATTTAAATATTTGAGCTCAGTGTCCTCTGTTAGGGCCCTGAATTTTAAATGCAGTGAGTTTCTAAGTGAGGTCCTGAATTTTAATGAGTTTGTTTGCATACATGAATTTGAACAATACATTAAATCTTGAAACACCATAGCTGATTTTAATGGAGTAAAGTACCCAACCTGAAAGTTAGTTAATAGGCTTTTCTTTACCTAATAATCAAAAGTCATTAATCATATTTTCACAGTATCGGTACATGCTATTAGTTTCTTTTTAATCATTAAACTATCTCTGCAAGAGGATTAGGGAACTAAATGTGTCAGGATGAGTGTAAAGCGTGATCTTCCTCCCTTTTAACCCATTTCCTACCACATACTAAATGATTACTTGTACATGGTAGGAATAAAGCCAAAATTGGGTTTGGCTTTGTACAGTGCTTACTTAGACCAAGAAGGTGAGGTAAGATGCTCTTCTCTAGTTTAAAAGTATTTTTAAGCATTTATATATGTGTGTGTGTATACACACTTGCACACATATTCAAGGATGGTACAGGAGGTGACAGAGACCAAGTCACAAAGAGCCTCAAGGGCTGAGGTAAGGAGAGCATTATTTCTGATATTGTAGTTGAAAGTACATATGCAGGGCCATGTGCAGGGAAATGATACACATAATTTGTAATTTTTAAAGCTGCAGTAGTTCTAAGGTTGAGTTCCATCTTGGGGTTTAATGGCGCTGAACAGCCATGCTCTGTCGCTTTCTGGTCCAGTCCATTCCCTAAAGTCATGTTGTGCCCAGAAAAGTTTCGTGTTAAAAATGTTCAGTTAGCCAGTCTTACCTCCTAATGAAGCATAAAAATTGTGAGGGTTGGCTCAGCTAATGTTCTGAGCACTCAGACGTGCCAAAATTGTGAGCATGCAGAAGCTTTCAGGACATCCCACTTGATGGTGACCTTCTGGAAGACAGGAACCATGGCTTGCCTCTTCAGAGCTCATTTGTCTGATGTTCAGGCATGCGGTGTCTGTGGGATAAATGGACTAACACCATCTATTTCCTTCTGAGGAATGGATTTGGGGCTCCTGTAATAGTGAGATCTCATCCATTAGCACATACATAATCTTCAAAGGATATGTAATTATCACCTGTTAATTGCTTATGATCTTTTTCTAGATATGAGAGTGATAAAATCAATCTGTTTCTCTTTTGCCTAGAGTATTTGCTTGTAGTAATAAATGCCTGCCGACTTCACTTATGCCCACTTGTAAATTCACAGTTTCTGGTGCGTGGAGGGCCCTGCTTAAATGTTTGTAGCCTGAATGTACAGTTGGTGGCCAGTAGCACTCTCCAGCTGTTTGTGTCTCACTCAGATCGCAGCAATGTCTCCTCTTTCCCCATATTTTCCCAGCAAAGACCCATGGCTAATAAGACCTTTGCCAACATCCTTTCTTGCCATCTGAATTTCCAGATCGTTTCATCTTCCCTTGTTTCCTTTTCCCTTCTCTCCAAGGAGCCGGTGTTGACCTGTTGGTTGACACTCTTTCTTTTCTTTTCTTTCTTTTGGCCGCACTGCACAGCATGCAGGATCTTAGTTCCCCAGCCAGTGACTGAACTGGCGCCCTGTGCACCGGAAGCGCTGTCTTAACCCTTAACCACCAGGGAAGTCCTGGTTGGTGTCTTTGATGGAATACCTTTCCACTCTCCTGGGCTGGGCTCCGGCGGTCAGCTTCCTCTCATGTCTTCTCTCTCCTCTTTCTCTGGCTCTGCTGGCCCTTTCTGCTCTGCCATTAATCCTGTTGAAATCACCCCCATTTTGATAAAGACATCCCTTAAATTCACTTCCTCACGTCACCTTTCTTGTTGTTTAACTTCTTGAAAGAGAAGTCTTGTCACTTGCGCTTTCCTACCATCTCCTCACTCATTAACCCTTGGAAATCCTGCCCCGCCTGCTTCAACACTGCACTCAGGGGGTCCTGTTCTCACTGAACAGGTCAGTGGCCTTTGCCCAATCCTCGTCCCCCTTGGCCTCTTAACAGCCCTTGGCACTGCTTATTACTTGCTTCTTGAAACTCTTCCTGCACCGACTTCCAGGAATTGTCTGCTCCAGTTCGTTTCCTACTGTTCTAACTGCCTTCTGGTTCCATGGGTAGTCTCATTTTGCCTTTTAATTGAAGTCATTTTCCAAGTATCTGTTCTTTTTTTTTGTTTTGTTTTGTTTTTCCCTTTTTCGGAAATTAGACGTTCTAATGCAGTTTGTAATCACCCACCTGTGTGATTCTGTGAGTGCAGGTCCCAGGTCTGCTGGTCTTCAGTGTATCTCTGGCACCTAGTATAGTGCCTGGCATATAGCGAGGGCTCAGACATCCACAAGTGATGAAGCAGGTAAGCTTGCCCCCAAACCTTCCATGTCTGACTCTCCAGTGTCCTGTCTTGTGTCCCCAGCCTTTCCCAAACTTCTTTCCCAAACTCCTGCCCTTCACCACAACATGAATTAATTTCCTCTTCTTATCTAGTACCCTTCGTGAATTTTCATTTATCTGTTAACACCACTTTCATATTTTTTTTCATTTACCTAGGTTCAAAAATCTGGAAATCTCTTTGTTCTTTTCCTCGTATAATTTGTTGCTAAATCCTTTCCATTCTTCCAGTACCCTGCTTTAGGCCCACAGCGCCTCTCACCTGAACTTTGCATTCTCCTCCTGGGTGGCCTGAGCACTTCAGTCTCACTTGGGCCCAGCCCCCTCCACCCGCTCCGTTCCATCTCATGCACTCTGAACAGTGAACTGTGGAACATAGCTCTGATTATACATCATGTTAATCCCTTATTCCTCCCCTGGAAAGTCTTATCTTTCACTTTGTCTAATTGAATATATCTTCCTCAGTCTGCCATTCCAAACCCTTGCATTGTGGCTTCATCTTCATTTCCTTCATCTCCTTTTTGGAGTCCTAGATTTCTTAACCCACGGACTCCTATTAAACAGTAGGCAGTGACTGAATTTCCACCTGAGCAGTGAGGTTACCAGCTACCCTTCCATGAGAGGGCTTCCCTGGTGGCTCAGACAGTGAAGAAACTGCCTGCAGTGTGGGAGACCTGGGTTCAGTCCCTGGGTTGAGAAGATTCCCCTGGAGAAAAGAATGGCTACCCAATCCAGTATTCTTGCCTGGAGAATTCCATGGATGGAGGAGCCTGGTGGGCTACAGTACGTGGGATCGCCAAGTTGAACATGACTGAGCGTCTAGCACTTCACTTTCATGAGAAGGAATGGCATTTTTAAGTTTCTGAGATGAAGTGGTTCCTGCAGTTTTGGAATGAAAATGCTCCTTTACTTATAAAATGATGGTACTAATAGATAGTCATTATTTATCTCATTATCCTTTGCAAAATTAAATAAAGAAATACAATCACTTGAATTCTGGCTATTTTGTTTCTCCAGGGGGGAGAAAAACCTTTCTAGCCAGTGTTCTGCCCAAGCAAATTTTATGGAATACAGAGTTCCTAGCTTAGTATATTCCGTCTTTTAACTTCTTTCATTCTTACCACCGCTACTGTTTCATCCTTTCTCCCTGTGTCCCCTCCTGCCCCTGCACCCCCCGCTCCCCGCTGCCGGAGATTTTACTAATTCACAAAATTCAAGAGTCTCAGAATGACTGTTCTATCAGAACAGATGGTTCCATGAACACCCCTCATTCTGCCTGTTGACATCAGACTCTTTCCTTCTTGATTCCCCTCAAATGTTACTTTCATTCTGTTGTCAGAGCCATCTTTCCGCACTGGAAGATGCTTTTTCTTTCCTCAGTGGTACTTTATTCCCTGTAGTACTTTGGACTCCTGCATGGCATTTCCCATGTTCTCCCTGTGTTCAAAGTAGAGCCGGCTTCCTTCTCTATTTTCCCAACTCCCCACCCTCACGAAAGCTTTCTTTGAGGCAGAAGCTTGTTTTATCTTTGTGTTCTTTGCATTTGCCAGACATTCTATTCAGCACATATTTGATGCTTGGAAAAGTTGAGCTGAAAGGCCAGGGTGATACTGATGAAATGATTAAGTAAAGCTCATCTTTGGAGGTAGTGAAGTGAAGTTGCTCAGTCATGTCCGACTCTTTGCGACCCCATTGACTGTAGTTACAAGGCTCCTCTGTCCATGGAATTTTCCAGGCAAGAGTACTGGAGTGGGTTGCCATTTCCTTCTCCATCTTAGGAGGTAGGGGACCTCTAAAGGCACTAGTTTAGAATTTTTCTTCTGACAGTTCTGAAATTAGAATTACAGTCGCTTACTAAAATATGTTAGGAATGATGATCTGTTTATCTTTTAAAGATAAAACAATCTTAGACTGCAACCCCAGATAGCTCCGGGCGGGGGATGGGGGTGGGTGGGTAAGGTCCGCTGTGGTTGAGGTGGTCAAGAAATTAAACATTTCATTTGGCCTTTTTCTGTGGAACTTCTTGGAACACTGATTTTTATTTCATTTTGACAAGAAGAGGCCCTGAAAAGTCTTCTTTCCCGCAGGTGATAAGGCTGCACTCTCTTTCTCTCTGGCTTTCCCTAGAGCTGTCGGCACCCTGTGAACATTGGCCTGATCTGGATAAGGACGCTTTCTCTATATCTACGAAAAAGCTATCTTTGAACTAGATACAGGCCTGTCACTTTTATTCTTCTTTAAACAACAACAAAAAATTTTTTTTTTTAATGAACTCTGTTTTTCTTCCCACTTTGCCTGTGCCTGCCCTGTCCCACCAGATCTTCTGTTACTGAATGTGGATTGTGGGAAAGCAAGCCTGGCTGGGAGATAAGACAGGTAGTTTCACAACTGGGCCTCCTAGTATACATGCCTGAGGCAACCATCTGTGCAAAGTTCCTTCCCCCTCCCCGCCGCCCCTCCCTCCCCCTTTTCTGGTCATGACACGTGGCATATGGTCTGTTAGTTACCTGACCAAGGATTGAACCCATGCCCTCTGCAGTGGAAGCTCAATGTCTTAATCACGGGGCCACCAAGAAAGTCCCTCACCTGGGGGTTCTTGACCTCTTGTGCTGGAGCAATTTTTCAACTTTTTCCACGGAAGCACTGACATCATTTTGGCCTTGGGGACAATGGTGGGTTTCTAACATGGAAGACCCTGAAAGGAGAAGGAAGAAGAAACCACTGCCTCTTCTGTCTTGTCTTTTCTACTGAAAAAGAGATGGAGAGGGCAGTGAATAGTGATGGCAGTGGTGGTGCCTACAGCTGTGGGTTGTTCTTGGCCTTCTTTTTCTAAACTGGAGGCTACTTTTGTGTTATGAGTGACTGGCGGGTAAATAGAAGACAAGAAATTGAATTGTCTCTTGAAGAGAAGGAAAGCTTAATGTCATAAGCAGTGTTCTAAACAGTGGTGCGTGATGTGGTTCTGATTAGCTTTGAAGAGCTGGGACTTAACTCGTCCCAAGGAACTTTTTCTTTTTTGCTGAAAGATAACCACTGCAGAGTGACACTTTGGAGTTCTTGCAACATCACAAGATCAAAGCAGGAATAGAGTTTGGGGAGGGTTCTGTACCTTACTTGAGATGTGTGTCTTATCCACAAAGGCCAGGATAAAAGTGAATGATCAGCTCCACCCTCATTGGCTTAAGTGTTTTACATTAAAATCTCTTTTGGCTTTTCTGGCCTAACTTTTCTGACAGGGGAACAAATGATAGAATATTGTTGGTAGATCACAAGTAGAGGAATCACTGGGATTAGGGGGAAATGCTTCACAGATGTTCCTGAAACTACAGCCAAGTTGAGTGGATTCTTGCCCCTTTACATGCTGGGAGTTTGGGAGATTATTGTCTGTTATAACTGTTCTGCTCCAGGTTGCATTCACTCCCTGTGTCTCTCAGGGACAGGCTTATTTAACCCTGTCATACTTTAATGATGAGGGCCATTTGACAGGAAAGAATGTGTAAGGTTTTGGAGAGATTCTTAGTTTGAAATTTTCTTTATATAAAGGATCTTGATACTGTATTTAGCAAATACTTCCTTTAAATAAATATAGCTTGTTAAAAGTAAAAGTGAGTATGGCAGAGTTCAAAATTAACTTCCGGTTAAATCCACATATAGCTTTGCTGGATTTTTTTGCCAGGCACCCACATTTTCCTTAGTCTTGCCACATAGTGACTGAGATAGCATCTCTTATATATCAGATCTGAAGATGAAACACCCCTAATTGATTGTTCCACGTCACATGGAGTCCTTTCTTCCTTGGATGGTGCATTGTGGTCCTGCCTTCTGAGTTGGCATATCCTTGGTGCAGGGCAAGCAGAGCACGCTGAGCTAGTTCCCAGCAAAAAACAGACAGCGACATGAACTTGATACCCTGGTTGTTGCATTGGCTACCGTGTTTATCATTTTTACAGATAGCTTTTAAGGGAGGGATTTCACCAGCACGTTTGCTGTTTCAGTTCATGTTCAGCTGTGACTCATTCTACTCATAACTCCATTTTGCTTGGAAATTTTTTTGTGCTAGAAAATGTCACTTTCAACCAGGGGAGGGGAAATTCTGATTGGGGATCAGAAGAGCCAAGATACTGTGGTGATAATCTGGCATCACCTTTGACTCGAGGAAAAAATAGAGAACCCCTTACGAAGGAAAGTGTTGAAAAGGACCCAGTGATTCTTATAAACAGCTAGGGGAAAGGAAAGTCACCTCTGAACTTTACTGTGGGAAGGAGGTAGGGTGTGGATCAGGGAAATTACTATAGAATTTCTATACATGGCGGGGTAGGGGTCTCTGGACTTCCCCGTGTGTTGCCCTGTCCACTGAGACAGCTCTAGTGAATTGCCTCACAACTGGTGTATGAATAGAGAGAAACACACTGAAACTCTCACACTTGATCCTGAAAGGCCTATCTTCATGTATAATCATCCACAGATGTCTGTATGTGATTATCTATTCCCGTAGTGAGCAAATGATAAATGTAAATGAGAACTGTGACAAAATTTTGCCTTGCTTGCTTGCATATTTTCAGAATATAATTAAAAGCACATGCCACTGTCAGTAGTTAACTGTGAGGTTCATGTTAGGTTTTTATAAGACTTTGGCAGAAACATAAAACATGTTTTAGTGTCAAAGTCTTCCCCCTTCCCTCCTTCCCTCCCTCCCTCCCTCCCTTCCTTCTTCCCTTCCTCCCTTCCCTTTGGAAACAGAAGGAAACTCTAGGTTCTGACTAATCTCTCTTCAAAACTAGGGATAATTCCAACCTCAACACAGATTAAATTAATTTTCGTTTCTCTCGTACCTGAAATTGTACCTGAGTTATACTAGATAATTGCTTTCTAACATCTTTCTTCCAATAAAATTTGAAGGATAAATGTCTACGAGGCACTATTTCACTACCCCAATATGGATATGTATGGAGGTGGGGTGGATATGTATGGAGGTGGATATGTATGGAGGTGGGGTATGGGAAGGGAGACAGAGGTCAAGTTAGGGGAGCAATCATAATATGACTTCGATCAATGGATCGGTACATGGTAAATCTTTGTCCACCACATAGTGCCAAATGCCCAGAAAAGCCAGTGTACTGCCTGAAGAATTTCTTGTTCATTTAGCCACTTGTACTTATGCTTAAAACTAATGTGTTCCTCTTTTAAATTCATTAGGCTGTGCATTATGCCCACAGATAAAGCAGCTTTCATTTTTAAAATGATGACAAAAGCTTAAGTTATTATAAGGACGTTAAAAAAAAAAAAAATGAGGAAACCAAACACTGTTCCTCTGATTAAGGGGAATTCTTAACATGAGTTCTCTTTCCAACCGCATTTGTTTAAGAGTATTGAAACTTAAAATGAGTAAATTGTCTTCCAAATAACATTCTGCATTTTCCATCTATCCCTCTCATATCTGCTCTCAGGAACAAAACAAACGTAGCTTCATTCTGCCCATCAGTTTTGAATAATGTAGACATTTTCAGTGCTTAAAAATTCAAATTGGCTATTCCTTTCAAAGCCTTAACAGTGTGGGAGGTAAAGGGTCTGTTTAATGTAGTTTGGAAAAAAAATTCTGTGATGGTGTTGAATTCCTTGGAAATGGGTGTGCTCGGTTTCTAACACGTTCCAAAGCTTGTGCATTTGACAATGGACATGACCAGGGCGGGGATCTCCTGCCTCCAATTTCAGCAGCAGTTCATTTCTCTTTTCTTATGTAACCATCAAGATTCCAGTTTCTGCTTTTGAGAGTTCACGTTTCCATTTTTCCCCCCCTCCTAACTTAAACACTGCATACTTTTTTCTAAAGAAAAACACATTTTCTATGAGATACATATATAGTATTTCTTTTTCTTCTTTACTAAAGTCTTTACAATTGAAGGAGGGTCTCTAGAGCGCCCATGTCCTCATACCTTCTGCCTCATCAGCGTAGAATCAGGTGTCTGCAGTCTCTATAGGATTCTGAGTTGCTTCCTCATTCCACATGGGCCACATACTTACTGTTCCTGTTTGGGACCAAATGCCATAGTGGTCCCAGACCACCAACAGGGGCCCAGGGAGTTTGGAAGTTGAAGACTAATGTCTGCATAATTGAGTCCCAGGGTCCTTCCTCTCTCAGGCTCATCCCTCCTCTACTCTGATTTTGACCTCTGTCCTCTCCATCTGGACCTAGGTTTCCTCTTGTGTAAACAGGGACAGTAGCCCTCATGAAGGCTCATGTTGAGACTAGTGGTAAGGAGTATTAAGTTCCTAGCACAGAGCCTGGCGCTAAGTGGGCTCTTGAGAAATGTGAGCTGTTTTTATTAATGATAGCCTATCCCACTATAACTGTCAGCATCATTATATGTTGAAGGGGGAGGAGTCTCAGGAGAGTTATCTTGAGGGATATTACTTAATAATGACTCCATTATACAGGGCGACCTAATCTGACGCTCATTTTGTTTGGCTACATTTTATTCTCTGGTACAATTTGTACTGTAGCCATTCTGGACTGATTTAAAGTGAAGTTTAAATCCTTGATTTTGCAGGCAATTATTCTCTCCTTTAAAAAATATAGTTCTATTTTATTAATTTGTAATAAGGTAAATTATCGAACCCTGTTGAATTCTTGTACCCTTTTTTAAAGGGACTTCTTCTCTTTTGCTTCTTGGCCTTGGGCCAGTGAATCAAGGCATCTCAGGTAGTGAGGAAGCAGGAACTCTGGCCTTGTCTTGCTCAAAAAATTGGGCACGTTACCCAGGCAGCATTTCTGGCATTGGAATTCTCCTTTGTCTCCTTTAAGTCTTCTTCACCCTACTCCTCTCTGTTAACTTTACCCAAAACACAAAAAACATACATGTAGACTTTTTAATGACTTCTTAAATTTAACAAATATTTTAGTGCTTACTGTATGCTGGGCCCTGAAGTTGTCATTTTTTCCCTTTCTCTCTCTTTTGTTAAGAAGTGAAGCTGGAGTGGCTTTTCCTTATCAGCAAAGGAATTTTAGAAAAGAAAGAAATAGCATGTGACCTTTGGTTGACTTCCAGAATGTTCTTTAAGCCAATGTTTTTCATTGTGGATTGCAGCCCATTATTGGGTCATGGAGTCAGTTTAGTGTGTCCAGGCCAATCTCCCTTTGTTTTTTTCTTTGGACAAAGGTGAAGAGACTAGACCAGAACGTAAGAATAGAAAAGAAAATATATTGTTTGTAAAATATGCAAACAGCTCATACAACTCAACAACAACAAAACAAAACAAAACCACCCAATTGAAAAATGGGTAGAAGACCTAAATAGACATTCCTCCAGAGAAGATATACAGGTGGCCATTAGACACATGAAAAGATAGATGTTCAACAGCTCTTATTATTAGAGAAATGCGCATCAAAACTGTAATGAGCTATTACCTCACACCAGTCAGAATGCCCATCATTAAAAGTCTACAAATAACAAGTGCTGGAGAGGATGTGGAGAAAAGGAAACCCTCCTACATTGTTGGTGGGAATGAAATTGGTGAAGCCACTATGGAGGATAGTCTGGAGGTTCCTTAAAAAACTAAAAGTAAAGCTACCATATGATCCAGCAGTCCCACTCCTGGGCATAGGTCCAGAGAAAAACATAGTTCAAAAGGATGCCTGCAACCCCAGTGTTTACCTATGTAGAATCTAAAATATGATGCAAATCAACATACCTACTAAACAAAACAGACTCACAGATAATAGAGAACAGGATTGTGGTGCGGGGTAGGGGAGGAAAGGAATGGGAGTTTGGGATTAGCAGAGGCAAACTATTATATATAGGATGGGTAAATGACAAGTTCCAACTGTATAGCACAGCAAAGTATATTCAATAACATATGACAAACCATAATGGAAAAGAATATATATATGTATAACTAAGATTATGGCATCTGATCCCATCACTCCATGGCAAATAGATGGAGAAAAAGTAGAAACGGTGGCAGATTTTATTTTCTTGGGCTCCAAAATAACTGTGGACGATGATGACTGAACCCGTGAAATTAAAAGATGCTTGTTCCTTGGAAGAAAAGCTATGACAAACTTAGCATATTAAAACACAGAGACATCACTTTGCCAACAAAGGTCCATATAATCAAAGCTATGGTTTTTCCAGTAGTCCTGTATGGATGTGAGAGCTGGACCGTAAAAAAGGCTCAGCGCATAAGAATTGATGCTTTCAAATTGTAGTGTTGGAGAAGACCCTTCAGAGTCTCTTGGACAGCAAGGAGGTCAAACCAGTCAATCCTAAAGGAAATCAACCGTGATTATTCATTGGAAGGACTGATGCTGAAGCTCTAATCCTTTGGCCGCCTGATGCAAAGAGCCCACTCATTGGAAAAGACCCTGATCCTGGGAAAGATTGAGGGCGAGAGGAGAAGGGGGCAACAGAGGATGGCATCATCAACTCAATGAACATGAGTTTGAGCAAACTCAGAAGATAGTGAAGTACAGGGAAGCCTGGTGTGCCTCCATTGATGGGGTCGCAAAGAGCTGGACATGACTGAGCCACTCAACAGCAACAGCAGCAACATGGAGACTGTATTTAATTGAATAAGTTATTTTTGTGTGTTTGAAAGAAAACTAGACTTTTTAACTCTCAGGCTTTTGTTGATGGAAGGCTTCCACTGCTAGTTTGACTTAATGTGTTTCTGTAAGATAATAAACCTAGTTTGGGTAATAAACCTATTGTCTGTCTCCTTTTTTTGTTTTTCTGCTTTTTCTCTCTCTAAGTCCACTTAGGGAAGAACAACCATTCTAGTTGTTGGAGCAATGGCAAAAGGTTCCACACGGCAGAGATGTCTACAACATATGGTTTTGTGGTTGTTGCCAAAGTTTTAAGAAAATTATGGCTTCTGAAGGAAGTGAAACTTCCCTATATGAAATATTCAGTTTCCACTCCTCCTCCCAACCTGGGTGTTATATTGGTTCTCCTAATATACCTACAGAATTTTTATCTCATTTCATGTATGTTTTTAAAAATCATCTAGATTCCTAAGCCTATCAGGTTAAATTAAATTAACCTTAAATTAAAGGAACCTTAAACTAAAGGAACCTTAAATTAAAGGTAACAGAACTTTTAATTCAATTCTGTTTCTCTAGAAGAGGCTGTATTACTGTCTTTTCTTCATTCTAAAAAGAAAAGACATCTCTGTTTTATGTGTGCTGAGTACTGTGTTTTTGATTTGTTCTTTTCTCAATAATTTAATTTAGTGTTTGTGTGCCTTCCCTCCCTCCCTCCCTCTCTTTTTTCCCCTTCTTCCTTCCTCCCTCCCTCCCTCCCTTCCTCCCTTCCTTCCTTCCTTTCTTCCCTCCCTAAAATTATCCAAATATGTAGCTTAATTTGTTAGGCATTAAGATGCATTCCAGTAGGATCAGTTTGGAAATATGTCAACCTGATTGTTTTCAGAAGTAGAAGTGATTAATCAGAGTCAATATGTATTTATTGAGTGCCTATGATGTTGTTGGCAAACAGGAGGGAAGGTTACAAAGAAAATAGCTTATAAAAGATGAAGCTTCACTTCCCTTCATCCCTTTGAACATGTATTGAGCACCTAGTTAATCAGCTGCATACTGTGCCAGATGCTCTGCCTAAATCTAATCGGGAAGGTAAAACTTACCATATGAAGCAACAAGAATGATTAAATGCCACCACTAATGGTATTCTAAATTTGGTATAGAAATTTAGGGTCGAGAGTGAGCAGAGTTGACCCAGATATCTGGAGGATAGAGGAAGTGGAGTTACTGGGCTACTTAAGTCACTGTCAGGATTCCAAGGGGAAGGATGGAGAATGTTCCAGACGACAGGGGAATCCTGGAAAGACAGGGACTATCAGAAGGCAACATGAGGGAAGCATTTCTGAGGGTATGTACTGAGGTGCTGTGAAAAGTAGGGTTAGATATATTGGGTGAGGCCATGTATTTTAAGGTGGGTAATTGTAGAGACTCAGGAGCTAAAAAGGCACCCTGAGGTGCTTATCATCTACTCTGGGTGAAGGGATTATAAATAACTAACCAGAATGTCCAGTGAGTACCATGATGGAGGCTGGTACCATGGTGGAAGTGGTATAAGCAAAAACCTTGGAGTCACCATGTCAGTGGCTACCCTTGAGCTATATTGGTACTGCTCTGGCTTAGAGCTTGGCAGCATCGCTGACTCAGTGACAGACTTCCTTTTGGAAGCTTGGCTTCTGACTTGCTAGCATATTTCACTCTTAAGTTCACCAGGTCTTCCTTTCCCAAACTGCCCAGTTGATTGTGATGCTGCAAGACGGTAATAGCAAGGTATGTACTGAGATGTGTACGTTATTGAGAGATTCCTGCAAGATAGTAATAGCCAGGTATATACATCTCCAGCTGGAGATCCTGAATGTGCTTCTCCTTCAGGGCCAGGGTGTGGTTGCGGAATCTGTCCAGGGACTTGCGCTCTGCCCCAGGCTCCCACATTAATGGTGGAGATGTTTACTTTAAAGCAGCTGTTGAAAATAATTATTCACATTATTTCACGTTTGAGTCTCCATTTATCTGACTTTTCTGTTTGCTTATTTATTTACCTACTTGATGTTGTTTATGGAGGTGCCAGTCAGCTTTTGCTGATACACAGCCCCCAAATCTTAGTGGTTTACAACAAACAGTAACACACATTTAATTCTTGCAGCTAAAAGTTGATAATATCCTTGGTCAGTTTTCTGTCAAATCCATTTCTTCCGACTCTTTTCCTGCCCAGGCTCCTGGGTCAGCTGGCTTTAGACTGAGTTCAACCATTAGAGACATTGGAGGGAGATTAGAGAAGAAGAGAAGGGGAGAAACAAGGTATGACCTTGTCCTCCCTTTTGGCCCCAGGCGGCTTCTTCCGCAGATTGTTTCTCTGGGGCTCCCGCTCCCACTGGACAGGGGCACAGTGGTTCCACCCTTTTATCAGGTCTAGGCCTTCAGCTCCAATAACTGTCTCCTTTTGTCTCTCTGGCTTGGGAGTGGTAATGGTTCCCTGCTGTTGCAGCAGAAAGGTTTACTTTTACCATCCCCTCTTTGCTGTACTTAGTTGCTTAGTCGTGTCCGATTCTTTGCAACCCCATGGACTGAGGCCGCCAGGGTCCTCTGTCCATGGGGATTCTCCAGGCAAGAATACTGGCGTGGGTTGCCATGCCCTCCTCCAGGGGATCTTCCCAACCCAGGGGTCGAGCCCAGGTCTCCGGATTGCAGGTGGATTCTTTACCATCTGAGCCACCAGGGAATCCCAGGGCATCCCCTCTTTGGTGCTCAGCCTTTTCATGGCTTGTATAACCAATTCCCTGTATTAAATTCCTCCTGTGTAAATACTTGAAGTGGTTTCTCTTTCCTGATTAGACCCTAACTGATACATTGTTTCAAAAAAGGAGTATTTCTTTTGTCTTTATGTTGTTGTTTTTTTCCGTAGTGTAGCCACAGAACTAGATATCAACCCATTTTATTATCCCACAAAATATCTCCTAGTAAAACAATGTAATGTGAAAAGAACACTAGGTTTGGAACCTAACTGAAGTCCCAGAACAGTCTATCAGCTGGTCATATTTTAATTTTTTGTGATCATTTGTAGTTATTTCCAACATAGTTTCTTTCTCATTATAAACTCAGAGTTGGAAGATGCACCTACAATTATAAAGTTGTATAAAGCACTCATCTCATGTTGGAAGAACTTTATGTGCATTTAAAGAGTATTCTCTCAATGGCCAGGAAGTACATTTGACCACTGATGATACCCTAGGTATCCTAGATTTTTTGGTTCTCCCTAGCTTTCCTTTGGAACCAAAAGCATGTTCCCTGGGGCAGCATGAGTTATCACAATTCCTGTCTTGCACAAGATGGATTTCCATCATAAGAGCAAAAGTTGCCCCTTGCCCCTTCTCCTTGAACACCCCTTATTTTGGGCCTTGCCTAAGGGGAGAGGTTTGCTTTGATTCAAAACAGACTTAATGTGATGGAGTCTTTTCCAGTTTGAAAGATTCCAAGATGATCAGATCTGTTTCATGAAACTGGAGCCCATTATACAGAGTGAAGTAAGCCAGAAAGATAAAGACCAATACAGTAAACTAACACATATATATGGAATGTAGAAAGATGGTAACGATAACCCTATATGAAAAACAGAAAAAGAGACACAGATGTACAGAACAGACTTTTGGACTCTGTAGAATAAGAATTCTTTATGGAATGGCTATACCAAACATACTGAGAGGGGTCACAGAACTAACACCTAGTATTCAGGTCCACCCAGACTGAACCCATTCTCCTTTTGTGATCTAGAGATGACCTAGAGCTAGGTTCAACTTTCAGTGCTCTTTCAGAAACTGGTTCTTCCTAGATCCTTTGTAATCTGAATTGATACCTTCAAGGCAAACTCTGAAAGGTGATTCCCCTGTTGGTGCTACCTGAGTCCCAGAATTCTTAGTGGATAGCCAAGTGAAGGGAGCTAGGCAGGCACAGATAAACATCCCTGCTTTGCTCTTCCTAGCCTTTCATCTTGGACAAGTTACTCCTTTGAGCCTCAGGTTGTCTGATAGTGAAATGGGGGATAATAATGGCTATTTCTTGTGGTTATACCTGGAACATAGTAGGTACACAGTAAATGGTAGCTCCTTAATATCATTTTATCAGTAGCAGACAAAAGAGTTGAGTAAGGGGCTCAAGATTCTACAGATGAGCTCCAGAGGGTATCTGAGCCTTTTAGTCTTTGCTCATATAACTTAAAACTGATAGATTTTATTTGAATTTTTTAATTTTAAATTAATTTTTTAATTGGAGTATAACTGATTTACAATGTTTGTGTTAGTTTCTAGCAAAAATTGTTTTTAATATTACCATTCTTTATAAATGTGATGTTTGCTCATTTTGATTTTTAGCTGGTCATCACAGCTTTTAGAGTTCAGAGAAAATATCACATTTGACCAAGACTATCGCTTATATATTGGAATGCTGGGAGGGTAGAATGAGTCCTTTTTTTTTAAAGACTGTTTTAAATCCTAAGCCAAATTGGTTTCTAAACAACAGTGAAAATTTGCTATTACCATTTTTGCCATTTGTGATAGACAAATGCCACTTGTTTTCTCTGAGCCTTTGGGGAGATAATTATACACTTGCTTGTGGAAAAGATAGAATTAAAGCAGGCAGTTTCATATCTTAGGAAATCATGTTTTCTGTTGGTTCATCATCTGCTGTTAGTTCATGCTTCTGAAGAACAAACCTTAGAGTATTATCTTTAACAAAAGATGTAAGTATGATATGGGATTTTCACATTATGAGATTTTGGGGCCTATTGGCCTGTGAGCTCCCTGAGACCCATAACTTTTCAGCTTTGTATTCCTTAGCACATAGCATCTTGTCAGGCTCAGGACTTCGTATCAGATGAATACTGAAATTTGTCTTTTCGTTAGTCAACTTGATTTTCATTAATGTGACTTACATCTGACTAAGCTCAGCTTCCTTGTATCTGTCGTATGTGGTTGAGGACTCTTATAGCAGTGTCTTTTATGTAGATAAAATGAAGCTGTCTCAATCAGTTTTCTGTTTTATAATTTGAGCCGTGGATGATACTCACAGACAGGCTGAGGAACCAGTTGCAAAATCAAAAAGAGGGCCATGCCTGCCACTTCTCTGCACTCAGTAAGTATATCATCATTTTCAAACATGGCCTGCAACACTGAGGCCTGCCGACTTCAGACAAGCCGATTCAGTATCCATTTTTCTGAGTGCACAACTTTTTTCTGTCACTTTCAGAATTTCATTCGAAGAACACCAGTCCAATGGGTGTGATCTCTTCTGTTCCCAGAATGGCCACTGACGTTTTTCTTCACCCTCCTTGCTCTGCTGATAGACCATTTGGGGTTAAAAATACACAGTCATTGTGTATCACATTTCTTAACTTCTTTGCATCATTGTCGTATGCATTTCCTGCCCTAATGTCTGCGCTGTCCAAACCGGGTGCACTGACATTGTGACCACCAGATGTGGAAATCCTGCTCCGGGCTTGCCTGAGAACATCACTGAAATGACAGTGTGTCTATAAAGTGATCACATGCTTGGAGAGTTCTGCTTTTGTTTTTCACTTTAGTAACTGAGGGTTACAGTTAGGGTGTTGCCGGTGTACTTTTTGGATCAGTCAGAAACTGGGTAGATGAGTTTTAACATTTTAAAATACCACCTTTTCAATTGCAGAGGTCAGATTTTCAACTTGATGATCAGGTTTGTTTCATGTAGTTTTTTCTCAGCTGTTTATATGTGGCAACACTTGGGCTAGATCCACCCCTCCACACCCAAAACCCTGAAATTATCTATTCTCTGCACCCCTGAGTTTACATTTAAAATAATCTGTATATACCTGCTGTTTGTTTTTTTCTAAACCACATTGTAATAGGGAACCTTAAGTAGAAAGATGAGTTAAAAATACACAAAGCAAATTATTCTCCAGGGCCACTGGTGCCCTTTGTGGTGTGTGGGGATATCGTGAGCTTCGGCTAAGCAACTTTTCAAGTTCAGCGAGCTCCCTTTATTAAAGCTTGCACTGTTGCCCTCTTCTGTTTTACAGCTGATTAGATTAATTGAATAAGATTAATAAATTATAGTATGGCAAACTCAGAATTATCTTGTTAATTAAGGACAGGGATAGCATGGAAAAATGCCTTTCCTCCTGGGTGTGTTCTGCCAGTGCCCCCAGGACACATCATGTGAAAGCAAGTTCATATTTCTTTATCCCTTTTTTTGTCTTCCCACACATTTTCTTGCAGGTGACAGCAAATAAACTGAAACTGAGGAATTAGAAAAGGGACACATTTGTCTAGGCTGTTTTGTAGATAACGGTTGCAGTCTTCAGTTCAAGATTCTTTTCAAGAGTGTGTGAAATTGGTTATTTGGTGCCCCTTTGGAGTGTAAACTCCACCCCCCTCCCTCCACCCCGCATAGAAACAGTGTTATATTCAAGGGTAAGATTTTGTAGGAGCAGTCCCCCAAAGCTTCTTTAAAAAAAAAAAAATTATTTATTATTTGGCTGCGCTGGGTCTTGATTGAAGCATGCAGGCTCCTCAGTAGTGGCATGTGGGTTCTATTTCCCTGACCAGAGATTGAACCCAGGCCCCCTGCATTGGGAGCTCAGGGTCTTAGCCACTGGACCACCCGGGAAGTCCTCCCTCCCCCACAAACTTCTTTAATCCAGAATTTGAAGTTTAGTTTTAGTGACTACTATTTCATCTCTAGCATTTGTAACATTTTCTTCAAAATTGCTTAATGCAAAGAAATGCAGAAATATGTGAACATTTTAAGTTCGTAAATTTGAAAATCACCTCACAGTAATGTTCTTACCCTAACGTAACTGCTTTACTGTTTTACATGTTGCTTCCCATATGTACATATATTTTCTACATATTTACAGACATAATGCCTTTTATCTTTTGCTACTTTTATCAAATTAGAACATAAATACTTTCCAAGTTTCTGTGTATTCTTGATAATGATCAAGGATTGCTTTTAATAGGCTGAAAATACTCTTTCATGGTGAGAAAGAAGCAAAGCTTTCAGTGGCTTCTCTAGCATTGGAAACAGGGGAGGAGCTGTCAGTGGGGAGGCAGGGCTGGGGGCAGCCAGCGGATGCCCTTTTCAAGGAAGTGTGTGTGTCTGTCTGTAGCTGCCTAAGAGAGAATGTAACTCTTGGTCACTCACTCCTGGTGTTCTGTGGGAAATAATGTTCTGCTCCAGGACTCAAGGAGACTTCCAAATGAGTTGTTTGCATTTTATATACCTGTTGGCTGGGGCACCTGCCTGATTGTGTGCTCAGTTTTGTCAGACTCTTTGTGACCCTGGGGACTTTAGACCGCCAGGCTCCTCTGTCCATAGAATTGTCCAGGCAAGAGTACTGGAGTGGGTTGCCATTTCCTTCTCCAGGGGATCTTCCCAACCCAGGGATCGAACCCACATTGCCTCTGTCTCCTGCATTGGTAAGCGAATTCTTTTACCACTGAGTCACCTGGGAAGCCCAATTGCCTGATTATAATTTGTTTAAAGAACATATTTGTAACTTTGCCTGAGAAGGACAGGTATTAACAGACATTCTGTGATCCTTAACATACTTCTCTAGGATTTGGAAAGAGCTGTCTATTTTGAACAAAATGGGTAAAAAGAAATTTCAGGTAAATAATTCTCCTATCCGAGATGGAGGACCAGTTGGAGGAAACCAGCTAGGTAGTTTCTTGCTCTAATGCCCGAGGCCTTACTTATTGGACATGGGGGTAGGGGACTTTGAATGGGGTTTTTCACTTTGAAGTTGGTTTTATAAAAACACACTGATTCCCAGAAAGCTTGGAATTTACTCCCAATCCACCTTACATACTTTCTGCACACACGGCCTAAAATTTCACCAGTGTGTAGTCAGACTTTAAGGCAAAGAAAGTGGGTTTCTTTTAAAATACAGATAAACCTGAAAAGATCTGTCTGTTAAATAGGTTTTTTGATCAGTTTTTAAATAGGTTTTTTGATCAGTTTTGGAAAACTATTTTATGTGGCGCTGGGATTTATGTGGTTGGGATGAATCTCCCAACCATTAAAGTATAGGATGACTTTAAATATATATATATATTTGTTTGTTTGGCTGCACTGGATCTTAGTTGCGGCACATGGGATCTCTAGTTGCAGCATGTGGGATCTAGTTCCCCCACCAGGGATCTAACCTGGCCCCCGTGCATTGAGATCATGGAGTCTTAGCCACCAGACCATCAGGGAAGCCTCTAGGATGGCTTTTTAAAAATGATCTCTTGTCAGTTTTGTGTAGGTCTCCTCCCCACTGCACCCCTCCAAAACACAGGGCTTTGGAAGTAGAAGGAATGATTGAATGTGAATTCACTATAGCATATTTTGGTAACCCACTCATTTTGTGCTTTGAATCTAGTTATTACTCATTCTTTGTGTATTTGAAGTTTCAAGTGGCAATTAGCCAGGGGACAGGGGAGAAAAGAAAATATGACGAGCTGTTTCATTGGTCCAGACCACATCCATAAGTTAGAGAAGATCTTGGATTTACCAACCAGTTGTAACATTGTTTTCTGTTTTAAAAGTCAAACCGAGGAAGTAGTAGGCGGCATAATCCTTTATCACCTTATAAAGTTACAGAAATGTCTCAAGTATTTAGAGGTGGCTGGCTATATATATACATGAGATATGCATAATAGGCTGGTGGATGTGTTTACTATATACATGAAAGTTATAGGGTGTTGTCAACTTTGAACTTTTGTATCATAGGAAAGTATGTTTACAAATCAGACCGATATAATCATCTGAAAAAGTTTTTTGTTTTTTATTAGAACTATATTCTGTTTGTGCCATTTTTGTGGATTTTTGTCTCATCCTTTTGCTTGCATATACCCCATCTGTTTTTTAACCCTACTCATTAGCAATAGCTTATTATAATTATCCATCTGCCACCCTGACTGCAGAGAGCTGTTAGTGCTGCTTTATTTTACTCTTCTTTTGTGGCATCGATGTTGGGTTTGATTAAGAAAATGCGTTTTTGCTAACTAGATTCAGAGCAGTGTGAGTTTGCAGCTATGTTTGTTTATTTTGTAATCTCTGATCACTTTCCTTTTATTTAGAGAAAAGTCAGTGGGAAAAGAGGATGGGAGGGGTGAGGTGGATAATGCAGGAGACAGTGTAAGACTTTAGATGATTCTTCTCTTCAGCCTCTGGTTATTTGGTATAGACCCTTATCTGCTCCCCATGAAAAGCTGATTTGTGTTAACTGGATGAAGAAATTTTTTACATTTTGTACCAATATAAGCTGAAATCTTTAAAGATTTGGAAATTTTCCTGGAAAATACTCAATAATAAAATTGTAGCTGGACTTCCCTAGTAGCTCAGTGGCTAAGAATCCTCCTGCCAATCCAGGGGACACAGGTTCAATCCCTGATCTGGGATGATTCCACGTGCCACAGAATAACTAAACCCATGTGCCACAACTACTGAGCCTTCACTCTGGAGCCCACAAACCACAACTATTGAGCCTATGTGCTGCAACTACTGGAGCCCGTGGGCCCAGGGCCTTAGAGCCTGTGCTCCACAATAAGAGAAGCCTCTGTAATGAGAAACCCGCAAGCGGCAATGAGAAGTAGCCCCTGCTTGCTCCAACTAGAGAAAAGCCCAGGCAGCAACAAAACCCAGTGCAGTAAAAAAAAAGATTGTAGCTAAAAGTTTATTTCAGCCCTAGTTGCTGACATTACATTGATATTACATTGATAACAATCTTTTTTTTTTTTTTTTGGTTTTCCTCTTTTAAGAACTCATTCTCAAAAGGAAAGTATACATTTTGTTTTTAGTTGGTTACACAATGTAATGTTGTTACTTAGTTGTTGTTTTTTTTTTTTTCTTTATAGCTTTCATTTACCTCCAAATGAATGGAAAATGTGATACATGTCAAGACTTGGAAAAATTTAAAGGATCAGTTTTGCTACATTTTTGGTGCAACATCATTGGAATGTAGTTGTAATTTTTTCCAGTGGTAATTCCAGTGATTTGGCAGTATGGTTTTCCCATAGCAATAATATGTAGAATCTGAGATTTGCTTTTTTATCTTCATCTTTTGAATAACCACAGTATTCCCTTCACCCTTAAATGAAACAGACCTGACCCTGAGTTGTCAAAGTACAAAGAAATTCCCAGGTTGGGACTCTAGTGGATGCCTGTTATAGAGGTACACCATCAGAAACAGTGGATAGAGCAGAGGAGATGCAACTGGTTTCATTGGGAAGCAGTTTGGTTTGGTTTTGGGGGTGATCATTAATTAATAATGGGAAAAAAGAACTCTTAGAGGCATTCTAAACTTTTATAACTACAAGGAATTCTGGTTCATGGGTTTTTTATGAAAAGAGATTTTATTGAAGAGAAAACATCTGTTCATTGAAAGCCTTTAAAATCCACATTTTGACAACTGCAAGCACATTGCTATTTCCAGATTGAGTAACACTCAAAACACATTTCCTTTTGAAAGTGCACAATTTGCAAAAGAGACTTGTGCATTCTTTGGCCATTCTCAAATGGTGAGTTGAATGCTGGATGATCACCGCTGGCTCCTTAATCAGATTTAAGAATTCTCAGTCCTTCCTAGGTGTTTCTGCCTACTTTATCTGAGTTGTTTTAGCTGTGTCATTACATCTTGTTTGCCAGTTGTGTTTCTTTCTTGACGTTTTGACTGTTCTAGCTTTAAAAAAACTTTAATCAGTAATTCAGTTATATTTTAGTAGTTATCATTTGGTATTGTGGTGATTTATTATTTTGACTTTTCATTGCCCAAAGATATTTTAAAGGTTAATTGTATCTTTATATTTTAATCTATAAAGCCCTTTGAGATTCTCAAATACAGAGATTCCTTAAAATTATTCTTAAATGTTCTGTTTTTGTATCTGGCATGCATATATTTATAGCTTGAAGAAAAATAAGTAAATTCTTCCTAATAGCTGGAATTAGTTTATGAATTTGTCATCTTTTGTTGGTGTGATTAGATTTTATGGATTCAGCTGTCTTATGAAGAATGCCAAGAATTGGATTTAATTCAGTAACAAGTAGGAAATTCCAAAACAGTGTAAAGATGTGCAGTTTTTTCAGCAGGAAATGGTGATAAGTGTCAGTGTTGATTTACACCATAAATGGGGTTTCATTTACCACTTCCTATTCACCAAGTAGAAGAACCAAAGAAATCTGAAAACATCTAGTCTGCTTTTTTTTTTTTAATATATCAGGTGTTCTTTCTTCTAAGGGCAAATTATATTCACAGACCTCTTGTTAGTCCACCTTAAAAAAAAAAAATCTCCCTTTTCCAGTGTTGGACTTAACAAAACTTATATCTTTTGCTGCCAGTGATCATTTCAAACTGTTGTCACAATGCCTTCTAAATTTACTCTTGAACTTGTTTTTCCTATTGAACTTTAGATTTTCTAATTTTCAAATAAGAAAACAGATAGTAAAGTTGAATACAAATGAATAAGACAAAAAATAGTTCTAAATATATGCAGCAAAGTTGGCACTTGGTAGAAATATGGCTTTTATGAACTTATAGAATGTGCTTCTTAAAAAGAACAATACCTTGAACTCCTCTATTTCAATCTAAGTAACAGTCTTAACTTTATTTCTGCCTTTACACATTTTTTTTCTAAGTCCTTCCTTTATTTTGGAAAAAAAAATATTTTAAAGCTTCAATCTATGACTCATATTTTTTCCTATTTCATTAATCTGTTTTTCTAATTTAGCTAATTATCCTGAAATTAGCTGCTCTAAAATTTAATTATTCTCCATTTTATTATTCTCCACAGAAAAAGCACAAGCAAAATATGGTTGTCAAGGTTTCAAAACTGGCAGGATCTATCTACGCTGTATCTTTATCATTAATAATAAAGCTCTTGAGTGAGGAAGTAAATGTAACATTTCTTTAAAGTGAATTTCAATATTTGAGAAACTTTTTTTTTCTGTTTCTGGAATATCTTTCTGAAATGTAAATAGACAAACCACATCACTCATATTCAGATTGCCTGGAATTACAGATGTTTGTTGTTCCCAAATATACTTTTGAAACAAAGTACATTTTTTCTCTTTAATTATAAAGTGCTGTGTTAAACTTCTGCTTCTTAAAGTGGGTCAAAGGGGATAGATGACCCATGTGTTTTTCCCTCAGTGTGCACAGTCCTGGGCTAAACCCAGCTTTGAAAGCTTGCATTGCTATCATTCACTGAAAGGCTAAATATCACAGAAATCTGTTTGTTTGTTTTTTCATGGCTCTCTTGATTTCAGCCAAATTGGACTTTTAGAAGAACATCAGTGGGAACCACATATCTAAAACCTCAGTTGAAGGAAGGTCCCTACTGCTTCTCAACTCCTGATTTTTCTCGGCCAGGCAGCACACTTGCCTAAGTGACCTGAGATAGAAGAGCTGTGTGTGCTGTAAACTCCAGCAAACCACAGAGCAAAAATGCATCCAGTCACAGCGTAGGCCGAAGGTCACGACAGGGCCCTGGGCCCAGAGAGTTAGTTCTGAAGGCCAGGAAAAGTCCTTTGTACTGTTCCCCACACTCCAGCCAGGGTATCCTTTCACCCATTCACAAACCCAGGCAACTGCCCTGTTCTCTTGAAACAGAGAAGGTAACGTTATTATATCTGTTGGCTGACTAATTTGACCTCAGTGTGAGAGAATTTTGTCAATCTGTCTTCTCTCCACGTTAAATGGTATCTAACTTGCAGAATGAAAGGAGGCCCAAGACTGCTCATTCCAAGCTCCTTTTCCCTCTGAGGACGTTAACTGTGGATTTAAGCCAAGGTCAGAGCTTCCATCACTTTCTTTTGCTGGTCACACCCTCCCTCGGCTGCCTCCAAGCCCACCACTGGTTTCTGAGAACTGTCTGCTTGATAAGCAGTGCCTTAGGCAAGTACTTGGTCCATATCCCTAAGTAAAGCCTCACTGTAGCTTCTGCCAGCTTTTGCCCCCTGTGGGTCACCCTGAACAATGAAAACATCTTAGGTATGCTCCACATTCTCCTTAGAGGTGCAGGGCAGACCCCCCACTCACTTCCCCTCTCCCAGCCGAAGCCTCTTCCCTGTCCCGTTAGACATGGAAAATCAGATCTCCTTTGTTCCTCTCCCACAGTGCCACTCCCAACAGTGACCACTTGTGTATTCCACCCTTGTCTTTGGCCCAAATGGAAGCTCCTTTTCCTCCAGGCAGGGAAGGAAATGTCCTTGAACCCCCTATTTGAAGTCTTAGTGGGCAGCACCCTTTATTTTTTGGATGCACTGGGTCTTTGTTGCTGCACATGGGCTCTTCGTTGCACTGTGAGGACTTCTCTAGTTGTGTCTTGGGGCTTAGTCACTCCCAGGCTTGTGGTGCCTTAGTTCCCTGACCAGGAATTGAACCTGGGTCACCTGCATTGGAAGGTGGATTCTTAACCAGGGAACACTAGGGAAGTCCCTCCCCCCTCACTTTCTGAACTTGATCCCGTCTTGCTGTCACTCTGTAACTGGTCACCAAGGGCTTAGTCACCTGATGCGAAGAACTGACTCCTTAGAAAAGACCCAGATGCTGGGAAGGATTGAAGGCAGGAGGAGAAGGGGACAACAGAGGATGAGATGGTTGGATGGCATCGCCAACTTGAGGGACACGAGTTTGTGCAAGCTCTGGGAGTTGGTGATGGACAGGGAAGCCTGGTGTGCTGCAGCCCATGGGGTCGCAAAGAGTCGGACACGACTGAGCGACTGAACTGAAAGGCTTAGTCTGTTGAACTGAGCACCAAGTCCCTCTTTGTATCGAACATGTTGGGGAAGGGCTGGTGCCCGCTTTTCCCTGGATTAAATCTTCTCAGGTGCCTTTCATCTCTAAAATTTGGTTTGATTTTTCTCCTTCCATGAATGAACATATGCCTCCCTATGTCATTACCCCAGTAACTAATCATTACTTAATAAAAAATATGAATAATTTTAGGCATACAAAAGCATACCTAATATAAAACAGTTCCCCATCCATGTACCACCACTCACTTTTAGAAGTTTTGAATTGAAGTAGAATTGAAGTCCCCAGGAACCCCTCCCTAGTCTCTGCTTCTCTCCAGAGATAACAGCTCTCCGGATTCTGTTGACAATCATTCTTGTGCATTTTTAAAATACTTTAATTACACATGGATAGATATATTGATATAAGTGATACCTTCTGTTGTTTTGGATATTACTGAAATTTTACAGAAGTGGTTGGATTGTATGTGTGTGTTTGCAGTTGCTCTGTTCACTTGACTTTGTTTTGAGCTTCACTCATGTGGCTCTTGTTCACTCTTCCCTAGTATTTCCTTGTGTTCCAGGGTGTTCTTGGCCTTGTATACCAGGGCATTTCCATTGTTGCTAGTACTTTGCTATGATCCTTAGAGAGGAGGCCTCTTCAGGGAGACATGGAATTCTTGTACACATCTTCTTAAAAGTCCTGATCTTTATTTATTTGTTTAAGTCCTGATCTTTAAATGTCAGAATTTGATTTTAACCCCGTTCTGAATTGGCTCTTGTGAACCTAGGTAAGTTGCTGCATCTCCTGGGCTGCAGGTTTCCTCGGCACAGAGGGAGGACTGGACTAAAACGACCACACGCTACTTCCCAGGCTTAGAATTCTGTGATTCCTTTCCTTCTTCCCTCCAGGCCTGCTTGTGTTGCATCATATGAGCAACTGTTTATCATGAGAATCAGTTCAGAAGAAATGAAAACCTATTAGTGTGAGTGTGTATGCATGTATTTAAATTCAGAAGCAAAAATGGTTTTGAGTCCCTTCTAATGTTTTCTTACAGTGTGTCTTACAATTTAGATTTCCCACTTTAGTGACTAGATGAATATTAATGAGAAAACTGGCACTTCTTTAAAGTCATCAAAAAATTAATGTCAGGGCATGTTCAGGCAAGGATGGAGCCTTCTCTTGAGCATTGATGCTGGCTGTGCTGCCGGCTGGGTAGGCTGCGTGCAGGCTGGTGGCTCATGGATTGCTCATGAGGTGGGATGACTCAGGATTGTCATTTTGAACATGATTTATTATATGCTGCCAAAAAATGATGCTTTCTAAAAGGCTATTGAAATACAGAGGGCTTTTTGACCCTAAATGTAACCTCTCCAGAAGCCATGGTTTTTGAGATTGTGTAGTTCTTTTAAAAGGAAAAAAAAAAGTTGCTCTCTTACTGCCAAGATGAGTTTTGGTTCTTGTTGCTGGCAGTAATGACCAGCTCCTCCTCTGCAGTCTCTACTTCTCTGGGGCCAGAGCACAAGCCAGGTCTTTGGAGCGGTGGACTCGGGGACTTTGCTAGCAGTGAAGATCATGGTTTAGCCCAGAGAGGTTGTGGCAGCTTCTTGGGCTGCTCGTTGTCCTTATTTTCCTTCATGTTTTCTTTCTTGTTCGTGGCTGAACAGTAGGAGAAATTATCTTCAGAGGAGTACTGTAGTTATCATGAAATTTAATAGCATTCACACCAGGGTAGTGGTGATAGTTGTTAGGATTTATCTGTTTCATGTAGCTATGAATATAAAATTTTATTAAATAAACTTGCATTATTCAAACAGATATTATGACTGATTCAACAGCTTTCCCTTCTCCTATTTTTAGCAGCCCTGGAGATCAGGGGCAGTGACCCAGCTCCAGGGATGGGCCTGGATTCATCTAAATTTAGGGCTGGGTTTAGATTAATCCAATCTTGGTAACTGCCCATGGCAGTGATTAGTTCAGGAGCTTAGCCTTGAAGCTCAGGCCCCTAGAACAGGCCAAGCCCATGGTTATAAATCCAGAAATGAGCCATGAAAGAAAGGTCGCTGGAGACTGTGGGGAAACATTTCTCACTTTTAAGAGAGAGGCACAGGAAGATCACCTCTTTTCTTTTCAGTTTTGCTGTTGTAGTCAGGAATTGCTGTCGGTCAAAGGATGAAATTGATTCTCCCAAGAGGACAGAGCCAGAGGAGGTGCAGAGAAATGAACTGGAACTACTGGACTGAGCCATCTCTGAACCCCCACTCACCACTGGGCTTGTCATATGAGTCAACAAATTACCTGAAGCTAGTTTGACTCTGTTATTTGCAACAAAAAGCATTCTCATTGATATAATTATTATTCTTATGACTGGCTATTCTTTTAATCCTGGAGTAGCCTCAGGAAGTTGTCTTTCCTTTAAAGCGACTGTTAATACACTATATATGCTACTGATACTGGCAAAGCTAATGGTAATGTAGAGGTCTTCATTTTCTTAGTGTCATAATTTCTCAGCATCCTTATTATTGTCACTAGAGTATGCTAACAAAACTTTGAACTTCTGAGGTTTTCTTAGCTCTGTCCACACTTAGAACCTTTACTTAATTATGTGTGTGTGTGTGTGTGCGCTGCGTTGCTTCAGTCATGTCAAACTCTTTGTGACCCCGTGAACTGTAGCCCACCAGGCTCCTCTGTCCATGGGATTCTCCAGGCAGGAATACCGGAGTGGGTTTCCATGCACTCCTCCAGGGGATCTTCCTGACCCAGCGATCGAACCTATGTCTCTTAATGTCTCCTGCATTGACAGGCAGATTCTTTACCACTAATGCCCCCTGGGAAGCCCTACCTAATTATGTAGAGGTGTTTAACTTTTCATTTAGTATCTATGGTCTACATGTTTCTGTGTGCATTCTAGTTGGCAAAGAGACGGTGGAGCCCCTACTTGATGTGACAACAATTCAGAGTAGTTTATTAAACCCAGTAACAAGTCCTGAGCTGTAGGGATGGACACGGGCTGAGCAGAGACCGGAGGAGGGAAGGAGGGCCAGGGCCACAGGGTGGAGTGGCATCTTCAGAGAAGGCTGCCGAGGGGAGGAGTGCGGGGCCCCATGAGAGAAGCAGAGGTTGAAGTTGGAGAGAGGCTGTGAGCGAGGCGGTATTGGGAGGCTGGTGCTTCCGGTGGGAAAGGCGGGATTGCCAGGCCGAGGAGGGTGGATCCATGGCTTCTTGAACAGGGAGGTGACATTTCCACAGGACTTGTTGAAAGCTCCTCTCACAGTAGCATGCAGGGGAATTAGACCAGGGAGAGATGTTGGCATGGTGCCCTGGGAAGCTATTACCGTAATCCATGAAGGAGGTGACAAGAGCTGCCAGATAATAGCATCTGAGTGTGGAACATCTTACATCTGTGTGAAATTTCAGAGTTCCTACGGCATAATAAAACAAATTATCTAGTTTCTCTAATGAGATCCTCTCAGCCATTTTTATGGGTGGGAACCTGGAGGTTCAGAGCAGGTAAGCAACCTCCTAAAAGTTGTGGATGACAGAACCCAACCTGCAATCTAGGTCTTTTGACTTCCAGGGCCAGTACTTTTCAATTGTAATACACACTGGTATTTCCCATTTCTATGAAGTTCAAGTTGTGCTAATTTGATTGTGCTCTAAAGCAGAGGTCTCCAACCTCCAAGATGTGATGCCTGATGATCTGAGGAATAACGGGCACGATAAATGTAATGCACTTGAATCATCTCGAAACCAACCCCCACCCCCCTACCCCCATTCTGTGGGAAAGTTGTCTTCCATGAAACTGATCCCTGGTGCCAAGAAGATTGGGGACCGCTACACTACAGTGTTTGTCTGTCAGCTGGCTCCTGACAGCAGCGTCAGCCAAAGCTAAATACCAGTTCACAGCTCTTATAAAACATGAAAACTTCTGAAGAGTGAGCAGTTGGTTAAGTATCACAGACAATAGTAGAACCTCCTCAAATAACAGAAAGGTAATCCTTCGAACAAATAAGGGAACAAAAGGCTGGGTCAGTAGAAAGCTTCCTCAGTGTTTCACATGAATGGAGGGTAACTGAGACTTAAGGAAGCCTCAGAATGGTTTTGTTAAATGAAGGTAGAAAAGTGACATGGGTCACTTCCAACTATAGGTAACAACAGCCTTGAAAGAAAAGGAGTTACATCTTAATAAAATAGAATAAAGAAAAGTATTCACTTGGCAGGCATTTTGATAGACATCATCTTTTATTTAAAATGTGAACAAACTATTTAGGATGGAATGTTGGATGGCTTTAGTCTTCCAGTTAAGTAAGTTGTTTTCCGGAGTTACAGTAGGTATTTTGAAAGTCATGAATTTTTCTTCTTTTTTTTTACTGTGATTAAAAAAAAACAACAACACGTAAAATGTAGTTAACCATCTTAACCCTTTTTTTCAGTGAGCAGTTCAGCAGTATTGTCTATTCACATTGTTGTGAAACAGATCTTTTTCATCTTGCACATCTGAAACTCGATGCCCAAGAGACAACTCTCCTTTCCCCCCTGCTCCCTTCAACCTTTTATAAACACCATTCTATTTTTTATTTCTGTAAATTTGAAAAATTATGAATTTTTAAAAAATGTTAGTATCAAGAAAAATTTATTGATTGCCTACCAGGTGTTGGGCATTGTTCTTGATGCGAAGACCAAAAAGAGATAAAGGCTAGAGAGAATCCCTAGAGGGTCTTTGTTACACTGGATTTGGAGTGATATAAAAAGATAAATCACAAAAATCAGCGTCTGTTAAGTCTTAAATGAGTGACAATCACAGTGAATTCTGTGTGATGCTAACAAGAATGTGCTGTGTTGCTCAGTTTGGCTTCAGCAACTGCAGACCCTGCAGTACCGAGGTAACTTAGAGGAGGGAATGTGGGTCAGATAACCTGGGGATGTTGGGTATGAGAGTGTACTTGTTAATATTACATGGTTATTAGTGAGGGGACAGAATGAGAAGCTGTTCTGCTAGATTAGCTTGGGTGTGATTGCCGCCTATTTCAAGATTCACAAGCGTACCTAGAAAGGTTCCCTGGGGGAAAGCTGCCACATAGAGAAGAATGGGCAAATCCATTTGGTTTATGCCTTTGCCTTATGTGAAGTAGAGCTGACAAGCAGCCTTTTTGGGTGTTCTCAGTGCTAATATGCAGAAATAATGTAGTAATGTAGCACTTGAAGATTTTTTCTACCTCTAAATAGCTGCATTTGATGTTTAGGTCACTTTAGAGCAGCAGTCCCCAACCTTTTTGGTATCAGGGACCAATTTTGTGGGAGAATTTTTCCGCAGACAAGGGGTGGGGGAGGTAGTTTCTGGATGATTCACGTGCATTTACATTTATTGTGCACTTTATTTCTAATCTAATGCTGCCGCTGATCTGACAGGAGGTACTGGTCTGTGGCCTGGAGGTTGGTGACCCCTGCTTTTAGAGAATGCATAGTTGACATGTTTTCTTGAAATGTCTTGGAAACCACTTTAAGGGGTTCTATAGAGAATGTCAAGGCTTCCCTGGTAGCTCACCTGGGAAAGAATCCGCCTGCAATGCAGGAGAGTTCGATTCCTGGGTTGGGAAGATCCCTGGAGAAGGGATAGGCTACCCACTCCGGTACTCATGGGCTTCCCTGGTGGCTCAGTAGGTAAAGAATCCACCTGCAATGTGGGAGACCTGGGTTCGATCCCTGGGTTGGGAAGATCCCCTGGAGGAAGACATGGCAACCCACTCCAGTATTCTTGCCTGGAAAATACCCATGGACAGAGGAGCCTGGCAGGCTGCAGTCCACAGGGTCGCAGAGTCAGACGGGACTGAGCACCTGAGCACAGCACAGCATAGAGAATGTGAAGGAGTAGAAATGTCTGAAACAAAAGCTGAGTGGCCAGATGATGAGGATTTAGTAAATTGCAACTGAGCTGTGTTCACTCACTGGTCCCTTCAGAAAGAGCAGCAGCCTGTTCTCAATAAATCATAGAGGATGCTGATATTTGTCAGGGACTTTGTGGTTCTTTGTATTTGAAATTACTGAGTAGATTTTGAGCTACTGTAGTGGGGGGGCGGTGGGGGGAGGGATAGGGCTTCCCTGATAGTTCAATTGGTAAAGAATCTGCCTGCAATGCAGGAGACCCCAGTTCAACCCCTGGGTCAGGAAGATCTGCTGGAGAGGGGAGGAGGGATAGGCTACCCACTCCAGTATTCTTGGGCTTCCCTTGTAGCTCAGCTGGTAAAGAATCCACCTGCAATGTGGGAGACCTGGGTTTGATCTGTGGGTTGGGAAGATCCCCTGGAGAAGGGAAAGGCTACCCACTCTGGTATTCTGGTATACCCCACTGTATAGTCCATGGGGTCACAAAGAGTCAGACACAACTGAGCAACTTTATCTTTAAGTGGGGGGGATAAATAGGTGAGGAAAGAGTTGAATGTTTGAATGTTGGAATGGCAAATGACTGTCACAATGCTACCTGTCAGGCCTGTTGATACCTTAATAACCTTGGCTTCCAGGTTAGAATCACCTGGGGAACATTTAAAATTACCAGTATGAGGACTTCCCTAGTGGTCCAGTGGATAAGACTGCTCTCCCAATGCAGGGGGTCCAGGTTCAATTCCTGGTCAGGGAACTAGATCCCACGTTGCATACCTCAACTAAGATCCAGCACAGCCGAAATAAATAAATATTAAAATAAAAATAAACATGGTGTACCTGTGGCTGATTCTTGTTGATGTGTGACAGAAAACTACAAAATTCTATAAAGCAATTATCCTTCAGTTAAAAAATTAAAAATAAAAAATAAAATTACTAGTGTGCAGATCCCACCCTTGAACAGCTAAGTCAGAATCTCAAAATTTGGGGAAAAGAGCAGGTCTAGCCATTATTTTTATTAAGTTCTTCAGGTAATTCTAAAGTGCAGCCAGGTCTAAAAGCCCTTTTAGCTATTTACATTTATTAATGTGTATATAAAATACTTGCTAACTGCATAAAATAAATCTACAGACTTTCCTATTTCTGCCTTCAAATAGATGGTTTTTGTTTTGTTCTTTCTTCCTTAGCCAGTTGCAGATTCTAAAGAAATAAATGGAAGGAGGTGGAAGAAAATGGAAAGAAGTCTCATGGCCTTCTTTGGGGAAGGATGGGGCATGAGGCAGAGAAAGCAGTGGCACCCCACTCAGTACTCTTGTCTGGAAAATCCCATGGACGGAGGAGCCTGGTAGGCTGCAGTCCATGGGGTCGCTAAGAGTCAGGCACGACTGAGCGACTTCACTTTCACTTTTCACTTTCATGCATTGGAGAAGGAAATGGCAACCCACTCCAGTATTCTTGCCTGGAGAATCCCAGGGACAGAGAAGCCTAGTGGGCTGCCATCTATGGGGTTGCACAGAGGCGGACACGACTGAATCGACTTAGCTACAGCAGCAGCAGCACCAGGGGCATGAGGGGTGGGTAGGAAGCTTTGTTTATCTGCATTTCAGGAAGTAGAAAATATGGCATGGTCTCAATCTATCTAAATTACGTAACTTTGAGGGATGTGATCCATTTGTGTCAAAATAACGAGGCATATAATACTTTGCATTTAACATGTGTGGGAATTCTTTGCAGAGTAATTAGCATTCCTTTCTTTAGCCTGTATTCAGGGGACACATACCGTTCACACCCTCTCTGTGTTCACATTTTCCAGTGCGTTGGAGAGCTTTTCTTCAATAGAAATCTTTGTCCTTTTCCCAATAAGACTTGAATTATATTTGAAGACATTGAGCATGTCTTTCTTTCTTTTTCTGGCAGGCATTGATTTTAAAATCAGAACGATAGAACTAGATGGAAAGAAAATTAAGCTTCAGATATGGTAAGTAAAATATATATATATATATATATGCAAACAGCATTTCTATTTTAGTCATTCTACATAACTCATTCTACTTTAGGAATGAGAAGGTGAATTGTGGTAAATTAGAGGTATCCTTGGGTAGCTAAAACATCTTTTCTTTATCAGAACTAAGGGGACATGGGTAAGTATTCAAAGATGTCTCTACCACGAGTGGGATAGTGAGGATGGTATCACTAATGCTCACTGCCAGGAGAGATCTGAGAACTCATTCTTCCAAAATGCTAATTTTAGAGGGGAGGAAACTAAATTCTAAAATATGTCAGTACTTTTTCACTGTAGTTGTTGTAGCTGTGAAATCAGATAAGGCAAAGGAGTCAAGGGGTAAGAATCCCAAACAAAGTGCCAGTCTAGAGTCAGCCTATATGCTAAGAACTTGGAGCTCTTCGCTTCTCTTCTCAGGGCCTTCTTGTCCTCATTTGTAAATTGATTGGTCGGACTGATGACATCTGAATTTCCTTCCGGCTCTGGTATTTCCTCATTTATTTGCCTATTTCCTCTGCTTCAGTTTAAAATGGGGAACCCTGCACTGGAGAATAAGGGAGGAAAAAGGCAGGCCTCTCATCTCTCATGTAATGTGCAAGGCAAAGGTCTCCTTATGATCAGCCAACTCCAACTGGTTTAATTCCTGAAGAATCTGTCAAACTACAAAGAATAAATATGGTTCCTCCAGATTGCCTGGTTGAATATTTCTGGCTTGAACTCACCTCTTAGATTTTTTTTTTTTTTTGAACCTCCTATAAGCTGATCTAAGTTCTTTCAGTATGAGGCCTTCCATGGAGCCACATAGGTTTGCAGCCTTAAGGAAAGGTTTTGATGATGTTTGCTGACCTAATGTGTGACGATGACAGCAGGAAACAAAGCTTAGACATTTAGAACATCATAGACTTCAGAAGGAAGCAGGTCAAAATAGTAAAGTAATACATATATGTCAGCTTTTTCCTTGGACTGTTTTTCTTCTTTGAATTTCAGAACCAGGATAAAACTAGAACATTATATTGAAATCCACCACTTTTCTTTTACAGGAAACTGGGATGTAGAGTGGTTAAGTCCATCTGAGGGCATGTGTCTGGGTTAGTGATAGAACTGGGACAACTACCCCAGTGTCCCAGAACTTTGCATCAGCTTCATGTATTAAGCCCGTATAGAGGTTCCCAGTATATTTCATTAGAAAACATTTTGAAGGTTACCACATGCTGCTCTTTTCATCTGTTGCTATTTAATAAGTCGAATATTTTAAAGGTTAAAAAAATTATTTTAAAAAAGGGAAAAGCAAAGAGAATGTCTGACGCTGTGTAGTACAGCAGGGTTCCCCAACCCCTAGGCCAGGGACCACTACCATGCCTAGTTAGGAACCAGGCTACACAGCAGGTGGCAAAGGTCAGGCAGGAGAGGGAAGCTTCGTCTGTATTCACAGCTACTCCCCATCGCTCACATTACTGCCTGAGCTCTGCATTTCTGTCAGAGCAGTAGCATTAGATTCTCATAGGACTGCAAACTTAGGTGAGGTGCAAACCTTGTGAACTGTACATACAAGGATCTAGGTTGTGGCACTCCTAATGAGAATCTAATGCCTGATGGTCTGATTCCATATTATGGTGAGTCGTCTAATTATTTTGTTATGTATTACAATGCAATAATAATAGAAATAAAGTGCACAAGAAATGCAGTGTGCTTGAGTCATCGTGAAACTATTCCCCCTGCACCAGTCCATGGAAAAAATTGTCTTCCATGAAACTGGTCCCTGGTGCCAAAAAGGCTGGGAACCACTGCTGTATAGTCTTGATCAGAACATTAAGGAACATTCTAGGAGCCTATGGGTGATCAGCTGATTAGGGCTCCATGGCACTATTTATCAGCACTCTTGGCAGCAAAATAGTCTACATTCAGTCTTCATGACCTGCCTTCAGGATGGTAGGGTTTCTTCTCCATCCTCACTGCAAAGCTGGTTCTAAATCAAGTAACATATTAGAATCAAAATATATTTAGTCTGCTCAAAGGTGCTTGGCTTCTGTTTTCCCCATTTGTTTGCTGGGTACCAAATAACTGCCTGTGTTATCTAATCCTGATCAATGAGAGATGGCAGGATAAGATAATAGTGGTGTGAGACCCAACCCTGCACTAAACAGCCAAGGCCTTGGATACTTGTCTCTCACTCAAGGGTATGAGCTGTTTGGGCTTCCCAGGTGGTGCTAGTGGTAAAGAACCCGCCTGCCAGTGCAGGAGACCTAAGAGACACAGGTTTGATCCCTCAATTGGGAAGATCCCCTGGAGGAGGGCATGGCAGTCCACTCCAGTATTCTTGCCTGGAGAATCCCATGGACAGAGGAGCCTGGCAGGCTACAGTCCATGGGGTCGCAAAGTGCTGGACACGACTGAAGCGGCTCAGCACTCACATGAGCTGTTTAGTGGCAGAGCTGGGACCACAGCCCACCTGAGCCTGTCTTCTCTTCTGGAGACCATGGATGATGGTAAAACTACCACATTGGGCTGTGGTGGGCATCATTTGCATACCATCTGAAAGTATTTTGTAAAGTACACATAAATGGTAAGGTATTTATTAACATTTTAAATTACCATATTGTCTTTGGGCCTTCATCTCACTTAAATTTGGTATGCACATTTTAGAGTTTTAGTATATTTCCACAAATGCCTCCTTTTTAGAAGCAATCAAATTAAACAATTTAGTTTTGTCTTAGTAACACAGGGAGTGAAATTAGTTCTGGCAGGAAGTGGAAAATTCAGGAATATTGATTTTTCCCAGATACCAAGGAAATTTGACTTCCTTTATAAGAATTGCTTTGGTAAATGTAATTTGAAATGTCAACATTTTTCAGAATGTATTTTAATGGTATGTCATTAGCCAAAAAAGTAGGAATAAATGCAAGTATATAACTTGGAGGTGTTGTTCATATCTTGAAGTCTTGGTCAACAGTTGCATGTTGAACTCCAGGGTCTCATTTAATCACAGGCTCTAGAGCTGAAAAAGTTCTTGAGGAGATCCATTTTAGTGTGCTCTACTGAGCAGAATTTGCACAGTAGTAAGTCCAGTCTGACTGCTTGCTTTGTATAGAAATCAGACTTTCAGTCAAAAGAGCAAAATGCCCTAATGATTAGGCATTTATAGAAAGGAATTGAACTGCCTCTCGGAGTCCAGGAATTTACAACTATTCTCTATTCTCTTCCTCTTCTGGTTGACGAACACAGTGTGCCGGTTCCTAGCAGGGCTGTGCATTTTCTTGTCGCTGCTTTTGTCATCAGAGTCCAAGTTTTTCACCCAAGTCATTGTGAGTTCTTGACAGGCTCCCGTGGCCGCAGCCGCCTCCAGCTCACAGGCACACAACAGGCTCCCTTTGTGTCTTGTCCCCCTTCTCCCTGAAACCATTGCATTTGTGAGCAGACCACAATTACAACTTCTTGCAGCTCAGAGTCTCTCGTCAGCGATGTTGTTGATGATTTTTATAACCACTCTTTCCTTTGTTTCAAATCTTAGGGACACAGCGGGTCAGGAAAGATTTCGAACCATCACGACAGCCTACTATAGAGGAGCCATGGTGAGTGTGTTTTAGGGTTTCATCGAAGTAAAACATGCATATTCATTCGTCAAGTTTGTAGGATTCAAGCTGGAGTCTAGTACATTGGAGAAAATAGATTTTCTGATGTGAAAACAAGGCATTTAAAGGTTTTTTTTATACTGCATTTAGTAGCTGTGTCCTCAACCATTGGTCTTCATAATATTACTCACGTATTTGGAGATGGGTTAGAACTGCACACATTCTGAGTGATCATATATTTTTGTGCTTTGTCCTTTTATTAATGCCTTTGCCAAGTCTTAACAAACCACAAGCTCCATGACCAAGTATTCATTTCTTGCACCTTCTCCCCCATTCAGCCCTGCCACCACCATGCTTTATCTTTCACCAGATCTACAGCATCCACTCTTATTGGCTCATCTTTCTGGAGTCTCCTCTACCAGTCTTCTGCCAGCTGGCCAGGAAGTAGCCAAAAGATCTGTGACTATCTGAGGCTTAGCATCTGGTGAATCTTTGACTACCAAGTACTTCCTTGCTACATACTTGCCTTACCCTTGTTATCATAACTTCGTCACTTGGCTGTTTTCCATCCTAAGATGCTTCATCTACACAACCCATTCTATTGTTGGCTCATGGTGGATGCTGTGTGGTGCTGCGAGTACAATGGTGAATAAGGCAGTGTCGAAGCTGAGCTCTACTGAGCCGAGCCTAGAACGTCAGACCCAGAGCAGGGCTTTATCTCTGGCTTTTAGGCCTAAGTCACGTATAACTTGGAGCTTTAAATTATGATGAAATCCCGTATGCTCAGAGAGAAGACTGCACAGTCGAGATCAGGTAGACCAGCCTGGTAGACTCTGGGGTGCCAGCTGCCATCACACCTAGCTTGTTGTGTAAAAGACTGTTGGTGCTGAGAGTGGTGTGGAGGTGGCGGAGCTGTCGGGGTGCTGGCTGTCGCTTTGCTGCAGGCAGTTGTGATCTGAACCCACAGATGCCTCTGTTGATATGCTGCTCTCCCCGCCTCCTTCACTGCCACTCACCCTCCATTATTTGAGTGCCAGTAACATCCCCCCAGAGGTTGGGGATTCCTTTTGGGAACTCCTTTTTAAAGCTGTCCTACCTTGGAACTATATACAGCTAAGCGTTACATATATATATGTTCTCCACCCTATAATACTTTAAGGTTTTAAAAGTCATTATTTTAAGAAGGGTGGTTGTCAACTACTCTCTATTTTGCTTAGATTAGAATCCAAGGGAAGGAACTTACCTTGTGTGAAGAAGTTTGTTTGTTGTTTATTTTCCCCCAGAAAGGCCTTTTTAAGGGTAAATAAGAACATCTTAACAGGGATGATTTAGAATAGTTCATCCGTAATTTTGATTAGAGGCATCTTTTAAACACAATTTTTTATTTTGGGGGAATAACGTATCGATACCACTTACAAGCTCATTTTCACTAGACAGTGGGTGAGAACACTTAGAGTGTGGAGCAAATGTTTGCCTTGGATGTGCAGCTCTAGCTTATGGTACAATGCAAGAGATCATTGAAATATGTTCTTGGAGATTTGAAGATGGTCTGTCTTTTTCATTTATCTATTGCCTAGCCATTTTCACACTATTTCATGTAATTAGATATCATGGCTATTCTAAAATATATCATCCTTTCCATTTTGATGGTAGGGATTTTTTGTCTCTCTTACTTTGCTATGATGCCAGGGCCTTACACATAATAGATGTTCAATAAATACATGCTGAAGGAGTGAATCAGTGAAAAATTTCAGACCCAGAAACAATCTTAGACACATCCTCAGGAAACCCTGCTCTACTTGAGTCTTGGGTCCTCCATGTCATCCATTTCAGTGGGATGTGGGGTCATCATGTTCTCATTTCCACAAGTGGTGGTTCTGGCAGGTTTAGTTGGGTTGGCTCAGGCGCACAGCATAGTGGCAAGCACACTACTGAGTCTGCCACATGACAGAGCCCTTTGGCCTGTTTCATACTATTCAGCAACATGTGTAGGCATAGCAGTAACCCTGATGGACAGTCAGGCTCGGAGGAGAAGAGGGACCATATTACTGCGTTAACATTTCTCAGTACTGTCTTGTGAACTCTAAAGAGGCTGTTTTTGTTAAAGGTCTGTATACTAAATATATAAAATTTTTAACTGGTGTACCTGAATTTGTATTTCCAACTGATTCATAGTATCAGTTAGCCTAAAAACATAGGAAGTAGTTAAAGGGTTTCTGCTACTGAAACCAGATATAAACTAGTAATAGTTGCCAGTCATTGAGTCCAAGCTGTGTCCTAGGTTCTAGGTAAGTTAGTTCAGTTCAGTTCAGTTGCTCAGTCGTGTCTGACTCTTCGAGACCCCACGGACTGCAGCACACCAGACTTCCCTGTCTATCACCAGCTCCCAGAGCTTACTCAAACTGATGTCCATCGAGTCAGTGATGCCATTCAACTGTCTCATCCTCTGTCGTCCCCTTCTCCTCCCACCTTCAACCTTTCCCAGCATCAGGGTCTTCTCCAGTGAGTCAGTTCTTTGCATCAGGTGGCCAAAGTATTGGAGTTTCATCTTTAGTATTGGTCCTTCCAATGAATATTCAGGACTGATTTCCTTTAGGATGGACTGCTTGGATCTCCTTGCCATCCAAGGGACTCTCAAGAGTCTTCTCCAATGCCACAATTCAGAAGCATCAGTTCTTTGGTGCTCAGCTTTCTTTATAGTCCAACTCTCACATCATACATGACTACTGGAAAATAGCTTTGACCAGACGGACCTTTGTTGGCAAAATAATGTCTCTGCTTCTTAATATGCTGTCTAGGTTGGTCATAGCTTTCCTTCCAAGGAGTAAGCATCTTTTAATTTCATGGCTGCAGTCACCACCTGCAGTGATTTTGGAGCCCCCCAAAATAAAGTCAGCCACTGTTTCCACTGTTTCCCCATCTATTTGCCATGAAGTGATGGGGCCAAATGCCATGATCTTAGTTTTCTGAATTTTGAGCTTTAAGCCAACTTGTCTGTTATTTCATGTCCAGTTCTAACTGTTGCTTCTTGACCTGCATACAGATTTCTCAGGAGGCAGGTCAGGTGGTCTGGTATCCCCATCTCTTTCAGAATTTCCCCCAGTTTGTTGTGACCGACACGGTCAGAGGCTTTGGCATAGTCTAGAGCAGAAGTAGATGTTTCTCTGGAGCTTCCTTGCTTTTTCTATGATGCAGGGGATGGTGGCAATTTGATCTCTGAATTCCTCTGCCTTTTCTAAATCCAGCTTGAACATCTAGAAGTTCATGGATGTTCAAATCCCTTATGATTATACAGTGGAAGTGACAAATAGATTCAAGGGATGAGATCTGATAGACAGAGTGCCTGAAGAACTATGGACAGAGGTTTGTGATATTGTACAAGAGGCAGTGATCAAGACCATCTCCAAGAAAAAGAAATGCAAAAAGGCAAAATGGTTGTCTGAGGAGGCCTTACAAATAGCTTAGAGAAGAAGAGAAGCTAAAAGGAAAGGAAAAAAGGAAGGATATACCATTTGAATGCAGAGTTCCAAAGAATAGCAAGAAGAGGTAAGAAAGCCTTCCGCAGTGATCAGTGCAGAAAAATAAAGGTGAACAATAGAATGAGAAAGACCAGAGATCTCTTCTAGAAAGTTAGAAATACCAAGGGAACATTTCATGCAAAGATGGACTCAATAAAGGATAGAAATGGTATGGACCTAACAGAAGCAGAAGATATTAAGAAGAGATGGCAAATATGCACAGAAAAACTAAAGAAAAAAGATCTTCATGACCCAGATAACCATGATGGTGTGATCACTCACCTAAAGCCAGACATCCTGGAATGCGAAGTCAAGTGGGCCTTAGGAAGCATCACTACGAGCAAAGCTAGTATAAGTGACAGAATTCCATTTGAGCTATTTCAAATCCTAAAAGATGCTGTTAAAGTGCTGCACTCAATATGGCAGCAAATTTGGAAAACTCAGCAGTGGCCACAGGACTGGAGAACGTCAGTTTTCATTCCAATCCCAAAGAAAGGCAATGCAAAAGAATGTTCAAACTACCACACAATTATATTCATCTCACGTGATAGCAAAGCAATGCTCAAAATTCTCCAAGCCAGGCCTCAGCAGTACGTGAACCATGAACTTCCAGGTTCTGTGTAAAGTACTTTACAATAATATGTCAGTTGATCCTCAAAAATCCAATCTGGGGGACTTCCTGGTGGTCCAGTTGTTAAGAATCTGCCTTGCACTGCAAGGAATGTGGGTTCAATCCCTGGTTGGGGAACTAAGATCCCACATACCACAGAGCAACTGAACCTACGTGCGGTAATTATTGTGCCTGTGTGTATGCTCCAGAGCCCAGACGCCACAACTGGAGAAGTGTACATGTCACGACGAAAGGTCCTGTGTGCCACAGTTAAGACCTGGTGCAGCCAAATAAATAAAAATAAATAATACATATTTTTAAAGTAAATAAATGAATTTTTTTTTTTTTAAAAGGGCAGTGTGGAAAATATTCTGTCCTTACTTCCCAAATGAGTAAATGCAGACTGAGAGCAACAAAGTAATCTCTCCAGCATCTCCCGTGTAGCATGTGGTGAATCCCAGGCTGAGCGTCTCTGACTCCAGAATCTGTGCCCTTAACCACTACACTGTGTTCACTTCCTGTGCTAACTACTCCAAGTACTACTTGACAGACAGACAGCAGTGAAGATCCAGTTTGTCTACATAGCCCAAGAGGTAGTAGAGCTCTGGAAATACTTTGGTTAATTTTAATATTGTAGTCAGCTAAGCTGTTTGAATCAGGAATTATTCAGGTTGCATTTTTTTGAGGCTTTTAAAAATTGTTGTAAAATATATGTAAGATAAAATTTAGCATTTAAGTGTATAGTTCTCCACTTTGATTTTTTTGATTAAATTTGCTTATTGTAAAATCTTTACAGTGTAGTCAAAGTTAAACATTTCCTTTTGCGGCTAGGAGGAGGAAGGTAAAGAAGAATGTTGTTTGCCATTTAAATTTAAAGAATATTTATTTTTCTACTTGTGAAAAGCTTACATGTAATTTTGTTGTTCAGTCACTAAGTTGTGTCCCACTGTGCCTGGACTCCAGCACGCCAGGCTGCTCTGTCTTTCAGAATCTCCTGGAAAGTGAAAGTGAAGTCGTGTCTGACTCTTTGCGACCCCATGGACTGTAGCCCACCAGGCTCCTCCATCCATGGAATTTTCTAGGCAGGAGTACCGTAGTGGGTTACCATTTCCCTCTCCAAGAGATCTTCCCAACCCAGGGATCAAACCCAGGTCTCCTGCATTGCGGGCAGACACTTTACCGTCTGAGCCACCAGGGAATCCCTAGTATCTCCTGGAGTTTGCTCTAATTCATGTCCATTGAGTTGGACATCTCATCCTCTGCCTCTGTCTTCTCTGTTTGCCTCAGTCTTTCCCAGCATCAGGGTCTTTTCCACTGAATCGTCTTTTAGCATCAGGTGGCCAACGTATTGGAGCTTTAGCTTTATCATCAGTCCTTCCAACATTGATTTCCTTTAGGATTGACTAATTTGATCTCCTTGCAGTCCAAGGGACTCTGAAGAGTCTTCTCCAGCACCACAGTTTGAAAGCATCAATTCTTCGGCTCTCAGCTTTCTTTATGGTCCATCTCTCACATCCATACATGTCTACTGGAAAAGTCACAGCTTTGACTATACAGATGTTTGTTGGCAAAGTGATGTTTCTGCTTTTTAATACGTTGTCTAGGTTTGTCATAGCATTCCTTCCAAGGAGCAAGTGTGCCTTCATTTCATGGCTGCAGTCATTGTCCACAGTGATTTTGGAGCCCAAGAAAATAACATCTGTCATTGCTTACGCTTTTTTCCCTTCTATTTGCCATGAATTGATGGGACCAGATGCCATGGTGTTAGTTTTTTGAACGTTGAGTTTTAAGCCAGCTCTTTTACTTTCCTGTTTCATCCTCATCAAGAGGCTCTTTAGTTCCTCTTCACTTTCTGCCACTAGAGTGGTATCATCTGTGTATTTGAAGTTGTTGATCCTTTTCTTGATTCCATCTTGTGATTCATCCAGCCCGGCATTTCACATCCTGCACTCTGCATATAAGTTAAATAAACAGGGTGACAATATACAGCCTTGTTTTACTCCTTTCCCATTTTGAACCAGTATGTTGTTCCATGTAAGCTAATAACTGTTGCTTCTTGACCCACTTACAGATTTCTCAGGAGACAGGTAAGGTGGTCTCCCATCTCTCTAAGAATTTTTTATGGTTCTTTGTGATCAACAGAGTCAAAGGCTTTAGCATAGTCAGTGAAAAAGAAGTAGATGTTTTTCTGGAATTCCCTTGGTTTCTCTATGATCCAACGAATGTTGGCAATTTGATCTCTGGTTCATCTACCTTTTCTAAACCCAGCTTGTGCATCTGAAAGTTCTTGGTTCATGCACTTCTAAAGCCTAGCTTGAAAGATTTTGAGCATAATCTTACTAGCATGTGAAATGAGCGCAATTGTGTGGTCGTTTGAACATTCTTTGGCACTGCCCTTCTTTGGGATTGGAATGAAAACTGATATTTTCCAGTCTTGTGGCCTCTGCTGAATTCAAAAGCTTCCAAAATCCCAAGAAATCATCTTAAAACCCCACGTGAAACATAGCTTCTGTTAATAGTTTGCTGTTTCCTGAATTCTTTCATCTACAGGTACATGTGTGTTATATATGAGTTATGTTTATTTACATTTATATTTAATTTTTATTTATAAAGTTGGAAACCAGACCCTGAAAGATTTTGCCTACTATTTAAAGAATTTTAATATAATTATGAGTACAATGGAGAGATGCTGAAGGATTTTAAGCAATGAGGTGATAACTCTGGTGCCCTTATGGAGAGTGGATTAGAGGAGGTTAAGAATGAAAGCAGGGAGACCTAAGTCACCCAGGTAAAGGCTAATTGATAAAAATGTGAATAAGGCCATGCATGTGGGGTATCGGATTGTGGAAATATTGAGATTGTTGAGTCCATAGGACTTAGTGACTGACTGGTGGTAGAGGAAATTACTCCCAGGGGTCTGCGTGTGCAGGCTGGCAGGGGTGAGTGAGTGAGTAAAAGTTGCTCAGTCATGTCCGACTCTTTGCAACCCCATGGACTATACAGTTGGAGAAGGCAATGGCACCCCACTCCAGTACTCTTACCTGGAAAATCCCATGGACAGAGGAGCCTGGTAGGCTGCAGTCCATGGGGTCGCTAAGAGTTGGACATGACTGAGCGACTTCACTTTCACTTTTCACTTTCATGCATTGGTGAAGGACATGGCAGCCCACTCCAGTATTCTTGCCTGGAGAATCCGAGGGAGCCTGGTGGGCTGCTGTCTGTGGGGTCGGACAGAGTCGGAGACGACTGAAATGACTTAGCAGCAGCAGGACTATACAGTTCATGGCGTTCTCCAGACCAGAATACTGGAGTGGGTAGCCTTTCCCTTCTCCAGGGGATCTCTCAATCCAGGGATCGAATCCAGATCTCCCGCATTGCAGATGGATTCTTTACCAGCTGAGCCACAAGGGAAGCCATGCAGGGTTGCACTGCACTTCTTCACAATGAGAGTAGAGGGAGAAAGAGAAGGTTTGGAGGGGACGAAGACAACGTTCTGTTTTGCCTAGTTGAGTTTTCAGTGACCAAATGGGCCGTCTAGGAGCTGATGTCCAATCAGTGTTCCCCAGGGCACCCTGGCCCCTGTCTTTGCCTTCAGCTTTATCTTGTGCCCTTCTCCCACTGGATCCAGGCACTCTTTTTTTGTTTTGTTTTGTCATGTTTATTCATTTATTTGAGTGTGCTGGGTCTTAGTTGCAGCACACGGGATCGTCAATCTTCCTGGCAGTCTCTGGGATCTTCAGTTGGTACATGTGGGATCTGGTTCCCTGGCCAGGGATCGAACCCCAGCCCCTTGCATTGGGAACTCATCGTCTTAGCCATTGGACCACCAGTAACGTCCCTCAAACCTGGGCACTCTTGCCAGTCTTACCGTCTTTACTCATTGTAATAGGTTCTGGGCCTTTCTGGAGAGCAAGATAATTTACCCCGTTCCTGTGATATTCTGGACACTGAGGGCTTCCCCTCTTCACCCCAGCCTCTACCCTGTGCCCAGTTCAAGTCTTCTCAGTCCTCAGGCCTTGGCTCTAATGTCATTTTCTCAGGGAAACCCTCCGTGAACCACCGTAGCCCCTCAGCCAGATTAGATTAGCATTTTCACTCAGAACTCCTCAGCCTTCTCCATAACAATTGTCTAAATTATAATTAATTATATAACTAATGGTTCATTGTTTTCTTTGCCAACTGTCCATAAGAAGAAGGGACTTTGTCTGTCTTATTTACTACTGTTAGCAGTTGTTACTCTATCAGGCACATAGTAGGTACTCAATAAATATTTGTTGAAATGGATAGATAGAGGTGGATCTAGCACTTAATACACAAGTGCAATCTTGTGATACAGATTTTGAAATGGGTAGCATACAAGTGTCAGCTGAAACATTTAGAAGATTAACTGTTTACAAATACCAGACATGGGGTCTTCCTGCCTTCATTAAACTGTGTAACAAATGCATTATATTTTGAGTGTCTGTGATTTACTTTTTTTAGATTAGTAACATTTGACCAGTTCATATAAAAAGAAATAAATCTAAAGTTGTGTGGTTATAATCTTAGAATAAGTGTAAGAAGCAAAAGGACTTCCCTGGTGGTCCAGTGATTAAGACTCCATGCTTCCAATGCAGGGGACTCAGGTTTAATCCCTGTTTGAGAAACTAAGATCCCACATACCATGTGATGTGGCCAAAAAAATTAAAAAAAATTTTTTTAAAGAGTAAGAAGCAAGATAATTTCTGCTTAGAATAAATAAGTGCACAACAGAAGTGATCACCTTTTACCTTCAGTGTTACCTCTATTTTAACATAAATATCCTGCTAGCTTTAATTGGTACCAGTTCTCATCATATGAGGTCAGGTAGAAAGGGTGTATCACCTTTACCATAATCACTAATTCATTAAAAGTTAACAATAAAAAAAAATGTTAACAGTATTTATTTACATGGTGAGACAGTGGAAGATTTTATTTATTTTGTTTCTCTGTATTTTAAACTTTTATTATAAATTCCTTTTATAAAGACAGAAAAAGGACAAACAGAGTTCCTGGAAGAGAAGAGTACACTGACATGATATTCTTTGCTTTAAAATGTATGAAGCACTAAATAAAGATCTTTTTTTTTCCTCTTATAGGGAATTATGCTGGTCTATGACATCACAAATGAAAAGTCGTTTGACAATATTAAAAATTGGATAAGAAACATTGAAGAGGTAGGTATGGGAAAGACAGTGGATACTGGAGAAGCATCCTGCTGGGTGCTTATAAAGGGCTCGCTCCTTCTGTCTCCCAGTCAGGGAGCTGAGCTGCTGGCAGCAGGGTGCGGGCAGGCCGGGCCCTCCGCTCTGAGGAGTGCCAGGGAGGGTAACGTCTCTGGTATTGCCAGTCTGACTACTCCGTTGGCCTAGGGAGTGCAGGCAGACGGGCAGTTTCACAGAATTTTAAACTTGTCCCCAGTCTGGAAAATACTTTAATCTAAAAAGCCCCTGTTTTACACAGGAGAAGACTCAGGTCAGAAAGAGGTAACTCGCGTGTGCTCTCAGAGCCTTTAGAAAGGCGTTGTCGTTCAGTCTCTGTCGTGTCCGACCCTTTGCGACCCCATGGATTGTCTGGGTCTCAGGTTCTGTCTGTTCCCTCACACTCTTTGACTGGCAGAAATACATCTTGATTCTGGTAACTCATTTTGCTCTTTTAACATTTTGTTCATCTTAGATATTTAAAATTTGATTTAATTCCAGTTTGATTGGTATTAAGACCTTTTTTTAATGTCTCTGACATTTCAGACTCTGAAATAATTTCATACACATTTATATTAAACTGTGTGAATTTATTGTTTAAGTAGTTCAAAATCCAGAATACCTTCTGCATTGGCTCTCTCGGTACTGAGATTCTCTCCTTTCTTTGACCCAGACTAACATTTGGGAGTTTTATTGTTAGATAACTATAGGTTTTATTTTTGTTTGTTCATGTACCAAAGAAGACCTAAGAATGACTGCAAGTTATGGGGGAAAAGTTATGCTGTAACTTTCCCCTCCTCTCATTTAAAAAATTTTTCTCTGAATCTGGTTTTGTATTGAGTAAGAGATTATTTGTTTTACAATTGAATTTATGGATCTCCTTCTGACAGGTTAAGATTTGCCTTTTGGATAACTGTGTTTTTCTCATGTTGTTTCCTAATATACTGTTTTATCCCTGCAGCATGCCTCTTCAGATGTTGAAAGAATGATCCTGGGTAACAAATGTGATATGAATGACAAAAGACAAGTATCAAAAGAAAGAGGAGAGAAGGTAAATTTGAACTGAATAAATGAAGATTGGAGTCTACTCATGTTAAGCATTCATTTTCATACTATTATTTATTGAAGTTTTTTAAAATATCTATATTTTAATCCACTTAAAAAGCCAGCAGACAGTTGTAATCCATACTTGAATGGTATGAATTAGTATTCAAGCTCCAACTCCATACACTGTGTAGTCATGACTCATTCCTCAAGAATTTGCTCTTTTCTGGGAGATACAATTTGGTCCTTTTTCAGATTTGCGCAGCTGAAAGTTCAGGCTGTTTCTTCCATATCTCTGTGCAAATTCCCAGTTCTGAAGTTAAACCAATTCCTTCTCTTTGAAAAAAAGTCAGAGGATAGGTAAAGTTTCAACAGTAATCATTTTTCAATTCCTTTTTTTTTTTCCCAAGAATATTTTACTACACATTAGATTTAGGTCATTATGAGTAAACTCTTTGTAAACTCATCGAGCTGTAGATATTTATATTTATAACCTTTTCCCTCTTTTGTATCCTGCAAAACAAGAGTCTGTTATACATATATATTCATTTCTATGACATTTTTCAAACTGACTTATATGTTTCAATTTTTTAAGTCTTGGAATTTTGCTTTAGCTTCTTTCTTTTTTTTTTTTTTTTTTAAGCTTCTTTCTTTTTTATTTGAGTATAGGCAAAATGCATTTTGTTTTTTGATCTGACTGTACACTTTTTTCCCTTGAAAACATTCACTTAGTCTTGGTGTTGCAAATGAACTGGGAATTCTTTGGAAATAGATGGCGCTGTAGAAGAATTCACAATTTGCCACAATCAATAGAAACCCAAGCAATGAGATTTTAAGTTTTAATATTTTAAGCTTTAGTTCTTTTATGCAGTTTAAGAAAATTTATTTATTTTATTTATTAAGATAATATTTATTATCTTAAATACCCAATTTTTAAGAAAATAATGAAAACATATAATAGTAATTGTTGGAGATTTGTAATTTGAAGTCAAATGTATCTCAAATTTATGATAGAGGTAAGTGTCTAATATGTTTTCTAGTGATTATATTAGAGAACTAAAGATATAATAGAAAAAAAGAAAAGTACTCAAGTTATATTTTGAGTGGAAGTGGTACCATTTTAGTTACTTAGGATGATGGAATTGGATCTCTAAATTTCAAACACGATAGAAGAAAGCAGAGAAATTTGAGGACCACAGGAGTTCTGAACTAAGTACTCTCTCTTTGGGACTTTGGAAAACCTAAAAAAATATAAATGCTCTACGTGTTCAAGAGGCTTGCCCTGAATTTCACTGTTCCTCTTTTGTCTTTCAGTTAGCAATTGACTATGGGATTAAATTCTTGGAGACGAGTGCAAAATCCAGTATGAATGTAGAAGAGGTGAGAAGAAAATGTTTGGTGACTTGTTATGTAGTAGCGTTCGTGTCTTGGTGCCTGTGTTCAACTCTCCGAGCCTTGGTATTTCCTGCCTTAGTGAATGCTTCCACTTCCATTTCATAAACTTTTGTGCTTCTAACTGTTATGAGGACCTTGGTTGCTGGATTTCTAGCACCTGTCTTTCACATGATATATATTATCACTTCATTAAGAGTCACTGGACAGAAGATGGGAGTTCAGGTTAAGTTCGGTTTTGCCCTTTGTTTGGAAAGGTGGAAATCCTGCTGCTGTGGTCTCTGCTTATTCATCATTGTTCATGTCATCCTACACTCACTTGTAGCACAGAGTCTTAGTTCCTTTCATGTTTGCACTCTCAAGAGACAATTCAACTGTTAGCTTACTGAACACATTCCCTTAGAATACATGCTTGAAGTCAATTAAGCATGATACCTTTTAATACAATGGCATTAAGTAGATATAAGAAACTGTGTTTATCAGAGAGTAGTTTTAATAAGTTTTCAGTGAGTTAACTGTTAAAACCAAATTATCTAAAAATCTTCTAAGAAATAGATTTTCTTTAGAAGGGCAGAATTTTGATAATATTTTCTTTTTTAAAAACATTTTTTTAAATTAATCATAAAAATAGTACATGTATTATGTGTTAATACAGGTCATTTACTTAACAGTCATACTGAGGGTTTCGTAAACATTTACTTTCTCAAGCTAAGTCACTGTTCACGATGACATCATGACCGCAAATTAAGACTTTAATGACTTGACTCATGGTCACTTATCAGAACTTTTTCTTCTTTTAAATAACTAATGGTCATTTTTTCAGGTTGGCTAGTGGGTGTTAGGAAACAGGAAACCTCTTCTGATTTATTTACTGGAGAATAGAAAAGCAGAAAAATGCTTCCTTTTGCTTGCAACAAAAGGATTTCCTTTCATGCAAAAGAGAGGAGCCTCTTCAGTCAGCTTTAATTGTGGAAACAGGAGAGAAACTTGCTCTGAGATGTGGTAGGACTGTGCCACAGAACGTTTTCTGTACCTAGACTTCAGTCTCCACTAGTCCTGTGCCCTCATCTCACCTGTGACTTAAAGAGACTATTGAATTGTGGATTCCCTGGCAGTCCAATTGTTAGGACTTTGCACGTTTACTGCTGAGGGCCCAAGTTCAATCCCTGCTCAGGGAACTAAGATATCCCACAAGCCACATGGCATGGCCAAAGAAAAGAGAGAGAGCACACTGCGCTCTGTCTGTGGAAATACTGACCTGGGGATTGCTCAAGCTGCTTATTCTAGTCAGGCGTTCTGCGGAGATTAGCACTTTTCCCAGAGCTTTAACTTAACCTCAGAAACTGGGATGGGATTACTTAGAAACTGTGGCTCACAGGTGACCAGTGTGACGGTGAGACACTGACAAGGCGATAATAGTAGTTATCATATTGCTTCTTCTGACTGGTTGGGAATAATAACCCTGCTGGACATGTTTGGGGGCATGAGGAATTGTTGGGCGCAGACTGACATACCAGTGGGTTTAGCATGGAGACAACTGAAGAAGCCCTAAGAATCCTGGCTCTGCAGAAACCAAGTCAGGATGATAAAGCTTAAAAACATCTGGCTTAGAGTTGGGTCAAGACACACTGGGCATAAAATGCCACTGAGATTTTGTCCTGCTACCATTTGAACTTATTTCCATAGTGCGGAATTTAGTTGAGCATAGAAACTGTTGGGATTTGGGGAGGTTGAGACATGAGAGGTTCTATATTTTCAGGCATAAGAGTGAAAGAGAGGAAGTTGGGAATAAAGGGTAGAAATTTTTATGAAAATAGATTTCAGAGCTGTGAAAGTGAAATGAAAGTGTTAGTCAGTCAGTTCTGCCTGACTCTGCGACTCCATACACTGTAGCCTGCTAGGCTCCCCTGTCCATGGAATTCTCCAGGCAAGAATACTTGAGTGGGTTGCCATTTCCTTCTCCGGGGGATTTTTCTGACCCAGGGATCAAACCTGAGTCTCCTGCATTGCAGGCAGATTCTTTACTGTCTGAGCCACCAGGGAGAATTATTCCTTCAGTTATTAAGCAGATATTCATCATCTCCTATACCAGGAACTGTGCCCCCACTTTGGGGACACACAAGTTCTGTAGAGCGTCTGCCTCGCAAGTGATCTTGGTGTTTGTGTAACTCAACAAGTGTCATATTAGGAACTTGTGCCAGATGTTTGTGGGTTTTTTTTTTTTTTTAATATTTTACTTATTTGGCTGCATTGAGTCTTAGCTGCATCATGTGGGATCTTCATTGTATCATGCAGGTCTTTTGTTGCAGTGCATGGACTCCCTAGTTGTGGCGCATGAGCTCTAAAGCATGCAGGCTTCAGCAGTTGCAGCGCTCAGGCTTAGTTGCTCCGTGGCATGTGGGATCTTAGTTCCCCATCCAGGGAACGAACCTGTGTCCCCTGCATTGCAGGGCGTATCTTAACCACTGGACCACCAGGGGAGTCCCAGTGCCAGATGTTTTGTGCAGAAAATATTTGATGAATGACAGTTTGATTATTTTGGAAAACCTTTATGATAAAATTGAAAAATAAGTTACAGTAGTCATGTGTCTACTGATTGCAATTATGTTCTTTTTCTCAATTAAAAACATTAAAGTAATATATTTTTGTTTTATAATGAAATAAAGAAATCTACATTTCTATTTTAAAAGATAAACGTAATAATGAAATCTTTTGGTTTACCTTTTAGGCGTTTTTTACACTTGCACGAGATATAATGACAAAACTCAACAGAAAAATGGTTTGTATAATATATAATTTTATTTTCCTTATGCCGTGTTTAAATTTGTTTTCTTATTTATGTAGTTTATTTAATTAAAGAGAAGGCATATGTTCACATTAAGTCATTTTTTTCCCTGTCTTACCTTTTCAACCTAGTTAAACTTTGATTCTTATTTCTGTTTCCTCCAATTTTTTTTATTTCTGAACTGCAGCTGTTTTAGTTCTTTCCTCTGGCTCCATAAGTGGTCTTTGATTGAATTCTGTTCAGAATAATTAAAGTAATAATGGCACAAGTTAAATACTCTGTTTCTGTATATAACTGTGATTTTGAACTTGCTGAAGTTGCTTTTGCTGAAGTGATTTTGAAGTTGCTTCAATTTGAAACAATCTCAGTGATTGACTCATTAGGACAACCTGAAAAGTTTGGTTTACCCTGAATCTTGCATGTAATTGTATACCTTATGTTACCAGCTCTTCTTGACTCTAACAGGATTGCGGGTACCAATATCTTAACATTGTTTCCATCGTTACCCTTAATACTTTACACTCTTGGGGTTATAATTTCTTTGGACTGGAAATAGGAACTTCCTAACTAAAATGTTGTTAATATATTAGGTGCTCGCCTTAAAATATTTTTCCCTTTTTAACCCACTGTTTCCAAAGAAATAGAAAGCGTAAGAGCTTAACTAGATCCCTTCCTAATTAGACTACTGAGTACAAATTTATGGGCATGGTTAGATATTTTTATTTTTTTGGATAATTGGGCTCAAACCATGAAACTTTTATCTCCTTGGTAACTTCATCTTCTGTTTTTCAGAACGACAGCAATTCATCAGGGGCAGGTGGACCAGTGAAAATAACAGAAAACCGATCAAAGAAGACCAGTTTCTTCCGTTGTTCGCTACTTTGATGAACTTTTTCTGAGAGACTGCAGCACATCTTGAGGACCCTTTCCTGCTTCTCTGAAAGCACAGGTCACCCAGCCTCAGAACCACCCCGCCTGGCTGCTACTGAGAGCACCGCTGAACCTATACCTAGATTCTGCACACTGAGTGTGCAGTGGATTCCAGCCTTATGGCCCATCAGGATAACAGGCTTCACTCTTCAAACGTGGAAGCCATGAAGTGGAGACATGTGCCGGACTTAACTTGTTTTTCCTCTGTTTTATTGCGTGTTGCAGAAGCTGCTATCTTTTTCTTTTTCACTTTGCACATCAGTGTTAGCCTTTCATTGTTACAGCACAATCTGAGATTCATATCTGCACACTTCTGACAGATTTGCTTTTGGGAATGTTTTTAAAAAAAGAGTAGAACATTTAAAGCAGAGGTTAATATACTAAAATTTTAGGATATTTGGTCTGGTTCATATGGCCAAATGTTATTGCATTGATAGCATTTATTTAAGGGCTCTGGTTTTCTTAAATAAAAGAGTCATTAAATTTTGATAAAAGTTTATTTTAGAAATTCCTAAAAATTCCCATCAAAGGCCACAGTTTATTTCTTCAAATTGTTTCGAGTTTTCTTCATTCCCGACCTTTTTGCCGGAGAGTCTGAGTAGCTGAATAAATCATTTTTTTCAATTGATTACTTCTGCCTACTCTATTGAAGCTGCATTTGGAAATCATCTTAATGTCACTTTTCTTGAGATTTGTGTTCCCTCTTCTTTCCTACGTTTGACCTATTGTAATCACTCACCTAAAACATATTTGAACACTGCTGTCTGTTTCTACATGTAAACTTCTTGAGCTGGAATTTTACGTAGGCAGAGAGTTAGTTTAGGGTTTTATTTCAGCATCTAATTGATGTTTTGTCACATCAGCATATGTCATATATCTTTTCCCAGATTTACTCTTAGCTTACTGGTTTAGTAGTAATGCCCAGTTCTTACCATAATCCCTGTCTGAAGAGTTAGATTCGGACTCAGTTCACAGAAAGCTTACCCATAGGGAGAGAGGTTAACTTGTGGATGTAATTTCACAGAGATAATTGTTGGTAATGGTGAAAATGATTTTTTTTAATTGGACTTTTATTATTATTATTAAGAGTAATTAGTCCTAGTGCATCCTCTAGGAAAAGTCTCACCTTTTCGTTAGAGAAAATAAGAGCATGGTTTCAGTTTTACAACAGCTATTATTAAATGTGTAGAACCCAGATCCATCTGTTCAGGTTCACTGTTATAGAACTTGGTCCAGCCATTTGGATGAAAGCCAACCAAAAGCTTAGCTGCCTTTCTCATCATACACTGGTACTGGTAATGCCTTTTGTAGATGAAACTGTCACATAAGGAAAAAAAGAAAGTATTTAGTATTAACTTACGTGCCAAATTCATTATATTATTCCAGCCTTCAGTGTCATAACACAGAGGGAATAATAAAGAGGTGATTAGGGATTAATAATTATACTTCCTGTTAAGCCAGTTTTGTTTCACAAAGGTTCCCATCATGCTTGATGGTTAAGGCTGGAAGATGAAAGTGGAAATGGATTGCTTGTTACTGCAGAGAATTCTGCTTCAAATTAAGATGTATCACTGGAATACTTGGACCAAACGGTCTTCACTACTTGTTTGAAAAGTTAGGCACAATTTAGTGGCAGGAAATATATACCAGAGCTAGTTTTGATGGGTTCTCTAAACTTAATATCCACAAATTTCAGTCTCCTTGACTTTTTTTTTGTACTTAACTTATAGGCTTAAAAGCACCTATTGGTGTACCAGTAAAATCAGTAGTTCCTTGATCACAAGTGGACTGTAAGTCTACCATCTTAAAATTAGATATTAATATATTTCTGAAATGAAGAAAAAAATTTCTTAGAAATATCTTGTATTCATTAATTTTCAGGAAAAGATCCCAGCAGTTAAGCTTTCTGGATGGTAACAAGGTAATTTCTAAAAGGCAAGTGCTATGACACCACCTATGAATGTAACCCTCTTAGTAATTTACCTCGGACTCTTTGGTGTCTTAACACTTTGGTTTATATCTCAGGGGTTGTCTGCAAACCAAAACTGACATATTCTGTGGTTAACCTTTTTTTATTTTTAACAGAATGCTTTGCTTTTGTTTGTTTTGTTTTTTCCTTTTCTCTTCTGTGTCACATATGGGTTAATAACTAGTCTCCATGAACTTCCCTTTGAAAGAGCCTATAAAAGTTAGATGAGTCCAAAAGTGTTCTTTGAAGTAGCAGCAAACTGGGGGTATATACTCTGTTATATAGAAATAAATTATCCTTGCTATTTTCTTACATTTAGCTTTGCTAAATTGTATATAATTTGAGCTAAGACCATAGGAAATTCACTTTCTGCATGGTAACACTGCCCCAATAAATATTCCACTTTGCTTAACAATGTACATATAGTGCATTATTTTTTCTATTTGTAGATGAATTTAGTGACAGATAATTGTCTTTTCCCTGCTGAAACTGAAGAAATCTAGTTTTGTGTGAGCGTTTTTGTGGTCTTATGGGTCAGGATACATGAAGATTTTTTGCAGCAGTGTTAGTGGTTCAGTGGCTGCATTTTATTATCAGTGTGCTGATTTTTGACAATGATTGGGCTCAACCTTTTCAAATAAGAGTCTGAGGGTTATCAGACAATGCAAATGTGCTGTAACTAAGTAGCATGTAGGTCAGTTAATTGTAAAATGTTTCACTGGGAACTTATTTTAGCTACATTTTTCTTCATACAGATGATGGGAAAATAATCCACCTGTGCATCAGTTAGGCGGGTGCTGCAGGCTTTCTTACTCTTCACATGAACATTTTGTGCAGTCTTTGTTACAGATTTTCAGAAGATTATACTCTTTACTTTGAAGGACTATTTTTTAATTATACCTCATTTAGCTAACTAGTATTCTAATACCTAGTAGAAAAACAGTGAGCCAGTCTTTAAGTATCCAGCACAATTTAGACTCTAGGTTTTGTTTTGAACTAAAGCATCATTGGAAAAGGTAGGAGGTAGTTTAGGATAGAACACACATGTCTTATCCAATAGAGCAGAAAAAAAAGTATTATCTTCCTGTCTCCATTAATAAATTTAGCTGTGCAATATAGATAAATGTTTGCAGAAATTTCTAAATAAGAGATTATAACTCCATTTTACAGATTCTGAATGCTGAGAATCTGTATTAAGGCTTACTGAGTTTTTCTTGTGAGCAGTAAGTGATACATGTAAGCAGACTTTCTTTGCTTGTTCATAACTTTGATTTCTTTATAAATTTAGTTATTAATCTCAAAAGACGAGTTTCTAAGCTTAAAATTTTAAAACAGCATTTTGTTATGTTGGTTTACTTATCTCAGATTTTAAGCACTCGTTTCTCATGTCAGATGTTTTAGATTTTTTCTTTTAACAGAAAGGACATTCCTTTTCCATCTTGTTACATCCAAAGAAGGGGGTGGGGGAATGTCTAAAAAATTCCTTGTCCTGTAGAGATGTAGATGGACAGGATATGCTAATAAAATTTCAAGTACTAGCACAATTTTACAGTAGAAATGGTCTTTTTTCAGACTAATAAAATTAATGTTATGATCACTATAAAAAATGTAAGTGAAATTTGCAGAAATAGAAATTAGCAAGCAATTGTTATAGGTATATTTTCAAATTTTCATTTTTTAAAATGCTTGTGCCATACGCAGTTGCATTTCTTATTGCCAAGAACTAATAGAACTTGTTTCATTTCTTACCTTTTTTTAAAATGTGAATTTAATTATAATTCATTCCTATGGCCTTACAGATGGGTCTTATTTTGTTTATTTGCAGCTGACACTGTTCCTTTAAAGCAAAATACCTTAAAGTTTTTGACTAAAATCATGTCGCCAGTGGGAAATACCTGTTTTTTCCATAGAGTTGTCCTCCTGTCTATGTTTCAGCATACTTTACCTTTGCTCCAACGGCTTAATGTGAAAAACCGGCAGATAAAGTGAACCTGTCATGTTGTTAATCTTGTTTAAGCCAGCTCATTAACTGTGTACTGATAATGATACTGTGTTTTGGGGTTTTTTTTTTTTTTTTTTTTTTTAAGAAAAAAAAATGGATTTTATTCCAGATGAACTTTTTTTTACAATGTTCGTCTAAAATAAAAACTACATAATGAAAATACTCATGTCTCTCTGAAATGCATGTTTAAAAAATGTCTTTTCTAATTTGCTAGGTATGTGTCATAAACCATGGTAGACCTGAGATATTTTAGCAAACTTTACATCTGACTTTACATCAGACTTTACATCTCCTGCAATGCAGGAGACCCGGGTTCAATCCCTGAGTCGGGAAGATTCCCCTGGAGAAGGAAATGCAACCCACTCCGGTACTCTTGCCTGGAAAATCCCATGGACAGAGGAACCTGGGAGGCTGCAGTCATGGGATCCCAAAGAGTCGGACATGACTGAGCACCTTCACTTTCACTTTCACATCTGACTTAGAGTTCTTTTCTGTTTGTTTTTTGGGAGAGGGAAATTTTATTTATATTTTACAGCAGTTTTGATGATTTATAGTTGGTTTACAATGTCATGTTAGTTTCTCTTTGTTCAGACCTCCTTATCTTTTGCCTAGATTTCTGTAACCTCTTCTAACCAGTCTTCTGGTCTCTAATTTTATTTTCCTCCTCTCCAGTTTTCACAGTGCTGAATGGTTTTTAAATCTATCACTGCCACACTTAAACCCTTAAGCCTGGCAAAGTCCTTTGCTACCTCCACCTCTTTCTCTCCAGCCTTTGATTTTTGTCACACTTGAACTCACACATATCTTTTGAACCTCATCAGTACTTGCATCTCCAAACAACATGCTTTGTCATTTCTTTCCTTAGGCTGCTCCTTCTGCTGACTCCCCACCCCTTGCCTGACTGATTTCTTATCTTTCAATGTTCAGTTAGGGTTTGGTGGGAAGACTTCAGCAACAACCCCATCCTTGGTTAGGAACCCTCTCCTATGCCTGCCCAAAGTGTCGCTCATGGCACTGGATTGGAATCATCTGTTTACTTTCCTTCCCCACTAGACTCAGCTCTTGTAGGCTGGGGACTAAGTGTTTGGCTTTTGTATTCACAGTATCAGACAAAGGACCTGGCATATAGTAGGTGTTTAAGAAATGTTGGGGAAAAAATGAGTGAATTTTAGCAGTCATCAAAATCAACCGTCACTGAATAAAGTTAGGTATAAATTAGGAGTTATTTGGTTCTCCATTTACTTTTTTTTTTTTTCCATTTACTTTTGAATTTGAAGAAAGATTAAAAGTAAAGTGGGACTTCCCTGGTGGTCCAGTGGTTAAGAATCTTCCTTCCAATGCAGGGGACTCGGGTTCATTGCCTGGTCAGGAAACTAAGATCCCACATGCTCCCACAAGGGCCTCAACTACTAAGCCCTCACATGCCCCGTTGGTGGCCCACATGCTCTGGAGCCCAGGCGCCACAACAGAAATCAAAAGTAAATAATAAATATTTTTTTAGAAAGTTGGAAGTAAATTCATCAGAGCCTCAGTAAGTTTAGCAATAAAAAGAGAAGCTTCATTATCTGGCCTTCATCTTTATTTTAGTCTTTGTTAAATATCTTACACTATTTTAACCTTTACAGAAGGATCTTCTTTTAATAAGACAAATCACCCATCACCCAGAATGCTGTTTGTATATCAGTAAATTGAGTAAATCCTCTCTTCCCCTCTCTTCAATGTTTCCTATTCACAAAATTTAAGTTTTCTAATATTAGTTACAGGGATACATGAGTATACTCCCACAGCAAGTATATATGAAACACATCAATGGCCATGTCAGCAAACAGGATATTGTGGCCATCAAGTCATGAGCCACTGCATCTACCCCACCCCCACCACACACACCCCCTGCAAAACAGCATCTAGAGGGGATTCAAGATGAAGAAAAGCAGGATGCTGACCCTAGATCTAAATAGGTAAGGTACATACCTAAGAAATTATTTCAGTGAGCCCAGACTCTTGCATCTTCCCACCGTAGAAAAGTGCTAAATTCGTTAACATGAGCAGTAATCTTTTTGATGTTCTGACTACCAGGGTTTTGCTTTTTCAAAAATTCCTATATATCTGGCTCCTTCCTTGCCTCTTTGGATCAGTAACTCAGAAATGTCTGAGAGGCTGTCTTATGGGCTTAAGTCCTCAGCCAGTCGGCTGAATAAAAAATTCTCAACTTTTAGGTTGTGCCTTTTTTTTTTCAGTCAACACAAGTAAAATGAATTAATTTGTATATATATGTATTATATATATATATATATATATATATATATATATATATATATATATATGTCTTTGCAGAAACCATCCTTGATTTTTCCCTCTCCCTCACTCCATGGAGCTCATCAGTAACTAACTTTTGTTTTGCACAATTCCTAAATCTCTTGAATTTGTCTGCTTTTCTCCAGACTCCTGCTGTTTCCCTGATTCATACCTGCAGATGCCAAGAACTTCTTATCTGGAATCCCATTTCCCATTATCTGCAAAGGATATCAGAGCCTGCCACTCCCTTGGGTAAGCCTGGAACTTCAGGTGAACTCTAACCTGCTGTCCTTTTTTGTCTCTTCTCTCCTCACACTCCGAGGACATCCTGACCTACTTTCTGTCCTCAGAAATGCCCTGCTTTCTTTCACTTTGGAGCCTTTTCTCTTGTCTTTCTATGTCTCTCCTACTTCTAGCTTTACTAACTCCAAAGCTGAGTCCTGAATGAGTGGGTGTCATCTTCTTTAGCAATACCTCACAAATGTGGATTGGCTCTCCTGAAACAGGAGAGAAGAGGGCAGGGTACAACCTTTGAAAGAATGTCATAGCCCGAGGACATGACATCAACTGATTAGAACTAAATAGGTCCAAGATGGTGGATGAAGAAACAAATAGGTCCAAGATGGCAGATGAGTTGACTTCCACTAGACCTTGAGCCTCATTATATGCTCATCGTAACACTTCAGCAAGCTAAATGACACCTCCAGCAGCACCAGGATAGTTCTGAGACCAACCATCAAAGGCCAAGAGGTGGGCTGCAGCCCAGTTCCTGGAAATCCCCACCCTCTTCCCCCAAAATAGTTGGGATACTCCTCCCACTCAGCCTATGAAATCACCCAGCCCATAAGAAATAACCATGCCATATTTCAAGGCTACTTTCACCTTCTGAGATGGCCAACACACTGTGGAGTATGTTTCTCTCTAAATAAATCCACTTTTTACTTATCACTTTGTCTTTCACTGAATTCTTTCTGCAATGGAACATCTAAAACCTGAGTTTCATTAAGTCCTGAAAACAAGTGTATGATCTCAGTTAAAAGACCATGGGTTTTGACTGGGTTTGAGTCCAATCTGAGTTACATGGATTCACTTCCCCCTTTCTTATATCCTCATAATCCTTCTCCTTGCCTGTCTTGGTAAAGAATCCACCTGCAATGCAGAGGACCCTGGTTCGATTCCTGGGTCGGGAAGATCCCCTGGAGAAGGGAAAGGCTGCCCATTCCAGTATTCTGGCCTGGAGAATTCCACGGACTGTATAGTCCCTGTGGTCACAAAGAGTTGGACACAACTGAGCGACTTTCACTTGCCTGTCTGGTATCTTCACTAGACCGTAAGCTCGGTGAAGACAGGATGCACAGCTGTTTCACTGGTGTAACTCCCAGAGCCTAGCATTGTGCCTGATACGTCATAGTCATGCAACATGCATTTTGAACGAATAAGTAAATGGTTGAGTATAATCTATCGGCACTGTCAGAAAATAAAGCTCAAGTGAATTCATTAGTTTATTATGAATTACTAGTAGGTATGTCCAAGCATTATTGGATAAATTGCTAACATGTGATATTACTTTTTTACACTCCCACTCCTCCAGGTGCACACCCAGCAGTTTGTATTCTTATCCGTAGCATGTCAGCCTCCTTCCCCCAGGTATCTTTTAGACACTTAACTCCCAACATCACTTAGTATGTTTTCGAGTCTCTGGAGAAAGCTCATAGTAAGTTCATAAAAACTTGAGAAGTCAATAGCACTGCTACTTAGCTTCTCAGTCCTCACTTTAAACAGAATTGCTAAAATCAGTGTAAAGTGCTTTTTAAACAGCAATGCATTATATAAATGTAATTCAGAGAAAGCTTGAAATAAGTGTTTTTAGTAAATAACCATGAATGCTGAAGATTATCTTATTGGTGATTTTGATGGTTTGTTCTAGTTAATTTCTATTCCAACAGACATATCAGTTAAGGATGTCTAATGTTGGGGGTGGGGATAGGAGGGAGGTTTAAGAGGAAGGAGATACACACACACACACACACACATATATATATATACACACACATATGGCTAATTCAGGTTATATGGCAGAAGCCAATACAACATTGTAAAGCAATTATCCATCAATTAAAAATAAATTTAAAAAGATGTCTTCATAGATAGGGGGGCAGATTCATTACATTTTACACTGGTGGTAGTTGTTTAGTTGCTAAGTTGTGTCCGAATCTTGTGACCCCATGGACTGTAGCCCGCCAGGCTCCTCTGTCCATGGGATTCTCCAGGCAAGAATACTGGAGTGGGTTGCCATTTATTTCATAATTAGAGCTGCCAAATACAGTTGTCTCATATTTCTTTGTAAGGTCTAGGTATGTTTTTTTGGAGAGTGGATAACTGATTGTTAAAACATCATTTCCCCAATGATGAAAACCTAATCTTAATTATAGGTTTTACATTGCCTCCCCATTTTTAAACTAGACTTGAAGACTAAAATTGAACTGAGATATAGTCAAGATAGCATAAGTACAAATTCCCCCAACTTATAGCTCTCTATGTTGAGTTGCCTACTTCCAAAGTATTTGAGGCAGGTTTAATGGAGACACAGATCTTAGTTAAAATCGAGGTAATCAAATCAAAATAGGGATAAAAGAATAAGCATATTCTGAAGTCATGGCAGTAATTGTAATTAAAACAAAAAAGAATAGTTGCTATAATCGACTATTAGATTTAGCTCCAAGCTTCCTGGAAATTAAGATAAAGCCTGAATATGATAAGTTAGCTCTCAGGCTTAGCATATGCGTTTGTCAGGCAAAACAAAACTTTTTTCCTAGCCCTGAACTTAAAAAGTAAATTAGAGATACAGAATAATGATAATGAAATAGTTTTGTGAAATTTGCAAGAAAAAATGTAGATAGCCATTTTGCTACATGAAAAACTGGGTTCACCTCTTGGTGGATGTCAATGCAAAAAAACACAGGGAAGCCAAAGATCAGGAGAAGGAAGGATTTATTACTTGCAGCAAGTATGGAGAACACTGGGGATCTTTCTCAAAGCAGTGTACAGACAGCAAAATTGGGGAAATTTCAAGATAACTGTACATGCATATTCATGAAGGGGCTTGAGCAGAGGGGAATTAAGCATAGAATTGAGATAGAGTTTGACAATAGTCCAAGCTTTAGTTTATTGAAGTCATGAAGGTCAGGAAAGGTCAAATGCATCATCCCTCAGGTTCCAGTTGATCTGGTGGTTGAGGTTTCAGGCTAATCTTTACCACTGAAACAGAACTGGGAGTCTTTATTGCTGATGTATTATCTTTTCTATTGTTGCTTATCTTGCCTGATAACAGTCCTGCATTCTTTTGTTCCCTTAAGATTATTAATTACTGGGACATCCCTGGTGGTCCAGTGGCTAAGAGTGTGCTCCCAATGCAGGGGGCCCAGGTTCAGTCGCTGGCAAGGGAACTAGAGTCCACATGCCGCAACTAAGACCCAACACAGCCAAATAAAATGAATATTTTTTATTTTTATTATTAATTACTAATTTTTAATTATTAATTACTAAGACCAGTTCAAGGGTAAGCATTGTGTCCAGGCTTAGATGACAAAATAGCTTAGGCAAAAAACGGCTTTTCTTATGTCGATAAAGCCATGCCTGTTTCTCTTTCTCAGGGGATCCTCTATTGTATCTGCTTACAGTTTCTTGTATTAAAAAAAGCTTAATTTCACACCAAGGACATGAGTATGATATGCTTCTATGAAGGCATTTCTGCATGAAGCTGAAGTAATGTAATTACATTTGACAAATCTGATTCAGGATAGAACCAAGGGAATCTACCTAATGATGAATCACTTTATCAATTTCAACTATTGTCTCAACCTGAGTTTTAATAGATACTGGAAAAGACATTTCAAAATGAAGAAAAATTCTGTGGAGTAAAAGGAAAATATATATGTCTATTTTAAATGGACAAAGATGACATTTTACCATAAAGAAATGAACCACAAAACATCTTCAGTCAGGTCCCAGTTTTTGTCTTTTCAGTGTTGATTCACAAGAGCTTTATTCATGATAAAGAATAAGTAGAAATGGCTAACACTTCTATAGCACTTACCAAGCAGGCACAATCCTCAAAAACCCATAATATGTTAAATATTATTATCCCCATTAAATGTGGCTCAGACAGTAAAGAATCTGCCTGCCATGCAGGAGGCCCGGGTTCAATCATGGGATTGGGAAGATCCCCTGGAGAAAGGTATGGTAATCCCACTCCAACATTCTTGCCTGAAGAATTCCAGGGACAAAAGAGTCTGGCGGGCTCTATCCAGTCTATGGAGTCACAAAGAGTCAGACAAGATTGAGCGACTTAAGACCAGACTGTTAGACATGGAGATAAATCTTATTAGATGTGAATGATCAGTGAAATTAACCTTCTGGTTTTAATTTGTAAAACTCTCAGAAACTGTTTGATTAATATAAAATAGCAAATGTTTGTGAATTCCACTTTTAAAATTATTTCATCCATTGAACAGGTATTTAGTGAGCACCCTCTTCTGGTCTGAAGGCAAGAATACTGGAGTGGGTAGCCATTCGCTTCTCCAGGGGATCTTCCAAACCCTGGGATACAATGCAGGTCTCCTGAATTGCAGGCAAATTCTTTACCATTTGAGCCACTGCTGTTGTGCAACCAAGAAAGAACAAAACAAAAACCCTGCCCTCCAAAATTTTATGTGTTAATGGGAGAGACAAGTAAAAACTGAGTAGGGAGATGCTCCTGTTACTATGGGGTGATCAAAGAATGCCTTCAAAACAATTTTTTTAAGACTTGGCAGGAGTGGGGTACAAATAAAACTAGCTCACCAAAACAACCCCGAGATGGGGCTGTTACAGTCTAAGAGTTATCACCTGGGTCATCACAGCCACCCCAGCTATAGTTTTGTACAGTCAACAAATGGCATAATGTCCTTTAAAAAAAAGACTCCTTTGTTTAGAAATGGAATCCTGCCTATGTCCTGTGTGTTCTTCTTCAGTTGATCTGGAATCTTCCCCTGTCCTGGATCCAAAGGGGGTTGGGGACCTCCACTCCTCTTAGGCATCTCATGGCTGGCATCCTTGGCCAGCCTAATGTATACGATTGGTGGCAGCAGGGGACTGAGTGCTTTGGCTCCAACTCTAAAATCTCCAGCGATCTCTGCCTCTGGATCAGAAGCTACTACACCTTGAGACATGTTAGAACTGGACATGGAACAACGGAGAGGTTCCAAATTGGGAGAGGAGTATGTCAAGGCTGTATGTTGTCACCCTGCTTATTTAACTTATATGCAGTGTATAGCATGCAAAATGCCGGGCTGGATGAAGCATAAGCTGGAATCAAAATTGTGGGGAGAAATATCAATAACCTCAGATATGCAGATGACACCATCCTTATGGCAGAAAGCAAATAGGAACTAAAGAGCCTCTTGATGGAGGTGAAAGAGGAGAGTGAAAAAGCTGGCTTAAAACTCAACATTCAGAAAACTAAGATCATGGCATCCGGTACCATCACTTCATGGCAAATAGATGGGGAAACAATAGAAACAGTAACAGACTGTTTCCTTGGGCTCCAAAATCACTGCAAGTGACTGCAACCATGACATGAAAAGATGCTTGCTCCTTAGAAGAAAAGCTGTGAAGAATCTAGACAGCGCATTAAAAAGCAGAGACATTACTTTGCTGACAAAGGCCCACATAGTCAAACCTATGGTTTTTCCAGTAGTCATGTATGGATCTGAGAGCTGGACCATAAAGAAGGCTGAGCACCAAAGAACTGATGTTTTCAAACTGTGTTATTGGAGAAGACTCTGGAGAGTCCCTTGGACTGTAAGGAGATCAAACCAGTCAACTCTAAAGGAAATCAATCCTGAATATTCATTGGAAGGACTGATGCTGAAGCTGAAGTTCCAATACTTTGGCCACCTGATGCGAAGAGCCAGCTCCCTGGAAAAGACCCTGATGCTGGGAAAGATTGAAGGCAAGAGAAGGGGCCACAGAGGATGAGATAGTTGGATGGCATGATCGACTCAATGGACAAGAATTTGAGCAAACTCCAGGAAATGGCGAAGGACAGGGAAGCCTGGTGCTGCAGTCTACGGGCTCTCAGAGTCGACTCAGGACTGAGCAAGCAAACAACAACAACAACAACAACAACGACTCCAGAGCGGAAGCCTGGTGAGCCCCGCCCCGCCCCGCCCCGCCCCGCCCCGCCCTCCGCCGCGCCCCGCCCGGCCCCGCCGCGCCGTGCCCCGCCCGGCTCCGCCGCGCCCCGCCCCCACTACGCCCTCGCCCTCCGCTCCGCCCCGCCCCGCCGCGCCCCGCCCCCACCACGCCCTCGCTCTCCGCTGCGGCGCGCCGCGCTCCGCCCCCGCCGCGGCCAGCCCCACCACGCCCTCGCCCGCCGCCGCGCCCCGCTCTCGCCCGCCGCCGCGCCCCGCTCTCGCCCCGCCTCCAGTCTCTGGTTCTGCCCCGCCCTCGTCCTGGTGCTCAGCTGGTTCGGCGCTCTGCGCCCCAGTGTCCAGGCCAGGGCCCCCCCGGCCGGCTTCTGCGGTCGCCATGACGGCGGCCGTGTTCTTCGGCTGCGCCTTCATTGCCTTCGGGCCTGCGCTCGCCCTCTATATCTTCACCATCTCCACCGAGCCGTTACGCATCATCTTTCTCATCGTTGGGTAAGGCGGTTGCTCCGGGAAACCCGGACCCGGGGCTCCCCTCCTCCGCCGGGGGTACCCGCGATCCTTGGCGCCCCACCAAACAGCTCGATCACGTTGGGCTTTAGAGCGGAGAATGGTTGGAAGTGGGAGAACTGAGACCCCTTTCCCTGGGACTTCGTGCCCTCCTCTGAGGGTCGGCGACCTCAGAGAGCAAGCTCACATCGTGAAGGAGCTCACACCGTGGGTCTCAGAAAACCCTGACGCTTAGCTCGGTAGTCTTTGCCTAGGGCCCGTGGGTGGGCGTTCATCATACATTAAAACTGTGTAAACAATTGTGGATAACTTCAAATATACATCTTTGATTTATTTTGGAGAGAGGGCAACTCAGATTGAAACTGGCATCTCTAATCCCAAGCTAGTTAAGAGCCCTTAAGCACCTGGGGATCAGGTGCTTTAAAACACACTCCTGCCCAACCCCTACCCGTGATCAACTGAATAGGAATGTCAAGGGGGTGGGATTCGGACTACGCAATTTATTTTAAGAGACCCAGGTTTTCCAGGTATGCGGCCAAAGGGTAGAAGCCTGTGAAAACTCCGCAGCACCTGTAGTACATCTCTTTGCAGGAGGTTGGTCAATACCGAACTCCGGTGGCGAATGTGATCATAATGCCAGTTTTCACCTGTCTGGCAGCTCTTACTGGAGCTTTCCCATGACCCTCTGTGCTGTTGAGTCTCACTTGGCATCAGGAGAAACCGCCAGGCCAGGCCAGTGAGTCCCACCTTTTCTGAACTTATTCACCTCTCACACTGTATTGAAAGTACTGCTTCACAAGAGTCATTTAAAAACCAATATAGAGGGACTTCTTCCCCGGTGACTTAGACGGTAAAGCGTCCGCCTGCAGTGCGGGAGACCCAGGTTCAATCCCTGGGTTGGGAAGATCCCCTGGAGAAGGAAATGGCAACCCACTCCAGTACTCCTGCCTGGAAAATTCCATGGACTGAGGAGCCTGGTGAGCTACAGTCCATGGGGTCGCAAAGAGTTGGACACGACTGAGCAACTTCACTTTCACTTTCACATAGAGGGATTTCACTGGTGGTCCGGTGGTTAAGAGCTCAGGGGACTCTGGTTCCATCCTGGGTGGGGGGAACTAAGATCCCACACGCCTGCTGGCCACAGCTAAGACCCTGTGCGGCCAAGTAAAACAAAACAAAATACAATGGAGATTTGGGCAGAAGGTCTGTAAAGCTTGTTATAATCATTAAACTCCACAGGAATGTTGTAAAAACCAGACCTGGGAAACTGATCTAGATCAGAGCACAGGCTTTCAACATCTGGATTTTAAACAATTGTTCTGTCAATAGAGACATAGACATTTTCCTGGAAAAAAATATTTATACATCAGTGGACAAAGCTTTGGGGGCTTCCCTGGTGGCTCAGAGGTTAAAGCGTCTGCCTGCAATGCAGGAGACCCAGGTTCGATCCCTGAGTCAGGAAGATCCCCTGGAGAAGGAAATGGCAACCCACTCCAGTGTTCTTGCCTGGAGAATCCCATGGAGGTAGGAGCCTGGTAGACTACAGTCCATGGGATCGCAAAGAGTTGGACACGACTGAGGGACTTCACTTTGACTTTCCCTCTCCAGTAATCCCTTCCCAGTATTGCTGGGGGAGAGGGGAGGTAAGGGTATAGCTAGGAGGAGACTTTGCAGTCATTTACCCTTTGGCTTCCAGGCATTTGTCATGTTCTCTCTGGGGGGAAGGCTTTTTATAGGGAGGAGGGACAAAGCTTTAATTAGGAAGCTTAATTAGCAAATAACGAAATTTCCAGCCAGACAGTCCTTGGCAAATAGTCTTCAGATGTACTTACAAAAAGAAGGATCACTGAAAAAAGTTATTTTTTACGAAAAATTTCAAATTCCTCTTGGACTGCATGTTTGTTTCACCAGGGAAACTGCACATTGATTAAGAACAGTTGGACGTTTTCTGTCAGGAAATCTCTTTCTTCTCAAGCGGGGTTTTGTTTTGTTTTTTTATTTTTATTTATTTATTTTATATGTAATTCTTTCAGCTGTAAGCAGTATCTCTTGGCTCTGTACATTTTATTTATTTTTAACTTTTTACTTTGTTTTGGGCTATAGCCAATTAATGTTGTGATAGATTAAGAACAAAGGACTCAGCCATATGGATGTATCCATTCTCCCCCAAACCACACTGCTATATTTAAAATGAATAACCAGAACCTGTGTATAGCACATGGAATCCTGCTCAGTGTTATATGGCAACCTGTACATTTTATTATTATTATTATTATTTTGGCCATGTAATATGTGGGATCTTATTCCCCAACCAAGAATTGAACCTGCTCTCCCTGCATTGGAAGCTCAGAGTCCTGACCACTGGATGACCAAGGAAGTCCCTTTTTCTTTCCTGCTTTTAAATCGTTTTTGATCCTGTTCACTTATAACTATTTTCCCTCCAATTTTCAGAGCTTTCTTCTGGTTGGTGTCTCTGCTGTTTTCTTCCCTCATTTGGTTCATGACAACAACCCTTACTGATAACAAAGATGAACCAAGAGAGAAATATCTGCTGATTTTTGGAGTGTTAATCTCAGTCCTTATCCAAGAAATGTTCCGGTTTGCATATTATAAACTTTTAAAGTAAGTTAAATGTTTGATTTACTTTTTTTCCCCCAGTGTTTTTTGAATTATTATTTAGTAGTTTGAAACATTATTATGTTGTATTTGAAGGTCCATGTCTTCCTACATAGTTCTAAGCCAGGGGATCGTACATTTTCAGCCTGAAAATATTGAGTATTTTAAGTTGTGGGCCCTTGTTCCTTCCTTCACTCATTCAAAAAATATGTCTTGAGAATTTACTTAATGCCATGCACTACTCTGGGTACTGGGGATGCATCATGATTAAAAGACAGTCTCATGGTGGTACCTTATAGTGGAAAGAGACAACAGATGAATAAACAAGAAAATACATCGTATGTTACAAGATAAGTGCCATAGAGAAAAATAAGGTAGAGAAAGTCATTGAAACAATAAGTACAAAAACTGTTCCAAATCAGAATTTATATGTGCTTCTCTTTAACATCACCTAAAATAGATAATTCTTACGGCAGTTATGCTTGCTGTAATTTTGACTGTATTGGGGGAAACAAGTGTTCATTTTGTGATAATGTCGTTAGATTTCATGTCTGTAATAGAAAAATACATTAAAAAAAAAAGTGGGCATGTTCCCTTTCTAGGCCAGGAAGTAGGTCATCTGTAGGATCCATGAGGAGCTCACGTGAAACCACTGTTTGAAAGCACAGCTTGAACTTGGAACAGTATTTTCCGTCAGGCAGTCATGAGTTTGGCTTTGATTACATAGTAATGCTTAGTTAGTAGATGGATAAATGTGCTGTTTTTTCATTTCTGCAAATGAGTTAATTAAAGCACTTTATGAATTTCAAGGGTGCAACCAAGATAGAAAGGACCTCAGTAGCATCTCTTGTAATAGGCCTCTGATCCTTTGTTCCTGCCAAAATGCCAAGGCTTCTGTATTTTTTACTTGATGCTTTTAATAACAGATACTGAAATTTAATAATGAAGCAATTTAAACCACTAGTAGAAAACCAGGAAGCCATTGCTTAGAAGCAAAAGGAGTATCTTAGAAAAGGTTTAAAAATGAAAGTTCCATTAGTTCCTGGAAATATTAAAGAGCAACAAATAAAAATCAAAGATAACATTTCAGGTTCCATGGGAATTACAGTATCCTTATGGGATGGACATTCAGCTATGGTTGAATGTTTCTGGCATGCAGCAGTTAACTGCCATTCCAAAATTTAACTTTTCCTGTAGAATATATTAAGGTAATAAAGATCGGCCCTCTTTCTCACCTCTGCCATGCTCAGGCAAAAGCAGTCTCTGTCCCATGGTTGTCATCTTATCTCTTTCAAGACTGTGCATTCCTCATTTTCTCACCTGGCCCTCAGAAGACACGGATGTGGCTTCCAAATCTTTTCCTGTCACTGTTCTTTTATGTCAGTGGACACACCCCTTTCTGGCAGTGCCTGGGGTTTACCTGTGCTCAGGACCCAGCACAGTGCTCCGCTGTGGTCAGAGTGGTTCAGAAAGCAGGGCCCTTCCCACCGTTGACAGGGCGCTGCTCTCTTAACTCAGCTTCCGATTGCACTGGACTTTCTTACTCCAACGTCACCGTCCTTGGCTCACATTGTTTTTGCGTTTTCTAATTTCAGTAGATTTTCACAGATCAGGTCCTGGCTTTGGTAATAACCCTTTAGGACTTGAGATTCTACAACCTCAGTTACCTGAATTGGCTAACTGAATATCTGCTCTTCTTTACTGTTGTGTTTCTTCACGATTTCCACCTGGAAAGCAAAGCTTATTGGCTCTAACCCAAGGTTCCAAAAGACAAGCCCAACATGAGTTGCCTTTTTCTGGGGGCGGGGGCGGGGCGGGGGGTAAGGGGGGCAGCTATTGCTGTGCTGCTTGTGGGATCTTAGTTCCCTGACCAAGGATTGAACCTGCACCCTGGCAATGAAAGTGCGGAGTCCTAACCACTGGACTGCCAGGGAATTCCCCCCAGGTTGCCCTTTTTAATGAGGGCAGTGAGGACATAGGACCACATGTGGAAGGAAGTATTGCTGCCAGTCTGCAGGCTCTCAGGCTAGGAAATTCAGAGAAGCCTCCTTGGCCTTCTGGGGAAACCGTATTTGGTCCTCCAAAAGGACCTTTGGAGATTTGCAGATAACTAATAGGACAAATATGTATTAACGGGTGCCTTTGTTTGCCTTTACAAAATGCATCTGCAACAAACCTTTGGACTATGATAAAATATTTTCCTAGCACATTTTAAAAATGTTGGATGTTATATAGTTACATGTTAAAACAAGTTTGAGAATTATGTACTTTACTCATGACTAACATTTATATAGATACATTTAAGTATATATAGGCTTCACTAAATTAAATATAGGAACTTCAGTTTAATCAATATTTTAACTATCTCCACTGCCAAGGTAGATTTTGAACTTTTAAGTTTAAAGTACTGCCTCAATAAAATTTTTGCTAACTGAATTTGGTGCCAAGATTAAAATGTGGAGAGCTTGCACCAGTTAATTTGGAATTGAATCAAAGTATTTATTATTGTATGTTGTTGTTTAGTCACTTCAGTAGTGTCCAGCTCTTTTGTAGCCCCATGGACTGTAGCCTTCAAGGCTTCTCTCTCCAAGGAATTCTCAAGGCAAGAATACTGGAGTGCGTTGCCATTTCGTTCTCCACGGTATCTTCCCAACCCAGGAATCAAACTTGCGTCTCCTGCATTGGCAGGCAGACTCTTCACCACCGAGAGCCACAAGGGAAGCCAACTTATTGTAGTTCAATATGAATTTATTTCATGACTCAGGCCTTAGGAACAGTACTTCACCTTGAATGAATGAATTGTAACTTGCAGCATAGCAGAGCATTGCACTGTGAGAAATTGACATGTGGCCACAAATGATAGTTTTTTCTACTTTAATTAGAAGAAAAAAAAAATCCAAGTTATGGTCCTGCATATTGCCTAAAATATACACTAGAATTTTTTTGGCTTGGAGTGAAGCTTTTGTAGTTTAAGTTGTCTGATAATGCTGATACCATAAAGATTTGCTAATTTAAAAAGTCATTTATAGAAGAAGTAGTAAGATAATCATTGCTACAACTTTTTAAATGGCCTAAGTCTGTTTTTAAAAATTTCTAAAATAGTGTATTTACATGCATATTCTGTGGTACTTTCCCTCTCTTAACACACACATGTAGGGTGAATCAGAGCAAATAAGAAAGCTGGTATGATTTATCATGTATTTTTCAAAGTTTATATTTAAAAAAATTGAGCTTTTTCTTTTTTGTTCTTAGAAACAATAATAAATGCAAAACAAAGAATTTTCCATTTCAGTAAAATGGTCAAATTAAAATCACCGTCCCTCATGTCATCGGTTGTGTGCTGTGTCCATCAGGAACTCAGAAGCTGAGGATGAAGCCTTTTACTTTTTCACTTCCTGATATTGGCTCTGAGAACTGTTGGTGCCCTAGACCTTTCCTCCCGCATAGAAGGAGGACGTTTACAAAACTTTTAACTTTATAGCTTTAATATATTTGTGATAGCAGAACTTTGTTATACTAAATATCAAAAATCTTTTATTCATTACTGAGCAATTTATATAAAACAGAAGTCCTCCAAAATTACTGATTCTATTATACCATTATATCTGTTTGTTGATGGAGATTATTGCTATTATGTAGGTCTGTAAGCATGCGTTAGCCTTTCAAAACACTCCTGTGATAGGTGAGTTTATGTTGGCTCCTTGGGCATTTCAGGTGATTACTGTTCTAGAGAAAGAAGATCACAGTCACATAAATTCTGGCTCATATCTCTGCTACCAAATGATGCTTCCAAATGGAGAGCGCTGAAATGGCAAATTGTTTCCTTTCCTTGTTTTGTTTTGTTTTTGGTCTTGTTGTGTGGCATGTGGGATCTTGGTTCCCTGACCAGAGAGCAAACCCGTGCCCCCTGTAATAGAAGTGTGGGATCTTACTTAACCACTGGATCACCAGGGAAATTCCAAAGATGTTTTTCTTTATGCTTATTACTATTTTGATTGAATTCTGTGTTGCCTTATTTAATACACTAAATAATATATATATATAAGGCAAATATATATAAATATATATTTATATTTATGTGATGAGATAGGCTTACTGCAGTGAATATGCATACCTTAAAATTGAATTAACACATTAACCCAGAATATAAGTTCTGTGTTTTGGCTAATTTTCTACTCTTAAAGTTAACCTCACTCATTTTTGTTTCAGCACTTGTTGAAAAATCATTCTAAAATGTTTGGTTCCTTAGTTGCTTTAAAAAATATATTTTATGGTAAATATAATTTAAATATCCTTTGAGTCAGGAACATTGTTGCAGACTTTCTAACCAACAAGGGATAGTAATAGTGACGAGAGTGGAACTGACCTGGCCACAGTCCTGACACATTTGGGGGGCGGGGGGGCAGGGCTCATGGTAAGTTTGCAGGTTGCCCACAGCAGAAGCCCGGATACGATCACTCTGAAGATAATTTCTTACTGAGCAGTAGTTCTTTCAGGTATTCATTTATCTTCTTTTCTGAAGGTAGCATTTTATTCTCCCCTGAAGCCTGATTGGGGATATGAAAGAAATCTTTTAGAATCAGAAGACCATGTGATTAGGTATCCATGTGAGAGTTCAGACCATCAGTGTGAATAGGACTTAGAAGTAAGGAGAAGGACTTCCCTGGTGGTCTTGTGGTTAAGACCTGGCTTCTAGTGTGGGTGTGCAGGTTTGATCCCTGGGCAGGGATTTAAGATCCCACGTGAAAGATCCCCATAACAACAACAACAAGCAAACCTAAAAGTAGAGAGAGGTGGGATGAATGACTATCAGTCATTGGTAAAGATGGTTTCTTTGAGCAATTGTTGCCTAACTAGACTTTGAGGATTGAGTACCATTTAGGTTCTACGGAGTGGAAGGTAGAAGGGAGGGTGGCACAATAAGTCTAACCCAGGCAGAAATACAGCAAAGTACTAAGAAGGTGGAATTAAAGATACAATACTTTGGGAAGAGGAACAATTCAGAGTGGTAGATGCCATAGCATATTGAATTAAATACTTCCTAAGACAGACTGATTTCAAATAGGAAAAGGAGTACGTCAAGGCAGTGTACTGTCTACCCTGCTTAGTTAACTTATATGCAGAGTACATCATGAGAAACACTGGGCTGGATGAAGCACAAGCTGGAATCAAGATTGCCAGGAGAAATATCAATAACCTCAGATATGCAGATGACACCACCCTAATGGCAGAAAGTGAAGAAGAACTAAAGAGCCTCTTGATGAAAGAGAAGAGAGTGAAAAAGTTGGCTTAAAGCTCAACATTCAGAAAACTAAGATCATGGCATCCTGTCCCATCACTTCATGGCAAATAGATGGGGAAACAGTGGAAACAGTGGCTGACTTTGTTTTTCTGGGCTCCAAAATCACTGCAGATGGTGATTGCCGCCATGAAATTAAAAGACGCTTGTTCCTTGGAAGGGAAGTTATGACCAACCTAGACAGCATATTAAAAAGTAGAGACGTTACTTTGTCCACAAAGCTCCATCTAGTCAAAGCTGTGGTTTTTCCAGTAGTCATGTAGGGCTGTGAGAGTTGGACTGTAAAGAAAGCTGAGCGCTGAAGAATTGATGCTTTTGAACTGTGGTGTTGGAAAAGACTCTTGAGAGTCCCTTGGACTGCAAGGAGATCCAACCAGTCCATCCGAAAGGAAATCAGTCCTGATGTTCTTAGGAAGAATTGATGTTGAAGCTGAAACGCCAATATTTTGGCCAGCTGACGCAAAGAACTGACTCATTTGAAAAGAGCCTGCTGCTGGGAAAGATTGAGGGCAGGAAGAGAAGGGGACGACAGAGGATGAGATGGTTGGATGGCATCACTGACTCAATGGACATGAGTTTGAGTAAACTCCTTGAGTTGGTGATGTTCAGGAAGGCCTGGTGTGCTTCAGTCCATGGGATTGTAAAGAGTCGGACATGACTGAATGACTGAACTGATACAGAAGCTTAGTCATGGTGGTGCTAGTGGTAAAGAATCACCTGCCAGTACAGGAGAATAAGAGGTGAGAGTTCAGTCCTTGAGTGGGGCAACCCACTCCAGTATTCTTGCCTGGAGAATCCTGGACAGAGGAGCCTGGCAGGCTACAGTACATAGGGTCGCACAGAGTCAGATATGACTGAAGTCACTTAACACATAAGATTAGTCATAAATATTGCTTTTTTCCCCCCCTTATTAAACCTAATCCTAATGGCTTGTTTACTTATATTATTTTTCCTATTCTTTGTGGATGTCAGATGAAAGGCAAAAGTTGGTTGGAAATTTTGGTTGATTTTAGTTAATTGAAGCTTTGTTGTGTTCATTTAAATGGATTTTAGATTTAGAGTATAATCTGGTCGAAAACCTCGTTAAGTATCTAAATTTTAAGATACCTTATGTGTTTTTCTGATATACTACTTTAAAAAAATTATATATGTGTGTTTATTTTAGGAAAGCCAGTGAGGGTTTGAAGACTATAAACCCATATGAGGAAGCACCCTCTATGAGATTGCTGGCTTATGGTAAGTTAGAGCTGCCTAGTGTTGTGAAGATAAAAAAAATCAAACTTGACTTAAAAGCCATTTTTATCTTTTTTTTTTTTCCATTTTTATCTTTTATAGCTTTGTGGGTTTCTAGTAGTATTTTACTACTGCATTGGCCTATTGGTGTATATTTTTAAATTTTTATAGCTTTCTAGAGCCCTTTTATAAAGGAAAGTGATTGCAGATGACCCTTAACTGTGTGTCCATTAAATATTAACCGTATTTGACAGTTAGGTTTTTTTAACATGTACACTCTCCAGTTAACAATTTCCAAGTGATGTTACTGTTACCCTCTCTGGGTTGATTCCATGAATTTGTACTGGGAAGACTCTTCATATTAATAGAGTTAATACCTTTTCATATTTTTCTTTCAGAATTATGGTTTAAAGGTTGGATCTAGGTTCCTAAATTGAGTCACCCAGCTTGACCGCGGGATCCGTCTTTACAATGCAATCACCCCTCAAGCTCAGTTCCATCAAAATTAATTCTGTAGACTCTGTTATCATGAATTAAAGTCAGAGCTTTAATATCATATCCTTCTGTCTCACCTATCACTTCAGAGCCCTCCTGGATCTCTTTCTATCCTTTTTCATTTCTCTACTACATTTCACTGTCCACTCCCCCTCCTACCCCACCCCCACCCCGGTTCATCATTCTGCCAAGCACTTGCCTTTTTTGAGCCAACTTTCCACTGCTTCTCCAACAGTCTGTGCACCCTTTTTCCTTCAGCAAAATAGTGTTCCCTAGTCCTTGGGGATTTGATTTGAAGAGAAATCGTAGTGTGAATAAGGTTTAACAGTGTTTTTTTTCCTCTTTAGTTTCTGGCCTGGGCTTTGGAATCATGAGTGGCATATTTTCCTTTGTAAATACCCTGTCTGACTCCTTGGGACCAGGCACCGTGGGCATTCATGGAGACCCTCCCCAGTTCTTCCTAAATTCAGGTATGTGTCTGGTTTGAATGTTCAGGTCTATGATCATCATTAGTGGAATTCCCTGGCTTAGGAATTCCAGTGAATGGAAATTTATGTTGTACCTTCTAAAGGCAAGGTACACTCTGATGAAAGACACTCTGATGAAAGAGACCTAGGAAAGTAAGAATTACAGTTAGGCTATTATCGAATTTTAGAGTGGATTTAGCTTGTATGAAATTCATTTTTCTGTTACTATACAGATAATTTTGCTGTATGGTTGATATATTGTAAGTGAATTTTTATAGGCTACATGCTTTTTTGTTTTTTTTCTAACAGCATTATTTTTATTATTTTTTAAATTTTATTTTTAATTGGAGGATACTTACTTTACAATATTGTGATGGTTTCTGCCATACTTCAACATGAAACAGCCACAGGCATACACGTGTCCCCTCCTTCTTAAACCTCTCTCCCACCTCCCTCCCCATCCCACCCTGCTGTGTTGTTACAGAGTGGGTCCCCTGCATCATATAGCATGTCCCCACTGGCTATCTGTTTTACATATGATAATATGTATGTTTCAGTGCTACTGTCTCAGGTCCTCCCACCCGCTCCCTCCCTGACTGTGACCAAAAGTCTCCCCTTTATGTCTGCACCTCTTTTGCTGTCCCGCAAATAGAATCATCAGTACCATCTTTCTAGATTCCACATATATGTGTTAATATACAACATTTATTTATTTATTATTATTATTATTTATTATTTATTTATCTTTCTGACTTACTTCACTCTATTTAAGAGGCTCTAGGTTCGTCAACCTTATTAGAACTGACTCAAATGTGTTCCTTTTTATGACTGAGTAATATTCCACTGTGTATATGTACCACAGTTTCCTTATCCTTTCACCTGTTGATGGACATCTAGGTTGCGTCCATGCTCTAGCTATTGTAAGTAGTGCTGCAGTGAACTTTGGGGTACATGTGTCTTTTTTAATTATGATTTCCCAGTAGTGGGATTTCTGGGTCGTATGGTAGTTTTATTCCTAGTTTTCTAAGGAATCTCCATATTGTTCTCCATAGTGGCCCTATCAATTTGCATTCCCACCAACAGTGCAAGAAGCTTCCCTTTTCTCCACACCCTCTCCAGCATTAATTGTTTGTAGACATTTTGATGATGACTGTTCTGACCGGTGTGAGATGATACCTTATTGTAGTTTTGATTTGCATTTCTCTAATAACGAGCGATGTTGAGCATCTTTTCACGTGTTTATTAGCCATCTCTTTGTCTTCTTTGGAGAAATGTTTGTTTAGGTCTCTGCCCAACTTTTTGATTGGGTTGTTTTTCTCATTTGGGAACTCATTTGGGTATGAGTTGCACGAGCTGCTTGTATATTTGGAAGATTAATCTTTTGTCAGTTGTTTCATTTGCTATTATTTGCTCCTATCCTGAGAGTTTTCTTTTCACCTTGCTTGTTTCCTTCATTGTGCAAAAACTTAATTAGGTCCCATTTGTTTATTTTTGCTTTTATTTCCATTACTCTAGGAGGTCAGTCATAGAGGATCTTGCTGTGATTTAGGTCAAAGTGTTCTGCCTATGTTTTTTGTTATTATTAGTTTTTATTTATTGTCAGTGTAAGGACTAATCTTTAGTCTGTCATCTTGGCCGCTTTTGGGGATGGAGAGTATAATTTAATCTTGAAATTGAGAGGAAGGAAAACAGTTCTTATTTAATATGAGGTAATGTCACATCTAAAAAATGTGTGTAACATATTTAAAATTGTAACTATAACAACCCATCTTCCTTGTTCCTTAAGAACTGGGACATCAGCAGGAACTTAGAGTCCCTTGCTCCTCCCCACTCCTCCCCCACAGGAAACCATTGTCCTGATTTTGTGGTGTTCAGTCCCTGGGTTAGCCAGGTCTGAAAGTTAGGTTTTTAACATGTGTAGATGTTTTACTTTGAGGCTAAAACCTGGAAGTTTTACCTTCTTGTGTGTATCTGAAAAAATATATTTAGTTTTCTTGCTTTTGAACATTTAAAAATAAACTGTAGTGTATTAAAAAAAAAAAGATGAGTTCACCTTTATCCAAAGATGCCTGTAAAAAAGCCAACGTATTTCGAACTGCTTTTTCATCCACCAGATGAATATTGTCCCTGTGATACAATGATCACATGTTTGATAGTTGGTAGCATACATCATTAGTATAGGGTCTCTCCTGAATTACACAAGAATCTTTCAAAAAATAGTTTTCTAAAATGCCACTGTATTTTTTTTGTCTTCATAAAGCTATACCATTGAAATAAGTGACCCCATGCACAGATTCTTTTAATTAAATCATCTTTAATTTAACATCTTTACAAAAGTAATTTGTCTTCAAGGAGCTTATCATTTTATAGGGGAAATAAGACCCTCCCCCCCCCCCCCAAAGTGAATAATCTTGTCAAGGCAGTTTGAAGTAATAACAGTAAAGATATAAGATGAAAGTCTTAGTTGCTCAGTGGCGCTGGACTCTTTGCAACCGCATGGACTGTAGCCCGGCAGGCTCCTTTGTCCACAGAATCTCCCAGGCAAGAAGGAGTGGGTTGCCATTTCCTTCTCCAGGATAAGATGAGGTATAACTGAATTTTAAAAAATTTCTGCAATATAAATGTGAGAGATATCCTGCATGTAATAGTGATCCTCTAACCCAGTGGACTCTTGTTTATCATTTTGGTTCAGCCCTTGTTATCTCCTGTCTAGATTACTCCATTAACCCCCAGCTGGTTAGTCTTTCCTCAGTACACTTCCTATGGGTATCCATCCTTTATACTGTCCCCGAACAAAGGGCTGTTCAAGGCCTACAGGGTAAAGTCAAGGCCCTTCACATCTGGCTGCGAGTTAGAGGAGGGGAAAGTATGTTAGCGGATTGGGTCATACTGATATAGTCGTGCCTCCAGCAGAGCAAATTATCTTCCTTTTAAACATCCCATAACTAGAATATTTCTGACAATTTTAAAAAATGATCATAATAAGCAGTCTTAGTATTTTTTTTAGAACAACTATAATATAGACAGCTAAAATCTGTTAGCATCCAATATAAATTAATAAAACATAGCCAAGAGGGGGTGCTACAGTTTTCTGTATTTTTCTAAATCAGTGTATTTTACTGCTACATAAGCAGTTTTCTTTTTTGCTTCTCGAGTAGCAGTCTCCTAATGAAATTTATTTTTCTACCAGCTTCTGTCACTAGATGGCGCTAATTCCCTTTAGAGAGCTAGGCTATTTTCATTAAGATTGACTTAAAATGATTGTTTTAAAAGAAAGTAAAATTTTGTTTATTTTTTCAAAAAACCAGCTTTTAGCTTTGTTGATTTTTGCTATGGTCTCTTTAGTTTCGTTTGCATTTATTTCTGCCCTGATTTTTAAGATTTCTTTCCTTCTGCTAACCCTGGGGTTCTTCATTTCTTCCTTCTCTAATTGCTTTAGGTGTAGAGTTAGGTTATTTATTTGGTTTTTTTCTTGTTTCTTAATGTAAGCCTGTAATGCTATGAACCTTCCCCTTAGCACTGCTTTTACAGTGTCCCATAGGTTTTGGGTTGTTGTGTTTTCATTTTCATTCATTTCTATACATATTTTGATTTCTTTTTTGATTTCTTCTATGATTTGTTGGTTATTGAGAAGCGTGTTATTTAGCCTCCATATGTTTGAATTTTTAACAATTTTTTTCCTGTAATTGAGATCTAATCTTACTGCACTGTGGTCAGAAAAGATGACTGGAATGATTTCAATTTTTTTGAATTTTCCAAGACCAGATTTATGGCCCAGGATGTGATCTATTCTGGAGAAGGTTCCGTGTGCACTTGAGAAAAAGGTGAAGTTGATTGTTTTGGGGTGAAATGTCCTATAGATATCAATTAAGTCTAGCTGGTCCATTGTGTCATTTAAGGTTTGTGTTTCCTTGTTAATTTTCTGTTTAGTTGATCTATCCATAGTTGTGAGTGGGGTATTAAAGTCTCCCACTATTATTGTGTTACTATTAATTTCCTCTTTCATACTCGTTAGTGTTTGCCGTACATATTGCGGTGCTCCTATGTTGGGTGCATATATATTTATAATTGTTATATCTTCTTCTTGGATTGATCCTTTGATCATTATGTAGTGTCCTTCTTTGTCTCTTTTCACATCCTTTATTTTAAAGTCTATTTTATCTGATATGAGTATTGCGACTCCTGCTTTCTTTTGGTCTCCGTTTGCATGAAATATTTTTTTCCAGCCCTTCACTTTTAGTCTGTATGTGTCTCTTGTTTTTTTTTTTTTTTTTTTTTTTTTTTAATTTTTTTATTAGTTGGAGGCTAATTACTTCACAACATTTCAGTGGGTTTTGTCATACATTGATATGAATCAGCCATAGATTTACACTTATTCCCCATCCCGATCCCCCCTCCCGTGTCTCTTGTTTTGAGGTGGGTCTCTTGTAGACAGCATATATAGGGGTCTTGTTTTTGTATCCATTCAGCCAATCTTTGTCTTTTGGTTGGGGCATTCAACCCATTTACATTTAGGGTAATTATTGATAGGTGTGGTCCCGTTGCCATTTACTTTGTTGTTTTGGGTTCACGTTTATACAACCTTTCTGCATTTCCTGTCTAGAGAAGATCCTTTAGCATTTGTTGAAGAGCTGGTTTGGTGGTGCTGAATTCTCTCAGCTTTTGTTTATCCGTAAAGCTTTTGAATTCTCCTTCATATCTGAATGAGATCCTTGCTGGATACAGTAATCTAGGTTGTAGGTTATTCTCTTTCATTACTTTCAGTACGTCCTGCCATTCCCTTCTGGCCTGGAGGGTTTCTATTGATAGATCAGCTGTTATCCTTATGGGGATCCCTTTGTGTGTTATTTGTTGTTTCTCCCTTGCTGCTTTTAATATTTGTTCTTTGTGTTTGATCTTTGTTAATTTGATTAATATGTGTCTTGGGGTGTTTCGCCTTGGGTTTATCCTGTTTGGGACTCTCTGGGTTTCTTGGACTTGGGTGGCTATTTCCTTCCCCATTTTAGGGAAGTTTTCAGCTATTATCTCCTCGAGTATTTTCTCATGGCCTTTCTTTTTGTCTTCTTCTTCTGGAACTCCTATGATTCGAATGTTGGGGCGTTTCACATTGTCCCAGAGGTCCCTGAGGTTGAATATTGGAAATAAAAGCAAAACTAAACAAATGGGACCTAATGAAACTTAAAAGCTTTTGCACTACAAAGGAAACTATAAGTAAGGTGAAAAGACAGCCCTCAGATTGGGAGAAAACAATAGCAAATGAAGAAACAGACAAAGGATTAATCTCAAAAATATACAAGCAACTCCTGCAGCTCAATTCCAGAAAAATAAATGACCCAATCAAAAAATGGGCCAAAGAACTAAACAGACATTTCTCCAAGGAAGACATACAGATGGCTAACAAACACATGAAAAGATGCTCAACATCACTCATTATTAGAGAAATGCAAATCAAAACCACAATGAGGTACCATTACACGCCAGTCAGGATGGCTGCTATCCAAAAGTCTACAAGCAATAAATGCTGGAGAGGGTGTGGAGAAAAGGGAACCCTCTTACACTGTTGGTGGGAATGCAAACTAGTGCAGCCGCTATGGAAAACAGTATGGAGATTTCTTAAAAAACTGGAAATAGACCTGCCATATGACCCAGCAATCCCACTTCTGGGCATACACACTGAGGAAACCAGATCTGAAAGAGACACGTGCACCCCAATGTTCATCGCAGCACTGTTTATAATAGCCAGGACATGGAAGGAACCTAGATCCCCATCAGCAGATGAATGGATAAGGAAGCTGTGGTACATATACACCATGGAATATTACTCAGCTGTTAAAAAGAATTCATTTGAACCAGTCCTAATGAGATGGATGAAACTGGAGCCCCTTATACAGAGTGAAGTAAGCCAGAAAGATAAAGAACATTACAGCATACTAACACATATATATGGAATTTAGAAAGATGGTAACGATAACCCTATATGCAAAACAGAAAAAGAGACACAGAAATACAGAACAGACTTTTGAACTCTGTGGGAGAATGTGAGGGTGGGATGTTTCAAAAGAACAGCATGTATACTATCTATGGTGAAACAGATCACCAGCCCAGGTGGTATGCATGAGACAAGTGCTCGGGCCTGGTGCACTGGGAAGACCCAGAGGAATCGGGTGGAGAGGGAGGTGGGAGGGGGGATCAGGATGGGGAATACGTGTAAATCTATGGCTGATTCATATCAATGTATGACAAAAAAATTAAAAAAAAAATGTGCTAGCAATTTGGTGATAGTATTTGTGACTTCTGTAAATTCAAGGAAAAAAGTGTTCTAATATCTTTAGCTAAGTTAGGATGGCAGGCTGACCATGCTATGGATGTGTACCTATAGAGTCAGGAATACCTGTTACTTTATCATGTGCTAGAGTTTATTTGTTATAACATCATTCTTTGGAGCATAAACTTTGAATTATGCATTTAAGAAATTACTTATATGTTTAAATGCATATATACTCATGCATTTTTAAAAATATAATCTCAAATTTGCATTTATTTGTATTTATTGTGTATATTATTTATTGCTGTTACCATGTATTTAAGCATGAGATCATTTAAAATCTTTCATGTAGTTTCAGTTCAGTTCAGTTGCTCAGTCATGAGCAAGTTGCTTTGCAACCCCATGGACTGCAGCACACCAGGCCTCCCAGTCCATCACCAACTCCCGGAGTTTACTCAAACTCATATCCATTGAGTCGGTGATGCCTTCTAACCATTTCATCCTCTGTTGTCCCCTTCTCCTCTTGCCTTCAGTCTTTCCCAGCATCAGGGTCTTCTCCAATGAGTCAGTTCTTTGCATCAGGTGGCCAAAATATTGGAGTTTCAGCTTCAGCATCAGTCCTTCCAATGATTATTCAGGACCGATTTCCTTTAGGATGGATTGGTTGGATCTCCTTGCAGTCCACGGGACTCTCAAGAGTCTTCTCCAACACCACAGTTCAAAAGCATCAATTCTTCGGAGCTCAACTTTCTTTGTGGTCCAACTCTCACATTCATAAATGACTACTGGAAAAACCATAGCCTTGTCTAGACATACCTTCATTGGCAAAGTAATGTTTCTGCTTTTTAATATGCTGTCTAGGTTGGTCATAACTTCCCTTCCAAGGAGTAAGCATCTTTTAATTTCATGGCTGCAGTCACCATCTGCAGTGATTTTGGAGCCCCCAAAAATAAAGTCTGTCACTGTTTCCACTGTTTCCCCATCTATTTGCCATGAAGTGATGGGACCAGATGCCATGATCTTAGTTTTCTGAATGTTGAGCTTTAGGCCAACTTTTCACTCTCCTCTTTCACTTTCATCAAGAGGCTCTTTATCATACTCCATTACAAATGGCTAAGTAATAACCAGAATAAAAAGGAATATGAGATCTAATTAGTATATCTGTTAGCACAAGTTATACACTATATGATATCTGTATGTACATAGGTTTTCATGTAGCAAGTGAGCTTGATTTATAAATTAAATGTATTATACATTAATTCTTTTTGTTTGTAGTTGTGTAGCAGGCTAACATTAACTTTTATTAGAATCATTACCATTTCTTTGAAATTCTGTATAGAGGCAAGGTATGAGAATTGAGTCTTAAGTTCAAGTCATATCCTGGCTCATTTATTTAGTATTTTAGGCAAGTTCATTTGATCATTTAATCTCTCATTCCATAAATAATTAAGTATTTTTATTCAACAGCCCAGTCAGTGTCTATACTTTCCATTCATGAAATATATATTTCCCCACATGAGTGGGGAATAAAGACAAACAACTGGTTATAACAAAGTGTGATAAATACTGTGATGAGGAAGAGTCATGAAGCACAGAAAAGCTCTCACCCACTCATTGTATCACTACTTCTCCTTTGTAATACTTACCATATTTGTAATTAATTGGTCAACTGTATAGTTGTTTCTTTCTCTGAAACTGGATGCTCAGCCATAAAAGGGCAAAGACTTTCTGTCTTGTTTCCTGCAGTATCCCCAGCACTTTGTGGAGTTCTTTGTTTCCAGATGAACTCATAAATATTTTTTGAAAAAAAAAAAAAGGAAAGGTAGGCATTGCTTATGGAGGAAGTGCTATCCGAGTAGAAAGTTAAAAGATGAATAGTAGGTAGGCTGGCAGAGCAAGGTGGTTGTCAGGAAAGAACATTCCAGATAGAGGGAAGCAGGCTTCCTAGTAGTCCTGGAGGTAAGAAAGACATTGTTCACGGGGACAGAAGTACTAGACTTCTGTCCAACCCTCAATTTCCTCATCTTTCATCAGGGGCAAAAATAATACCTAGCTCCAGGTTGTAAAGAATTAAATGAAATTACAGAGTATATATTTAAGTGCTTTATAAACTGTAAAATGGCCTAAGGGTAGAGAATTTGGTTCTTGAAATGAAGCATAGCATTTAGAGAAAGGATAATTTCTCTGATTTTTGTGGTATCTAGGTTCCTCACTCTGAATCACCTCCCTTATGATTTAGAAGAAAAATCTATTTATTACTCAGTAAGAATATCTGATGTTTTATTTTTTAAAATTCCCTAAGTCATTTCATTTACTTGATATTTTCTTGGCAGTGCTTTTGTCTAGGTAAGGTTTTCAACTTTTTAGCCACTAAACCTTTTATTTGGAGAAGTCAGTACGGGTCAGATCGCATGTGAAGTATCACGTTCAGTTCTTTTTAATTTCTTTAGAGTAATTATATGTGCTTATTTTTGGTTGTGCTGGGTCATCGTTCCTGAACATGGGCTTTCTCTAGTAGTGGCGAGTGGAGGCTACTCTAATTGTGGTGTGTGAGCTTCTCATGCAGTGACTTCTCTGGTTGCAGAGCACCAGCTTCAGTGGTTAGGGCTCAGTAGTTGTGGCACATGGGCTTAGTTGCCCCACTCAGCGTGTGTCATATTTCCAGACCAGGGATTGAACCTGTGTCTCCTGCATTGGCGGCAGATTCTCAACCACTGGACCACCAGGGAAGTCGTGTTCAGTTCTGAGCATTGTGATTTAATAGGAATCCTTAAACACTAAAGTTGGTATAGAAGAACATCGTTCGTATGGTGAAAAACCTAGAAGCTATACGATTGAAGGGCAGAGGAATATTGAGCTTGAAGAAAAATGAAAGTAAGGGGAATGTGGGAGATTCCATTTTTGTCCAGATTTGTCATTCTGCTGTAGTAGAATTATACATCCACAGCCTTCCACTGCCTTATGATGACTGGAATATACTTGCCTGCCCCTGACTTTGACCTCAGTCCTGTGACACGAATTGACCAAATGGTGAATGTGAGTCACTAACTGGATATAAGTCAGTGACTTAAAAAACATTTGCGTGGTTGGTTCTGCCCTCTTCGGATCTGATCATGGACCAGAGAACATGCCCCGTAGTTAATGCCCCCTTAGCCTGGACCACAGAATGAGCATGTTTGAGCAGACCTGGGCCCAGCCTGCAGTGACAAGCCAAACCCAGCTGTACCAGCAGCAGAACTGTTCCGCTGAGTCCAGGCTCACTTGATCAGCCAAAGCAGTCATCCTCCAGACCAGTGAGCATGAGAATAAATCTTTATTGTTAAAACCCAGTGATTTTTTTTTATTTATTTCACTTTTTTCCCCACAGTATTTTAAGTATAATCTCTATAATGTGGCAGTTTGTTAAATGTTTAGACTTTTAAGTGAAAGCACTTTGTGTGCAAAACTCTCTCTAATAACTACCAGTTCCAAAGTGGTAGAGGAACTATTACATTATTAACGATACAGAGAAAATAAGCGACTATAAAGCTTAGTCTGCAATTCTTTTTCTTTTCTGAATTTGTTAGTCTTAATTTCTTATAATAAATGATTCCAACCATCTCTGCTTGTGACACAAGGATACTTCATATACTGTCATTGGCTTTGTCACCAAAGATGTATTTTCATTCTATGCTTTCTTTACATCAGTAGTGTAATAGTCTTTCCTTCAAGTTGCTCAAATAACTGAAAATGTTAAGGTTATACTTTGTAAATTTCCTCTCCCTGAACCTTGGCCTGTTATAGGCTCTAGTAGCCCGTGATACATTATCAAGTGTGCGGAGCCCAGGTGGCCATCTTTAGGCAGAGCGCAGACAGGCAGTTCAGTAAATTGTGTCAGAGAGTGGCTGAAAGAATGCTACAGGCTGGGGCTCTCCCACGTGTATTCCAGGTAGCCTTCTGAGACACTGACGTTTCCTTGCTCCCGTGGCTGGGTAAAGAGCCCCTGCTGACCCCTTTGCAGCTCAGGCAGCCTGAGGCCTTGTGCTTCTCTCTCTCCAGGTCTCCTGTCATCTTTTATTTATTTATTTGGCTGTGTCTAGTCTGAGTTGTGGCAGGTGGGATCTTCAGTCTTCATTGCAGCATGCCAGGATCTTTATAGTGGGCAGCATGTGGGATCTAGTTCCCTGACCAGGGATCGAACCTTGGCCCATCGCATTGGGAATCTTAGCCACTGGGCCACCAGAGAAGTCTGAGGCCTGTGTCATCCTTGGTCCTTATTTTTTTTATCTAGTACTGCCTTTAACATTTGGTAGTGGTTTTTTTTGTGTGTGTGTGTGTTTACTGTCTTTTTCTTTAGTGAATCTTACAGAGTTGTTTTTCATAGCCATGATGAGCAGGATGCTACCCTATAAAGATGATATACATTGGGGAAAATTAGTATTTTTTAATATCATTCAGCATAGTATCTTCCTTCATTTAGTCCTATAGGAATATTAATTTACCCGTGACATCCCATATTAATAATTTGCGAGGAGAAAACAAAAATCCTGTCTTCAGCTTTATTGATGAGCCTGGCTTTCCTCAGCAACCTCAACTGATCCTCTGCAGCTCCATGGCTGGGCCCCTGGCACTTACTGACCTGCTCTGTGCTCACATCTCACCAAGGATGCTCATCACCAGTGAAACTGCTTGTTACCAGTTCACTCTTCTCCCTCCCCTCTGCCCTGCTAGAGAGAATCACTGTGTTCCCCTCAGGGTTGGTGAATGGCTCAGTTTCTGAGGGTATCATTCACGTTGCAGCACATCTCATTGGTGTTATCTGAGGTTTTCCAATACTATTCCTGGAACAGTTTGCCCAAACCACTTTTCTTACATGCATAGATGTTTGGAAATCTTCATGGTTCTTTTAAGGGATTAATCAAGCTTGAGGTTTATTTTAAGGGATGGAGCTATCAGATTTTACCATCTTTTTCATTCTCAAGTTCTTGGCCAAACATTTACTTGAATAATGAAGTGCCTTGTTTCAAATGGTAGGCTGTTTTTCCATTTCTCAGGGGACTTTCTCCTTGCATTCACTGAAACAATGATTTACAATACCCTGGACCTACCAGCATTTCTGGAGCGCAGAAGACAGAGGGACAGCATCTTTAGGGTGGGGTACCTCTATGGTCTCCCTCATCTCAGCTGAAGCACTTCTATCCTTCTTGTTGCTCAGGCCCAAGAGCTTGGAGTAATCCTGATTCTTCTGTTTTTTTCATTAAGTCACATCTAATCTCAACTGCAAATGTTACCTCTAGCTGCCATTTAAATCTCCATCCAGGTTCTTATGGGTGTGGTTTTGCTTTAGATATGGCTTTAGAAGTGGAAGTTTGAGAGCTGGTTTGGAGCAAACATTTTAAGAAAAGATAAACCTGATGGTGGGTGAGGTAAACCTGCAACCATTCCAGGACAGTATCAGACGTGGGAAGGTCCTGGTTAATTTCATAAAGTCAGTGAAGCAGTCATACAAAGCATTTTTTAAATTTATTTTTAATCGAAGGATAATTGGTTTACAACATGTAAAGTATTAATAAGAGAACCCTGAGAGCCCACACACACTGAATTAGGAACTTTACCCCAGGTTCCTGTGAGCACTACCATACACCCCGCGTGCCCAGTGGCAGCTCTGGCCAGTGAGTTTGGCGTAGTTTCTTATGCAGCATTTTTGTGACAGTAGTTGAGCTATAACAGGGAATTTCAAGTATTTTTAATGTGCCACATATGGAAAAAAAAGAGTTGACTTTTGGTTCTTCAAAGAGCCTTCCTAGTCTTAATAAGCAAGAGCTGGTAAAAGGTTTCTCAACCTTGTTACTCTTGGCCTTTGGAGTTCCTTGTTGGGGCGAGGGGGGAGGGGAGCTGTCTTGTGTATTGTAGGATGTTCAACAGCATCCCTGGCTTCTATTTACTAGAAGCCAGAAGTACCCCACCCGCAGTGTGGTAACCAAAAATGTCTACAGACATTGACAGGTAACCTCTGGGAGCAAGATCACCCCACTTGAGCCTCACCAAATTAAAAGGCCAGATTTGGGTTTGGTTTGAGAAGGGACTTTCCCACAGTGACTGCTGTGATGAAATAAGCTCCTAAACTGGGAGTAACTGGTAGTGGACCCTGTGTGGGATCTGCTTTTTCATTGCACAGGGGACTGGATCAGGCAGCATCTAAGGGGCTTCCCAGCACTGACTCTCCACACTGATTGGAGAAGAGAATTTCATCTTTTGTCACCATCTGCTCTGGGGCTCGTCAGCATAACATCATTTCCTTGGCAGTCTGTTCAGCTCATGAATGTCCTTCAGGAGCATTTTCATAAATCTGAAATGATATTTCATAGTGTTATATTTGTTTATATTCAGATTGCTTTCAGGACAGTTTCTTTTTGATCTGGTTGGTATTAAGGGTTAGTGCTATGTCTTTCTTATGGCTATATGAGATGGCGTTCAAAATGTCTTATTTTAATCTGGGAGAATATTACCTGGTTAGTAATAAATGTATGTCTATATTACAATAAACTAGATGACGGAATTCTGTTACAGTTTTTAAAGCAAAAATGTAAAGTTAAATCCTTATTACAGGAAAAACATTTTCAAAAGCACTAGTTGCATTCTGGGGCCTGACTTGGGCTAGGTCACTGGATATCTCTCCAGGATCTTGCAACTTTCTGCAACCAGGAGGGAAAGAGGAGAGGCTGTCACTTTGCAGGACCTTGATGCCCCAGACCCTTCTCTTCCTGGGAAAGCGAAATCAGGAGCCGTTTGGTAATCGCATCCTGGCTCTGGGCAGCTGAGTTTGAGCCTTGGCTTTGGGAAGCCCTCCTCTGCCTGTTGTTGCCACCACCCAGCAGCAGCAGCCCGTGGCACTCTCTAGCCTGGTTATAGACATTCTCTGAAGTTGGCAGGGGAAGCCGGGCAGCGGTTTCCATGCTGGCTGGACTCAGAATCAGTAGCTATATTAGGCCATTGTCTGTAAGGACAGAAAAATAGATACTGGGAATGAGGGAGAGAGGGACAAGCGTGAAAATGAAGATAGTTATGAGTTTCTGTGCTGAAACGCTTGGGATGTGCTCAGCAAGGATTGATGAACCAAATAGTAAATGTAGGCTCTTAGAGATAACACTGAAACCTTTTCTTTAGAAATAGGTTGGATTGAATCATTCTCTACCAAGAGAATGTGTAAAAGATTACCAGAAGAAGAACTCCATTCAGTTCAGTTCAGTTCAGTCGCTTAGTCGTGTCCGACTCTTTGCGACCCCATGAACCACAGCACGCCAGGCCTCCCTGTCCATCACCAACTCCCAGAATCCACCCAAACTCATGTCCATCAAGTCGATGATGCCATCCAACCATCTCATCCTCTGTCATCCCCTTATCTTCCCCTCAATCTTCCCCAGCATCAGGGTCTTTTCAAATGAGTCAGCTCTTCACATCAGGTGGGCAAAGTATTAGAGTTTCAGCTTCAACATCAGTCCTTCCAGTGAACACCCAGGACTGATCTCCTTTGGGATGGACTGGTTGGATCTCCTTGCAGTCCAAGGGACTCTTGGTTTTCTGAATCTTAGTTTTCTGAATTGTTGAGCTTTAAGCCTACTTTTTCACTCTCCTCTTTCACTTTGATCAAGAGGCTCTTTAGTTCTTCTTCGTTTTCTGCCATAAGGGTGATGTCATCTGCATATCTGAGGTTACTGATATTTCTCCTGGCAATCTTGATTCCAGCTTGTGCTTCATCCAGTCCAGCATTTCTAATGAGGTATCCTGCATATAAGTTAAATAAGCAGGATGACAATATACAGCCTTGATGTACTCCTTTCCCGATTTGAAACTAGTGCTAGCTAAATAAATAAGCAGTCAAATAGGAATACACAGTGTTTTAATAAATGTCTGAGAGATCCTGTTTAGGTATTGTGTTAAAACATAGTAAACTGAAAAGGTGGGCTTCTTTTCTGAAAAGGAGGTTCCTTGGGACTGTGTTTTGTTCTCTGGGATAGCCCTATTGCCTGGCCATATGCTTAGTCGCTCAGTCATGTCTGACTCTGTGACCCTGTGGACTGTAGCCCTCCAGGCTCCTCTGTCCATGGGATTCTCCAGGCAAGAATACTGGAGTGGTTGCCATTCCTTCCTCCAGGGGGGTCTTCCCAGCCCAGGGATCGAACCTAGGTCTCCTGCATTGCAAGCAGATTCTTTACCATTTGAGTCACCAGGGAAGCCTGGCCCATAGTGGGTGCTAATAAATCTTTGTATGGATTAATAAAAGAGGAGGAAAGAAAGTACATGTAAGAGTAATAATCCAGTGTCAGATGAAGAAGAAATCTACAGGAGTGAACGAGTGAATATTTAAAGTGTTTTATTTATTTATTTTTGGCTGTGCTGGGTCTGTTGCTGTGTTCGGGCTTTCTCTAGTTGCAGCGAACGGGGGTGACTGGGCGCTGCTCTTCCTGTGGCGCTCAGGCTTCTCGTGGTGGCCACTCTTTTGTTCTGAGTGCGGTTTAGAGTGCACAGACTTCAGTAGCTGCCACGCGTCGACTTAGTTGCTCCACGGCATGTGGAATCTTCCTGGACCAGGGATCAAACACATGTCCCCTGCATTGGCAGGCAGGTTCTTTGCCATTGGACCACCTAGACAGTCTGAGAATACATTTTAAAACATAGTCAGGTACCCAGGAAGCTTGGATACGTGTGATAATTGCTTGTTGCTTTGCTTCACTTTCCAACCTGTTAGTGCAACTCACTAAATTGAAGGTCCTGGCTTATATTCATCTTTGAATCTAGACACCATAGCACATAGTAGTTGTCATTTATTGAAAAACTGCGGTTTGCAAAAGTACTGATCTTTTCTACACGACAACCAAGGGCATTATTTGCAATTTAGAAATAAAGGAAACAAGCTCAGAGGAGTTAGATAGCATGCCTGAAGGCACACTGTGGAACCAGGATTCCAGCTGAGGACTGTGTGACTCTAGAGCCCATAGGCATCATCTCATGTCAGACTCTTTAGGTGCTCAGTAAATGTGTGTGGAGTGTAAAAAAAACGAGTAGATATCAGGATGAATTCATTAAGGGGATGGCATTGAGCTAGGTGTTAAATAAAAGTAAGATTTGGATGGGGTGAAAAGGGCAGGGTGGTAGTAAGGAGTAGAGGATTCAGGCAAAAGGGACAGTCAATTAAAAAAATGAAAACAGAGACGCATAGACAGAGTATAAGTAGGAGTTCTGGTTTCCTACCAAGTAGGATGTCTTTAACAATGAGTAGAGGATAGTAGTTTGGGTCTAGGTTGCAGAGGGCCTTGGATGCTAACCTAAGATGCTTGGACTTTACTTTAGAGACAGAGTCAGTCCATCAGAGAGAATTTTTATCAGGAAAGAGCCTTGCATACAGAAATACCCACCTAGAATTTGGAAGAAAGTTCAAGGCTAGTGATTTCCCCTGAGAATGATTGTCTGAAACAGAGTAATGCTCTTTTAGATGAGAATGAACTAAAAAGTCCGTAAGTAAGAGCATTTTCCAAGTGTCTGAACTCTAAGACTTGACTGTAGGAGGATGATTGGCTGGTTTCAATATTCATGGTAATGCATAGAGGAAAGGGCAAATAGAGCTGTCGAACAAAAGATAATGCAGGAGGCTGCAAATAAGAAGAATGTTTTGGAGTCTTAAGAATTGCAAGTTGGAAGACCCAGATTTGTAGTCTTACAAGAATGGGTAGTCTTGAAAGAAAGTTCCACGGAAGAGATAGAGTCAGGGCCTTATAAAGACAAAAGGCTATGAGATTGTTAAAAGTTGCCTGGTAAGAATTGTGATCGACATAAGTCAGAAAATATTTGTCCTTAAGGAATCACATGTTGTTTTAGGGTAATGGTCCATTAAGTGGGTAGACTCTCATGAGTTATTTTACGGTAAGGGTTTAAGAAGTGTCTTGAGTTTCTGGCAGGTTTATGACTTCATCAGGTAAAAATATCAGATTCCATCTCAGCTAAGCTATTCCTAGGTCACACTTCCTTAATGGCCTCCCGGCTCTATTTAGAGAGTTCTATTAACAATACTGACTCCATTTTGATCTTCCTTTCACATAGCTGATGAACAGATGACACATTAGTGGTGTAATTGCTTTCTCTTGACACTTGATTGACATGTAGGCTTTAGAAAAGCCTTAGAGTGTGAACATCTGTGTCTGTGAATCACAGTTTCTACTCTGGTCTTTTCTGACATAACACGAACTACTGGGTGTTTTCAGTTGTCTGAACTCTATACACTGTCACACAACTAGGCATCTATCTTCAGGGAAACTGCCCTTTCAAGGATCATCAGTGGGATTAAAATAAATCATTTTCGTTTAGTCTGCTATTGTTCCAAAGTTTTTTTTTTTAATCCCCCTTCTCCTATAAAGTATTTATCATTATTTGCTGAAACACTGTCACTAGATGTAACAAATTGCTTTCCTCCAACCTCAACAGTTATGTCTCTGTAATAATTTGCTTTTTGCCTTTGTATAACTGAAATATGGGCATTTTCTCACAATATGCTTTTCCTCCACTCAACATTATTTTCTAGAGACCATTTATATTATAGAACATGTAAATATTCCATTGTGTAAATACACCACAGTTTATTCATTCTGGTAATGATGGACATTTTTTGTTATTACAAATGCTCAAAGGCTAGTGGTCTGTTGATTCAAAAACTAACTGCTGGGACTTCCCTGGTGGTCCAGTGGCTAAGAATCACCACTCCCAATGCATGGGGGCCCAGGTTCTATTCCTGGTCAGGGAACTAGATCCTGCATGCCACACTAAGACTCATTGCAGCCAAATAAGTAAGTTAAATTAAATTAAAAAAAGAAAAACACCTGACTAATTGTTTCAGAATATTGCTTCAGAGTTAGCCCTCCATATCTTTGGGTTTTGCATTCAGATTTAACCAAAAACAGATAAAAAATGTTCAGGAAAGGGAAATTCCAGAAAATTCCCCAAAGCAAAGCTTGTATTTGCCTGACTTGGTAACTATTTACATAGAATTTACACTATGTTTACGACTGTTTTCATAGCATTTGCATTATATTAGGTACTGTAGGTAATCTAGAGATAATTTAAGGTAAACAGTGGAGGTGGAGGATGTGCCGTGTGCGTTAGTCACTGAGTCATGTCCAATTCATTGTGACCTTATGGTTGTGGTCCACCAGGCTCCTCTGTCCATGGGATTCTCCAGGCAAGAATACTGGAGTGGGTTGCCATGTCCTTCTCCAGGGGATCTTCTTGACCCACAGATTGAGCCTGGGTCTCTTGCATTACAGGCTGATTTTTTACCATCTGTGCCACCAGGGAAGCTGGTGCATAGGTTATATGCAGTTATTATGCCATTTTATATAAGGGACTTGAGCATCTGCAGAGCTTGGTATCTGTAGGGGTTCCTGGACCCTATCCTCCACGGATGCCAAGGGAGAATTACCAGCAGTGTGAAGGAGAATGGTCAGACTTGACTTTTTGCCAGAATAATGGGTGTTAATGGTGGAAATGAGAAATCTGTGTGCCTGCCCCCTCCCCATGTTGAAGCTTTTAGAATATGTGGAACTTGCTTTCTCTCTCTCTTTTTTTTTTTTTTTTTTTTGGCCATGCCTCGTGGCTTGTGGAATTTTAGTTCTCCAACCAGGGATCGAACCCCATTCCTTGGCAGTGAGAGCACAGAGTCCTAACCACTAGATGGCCAAGGAGTTCCTGAAACTTGCTCATTTTAAGTAAAAAATGTCCAGGATGCAGGACACACACATGCATGCATGCACACACAGTATTCCAGAGAAAAACCTGTGTGTACTGATTGGATTCAGTTTCCATTGCTTAAGAAGAATCTTAGATAATTATTGCAATTTCTGATATTTTTATTCTCCCACTGGCCTTAAAAAAAGATCCAAGGAGAAATTCCACTTTAATGAGAGGACTTGTTTAAATCAAAGACACTCGTTTTAATTTAGAAAAGTTTCTTGGGGACCTCACTGGCTGTCCATTGTAAAGACTCCCTCTGAGCTTCCAGTGCAGGGGCATGGATTCAAGCCCTGGTCAGGGAACTAAGATCCTACATACCTTGCTGTGTGGCCAAAAAAAAAGTTTCTTGATTAGTGCAGAAGGCCAGCTTGGACAAACTGATTGCATATCAGAGTAATTTTATTCTGTTCCTAAGAGAAACTCCTTGAAAGCCAGATCCAGGTTGACTTTTTGTTTCACTGGTTCACAGTTTAGGTGAGAAGCTGCTGCAGAGCTGGCCCCTGGTTCAGAAATGTTGCTTTCAGAATTACTGTTCAAGCAAATGTTGTGTCAGGGTCCTCTGTCAGTTGTGGGTGAACCCTCACAGTGGTGCAGTGCACCCCAAGAGCCTGCCTCCAAGGACGTGTTCAGTGGACTTTGGGGTCTGCTGACTCGCGACTGGGCACTAATGGTTGGCTGTCTTCCAGCTTTCATGACGCTGGTGATCACACTGCTGCACGTGTTCTGGGGCATCGTGTTTTTTGATGGCTGTGCGAAGAAGAAGTGGTACACCCTTCTTGTAGTTGTTCTCTCCCATCTGCTGGTGTCAGCCCTGGTGAGTATTGCTGCCCTGCTCAAACTGGGTTTTGGAGCTTAAGTCCACACATCTGAAGTGATAGATTCCACTCTAAGTGAAATACACTCTCTTGGGATAATGAGGAAATTCAGAAAAAGTCATTTAAATGAATGAATGAATGATAGATAAATCATCCAAGTCTTACTATAGAAAGATAACTATTAATTTGTTGGTTGATCTCATAAACTATTTCTTTTTGTCAGGTGTCTTTCTTTTAATTAAGTTGGTCAAACCTGAAATAGTCTTGCATTATGCTTATGTTATGGAACACATTTTAAGCAATTTCTACATTATTATGGATCCTTTTAATATTTACATTTTAATAGCTTTTTATATCTTTACATAAAATTATAGTTTGCTTAACTAATTGATCATTTGTGTTTCTACTTTTGGTTATTAGAAAGCTGTTTTGAACATCATTGTATATGAAACTTTTTCAATACATTGTTCAGATTCTAAGGAATGGAGTTATGAAGTCAAGTGGAATATTTTTAAATATTTTAAGATATTAAAACCCTTGATGCAAATTGCTAAAATTCTCTCCAAAAGGGCTGTACTATTGTTACTCATTCTGATTAATATAAAGAGTGCCTGGGACTTCCCTGGCTGTCCAGTGGTTAAGACTCCAAGTTTCCAATGCAGGGGGCTCAGGTTTGATCCCTGGTTAGGGAACTAAGATCTTACCCACATGCCACATGGCCAAAAAAAAATGTGAAACCCCCTCCCAAAGAGTACCCATCTTACTCCCTTCTCACTGGTATTAAAATGCCAGTTTTCCAAAGAAAGTTGAGAAGGATAGGTGTATTTTTAAAGCACTATTTAATGCTTTGGCCTGACTTTAATCATAACTTGTCATATACTTATATCAGAATGATCCCAGCCATTGCCTCATCTAGACCTTCATCATTTCTCACCTAAAGTATTGAAAAGTTCCTTCTGATGGTGTCCTGCTTCATGTTTCTCTCCTCTCCATCCGTTTAGAGTTCATATCAAGTTTTCTTATACTGGACTCTGCTCTCTCACCCATCTAAAGAACAGTCTTCTTGCCTTCCCTACCTAAAATGTTTCCGTCATGCTAAAGTTACCCTTAATATGACACTAAAGTTACTCTTAATATGATACTAAAGTTACCCTTAATATGATACTAAAGTTACTCTTAATATGATACTAAAGTTACCCTTAATATGATACTGAAGTTACTCTTAATAGTCACTTCAGTCATGTCCTGCTCCATGCGACGCCACAGATGTCAGCCCACCAGGCGCCTCCATCCCTGGGATTCTCCAGGCAAGAATACTGGAGTGGGTTGTCATTTCCTTCTCCGATGATGGCAGCTATGTAAAGTCAAATCTTCATGGAAAAATAATTGAAGAGAGAATACATTAAAGTATTAACAGTTTTCATCTCTGGATGGGGTTCTTTATTCTTTTTTTTTTGGGGGGGGGGGTTCCTTTATTCTTTATGGTTTTCAGCACGTTCCAAAGTTTCTACTGTGTGTATACTTTAAGAAAGGAAATTGCAAGAAAAAGCCAATGTCCTTCTTACGGATCCAGTCCACCATTCATTCATTTGACAAATAGTGAGTGCCTTCTGTGTTCCAGGCACTGTTCTAGGTGAGCAAAACAATTTACAGAAAAAAAACCAAGACTCTGCCTTTACCATCTAGTGGAGAGAGAGGGACAATAAGCAATAGACATAATAAAATGAAGTATGTTAGAGATTGGTTGGTGCTTTGGGAAAAAAGGGAAAGTAGAGTGGGTTCAAAGGGTTCAAGGGACTTCCCTGGTGGTCCAGTGGGAAGGTGTAGGGGACCTGGGTTCGATTCCTGGTCAGGGAACTAGGTCTCACATGATACAACTAAGACCCAGTACAGCCAAAATAAATAATTTTTAAAAAAAAGATTCTAGATTGTAGGGGCTGGGGATGTTGAATTTTCGAACTAGGTAGTTAAAAGTAGGCTTCATTTTGAAGGTACATTTAAGCAAAGAAGTGAAGTTGGTGATGTGGCTGTCTGGAGAAGGAACACTACAGACTGAACAGCTAGTGGCAAAGTCCTAAGACTAAAGAACATGCTTGGCATGTTTGTGGAAGCGAGAGTGGCCAGAACCATGAGCCGGGGGAAGTTAGTAGGAGATACTGTCACAGATTTGAAATTGGGAATGGAAGTATAGGTTGGAAATGGGAACCATATCTAGATAATGCAAGGCTTGGGCTTTTACCCTTAGTGAAATGGATTCATTGTAGGGTGTTGAATACAGGGACTTGATTTGAATCACATTTTAAAAGGCTCACTTTGACTGCTGTTTTCACAGTAGACTATAACAGGGGAAGAAATTAAGAGAAGGATGGGGACAACTTGGGTGAGACAGCAGTGGAGACGGTGAGAAATGTTCAGATTCAGGACATGTTTCTGGTAGTAGAGCTAACAGCTGTTTCCTGACAGACTGGATAAGGCAAGGGAGAGAAAGAGGAGCCAAGGACATCTTCAAAATTTTGAGCCTGGGCAACTCAAAGGATGGAGTTGCCATCAGCTGGGATGGAGAAGCTTGTGAGGGAGAGCAGGAGTCCTCTTTGGGCCTGGTACCTTGGAGGTGCCTGTTGGATATCCAAGTGGAGAGGTCAGTTGGGTATTTGGATGAAAAAGTGTAGAGTTTGGGAGAGACAGCCAAGCTTAAAAAGGTCATTACAGGGAGTGAATCTAAGCAGACCAGAGAAGAGGCCAGAGGACTCAGCCCTGGGGCATTCCAACCTTGAGGTTGGGGCAAGAGCAGAAGCAAGCCATGGAGACTGGGAAGGAGCAACCTGGTGACGTAGGAAGAGAGCCAGGAGTCAGGTGTCCTGCAGCTAAGTGGATTAAGGACGGGAGAGTGATGAGTTGTAGCAGAGGCCAGGGGGATAAAACCCAGACTTCTTTGTTTGACATAAGCCTCTTACTGAATCTTACTGGTGCTAAACTTACCTCTTGCTGCTCCCCATGGTTCATATCATGCACTCTATCTAAATTGACTCAGTGTGGCTCTCAGGTTGTTCATGCTGGTATATCTGCAGTGATGGGTCTCGCCCCTAACCTAGGTCAGTTTGGAAAACTGTTCATTTCGTGTGAGGCCTTCCTGGAAAAGGTGCACATTTCTGAAAGCACTATCCTAGTCCTTTTTTTATAGCTGTGTTATAACCCTTCCCCCTGGCCAGCATTATTTTATTTGATACAGCTTTACCTGTACTTCTCCAATTAGGGTTTGATCATCAAGGATGGGATCTTATCTTGTCAATCTTTGTATCCTGAAACCCTGGCACATAGGAGATGGCCAGTAACTATTGTTGAATACTGAAGAGTTTATATTATTCTCTTTAATGATTGAAAAGAACCCAGGAAATTTGAAAGATTACATACCAAAATGTTAACAATAGTTGTCTCTGAATGACAGATTTCAGATAACGTTTTAAGTTTTATGAATATAGCACATGTACAGTAAAGTATATAAATCAGAAGCGTACATCTTTTTTTTCCCTAATCTTTTGGCTTCACTGAACAGCATGTGGGATCTTATTTCCCCAACCACGGATCAAACCCACACCCCCTGCATTGGAAGCGCAGTCTTAACCACTGGACCGCCAAGGTCCAGTGTGTACATCTTGATGAATTTTCCCAGTGTGAACACACCAATGTCACTTGAACCCAAATGAAAGCTAGAACATCTGCTCCCATGAGCTTCCTGGTGCTACTTCACTGCCTCCCCCCGACCCCTCCAGGGATAACCACAGTCCTGACTTCTGACTCGATAGCTTGCCCTGCCTTGTGGTATTTATTTAAACAGAACAGTACAGTGTTTGCTCTTGTGTCTGACTACTTTCACTCAATCTTTGTTTGGGAAATTTATTTGTTTATAGCTATTGATTGCTTTTTCTTTGCAGAATAGTGTTCTATGGTATAACTATACCATAATTTATCCATTCCACAACAGAGAGGCATTTATGCTATCTCCAGGTTTTAACCATTGTAAACAGTACTGCTTTGAACATTCTAGCGTATATCTCTTGGTAAAAATGTTTGCACATTTCTTTTGGATATATACCTGGGGTAGAATTCCTTGTCATGGGAATACATATGTCAATTGTTCCTAACACTCACTTTTTCAGAGAGGTTGTATCAACTTATACTCCCACCATTAATTTATGAGTTGTATTTTCTCCACCTCTTCACCAACACTTAGTTAGTATTGCATTCTCTTTATTGTTACCCTTATCTAGCACTGGTTGTGTAGTGGTATCACATTTTGGTTTTCATTTTCATTTTCCTGATGGTGAATGAAGTTGAGCGTGTCTTCCTATGTTTATCAGCCATTTGGATAATTCTCTTGTGATGTGCCTGTTCACATCTTTTATCCATCATTCTACTGGGTCATCTGTCTTTTTTTTTTTTAGGTTCTTTTTTGGTATTCTCTAAAAGAGGCTTTTATTAGATATGCCTGCCTAGTCACTTCAGTTGTGTCCAGCTCTTCGTGACCCCATGGACTGTAGCCTGCCAGGCTCCTCTGTCCATGGGATTCTCCAGGCAAGAATAGTGGAGTGGGTTGCCATTTCCTTCTCCATTATTAGATATGTGTATTATAAACAACTTCTCCTACAGTGTGGCTTGTCTTTACATTCTCTTAATGTTGAATGTTGTGTAAAAATTAGCCTATCTGAATTTCAAGTTTTAAGATTTATTCATTTGTACATTTTAATTTTCTACAATAATCACATATTGTTTCTATAATTGTTTAAAAGAGATAATGTTATTAAAGAAACAAACTAAAAAAGAGATGGAAAGTAGCTTAGCACCCTACGAAATATGTTAAAACTCAGCAGATTTGAGGGATAGAATTATTTTTGAGAAGAATCCGAAGGAGAACCTGAAGAGAAAATGCTGGGTGCCTGCCATGCCCACAGATGCTTCTTGAGAAAAGCGCTCTTTCTGCATAAGGTGCTGTCTGCAAAATCAGCCTGTTACCCTGGCCAGAGCTGGTAGGAAGCGGCCCCTGCTTTAGCCCAGGGGACTGTGCGGGCAGGGTGAGAGTGAAGACTCAGGTGCCTGGGGAGCACTCCCCCTGAAACCTTGCCAGCAGAGGTGTCTGGTGACAAATTGACCCAATCAGAGCCTCTTCTTTCTTAAAAAGAACCCATTTCTCCACCTTATCCTGGTCGAGCAGAGACAGTATTTGTTCTCCTATCAAAGGCCAGTCTTCCTCCGTTGGGGCTCCAAACCTAATTCTTTGCTACCTTACTCCTCCTGTCCTACATCACCAGTCTCACCCTCTCTTCACTGGCACATAGACATATCTGGGTTTTGGGTGTGCTTTTGTTTTATTTGGCTGCCAGGTCTTAGTTGTAGCATGTGGAATCTAGGTCCCTGACCAGGGATCGAAGCCAGGCCCCCTGCTTTGGGAGTGCAGAGTCTTAGCCACTGGGAACCACCAGTAAAGTCCCTAGACATATCATAAATAAGACTCTGCATTATTGCCAGTTCTCTCTAGCCGTGACCTTTTTTTCCTAGTCTGCATCACAGCGAAATTTCTGTCATGGTTCTAGTGCATTCTCCCTTCTGTCCAACCACTCTCCTAAGACTGCATGTTTCAAGATCAAAAAGGCCCTCCACCACTCTATATCTAAAGGATGCTGGTTTTTTTTTTTTTCATCTCAGCAACCTTTAGGAGGAGTTGACTGCCCCCTCTTTGAAACATTTCCTCTTTTGACTTCTGCATCACGCTGTCCTGCTTCCCTCTCACCTCACTGCTTGCTCTTCTCAGATGCCTTTGCTAACTCTTTTTCAGTATGAGTCAAACCAGTAGGGTGGTGTTGGTGCTTTTAATTTGCTCCTACAATCCTAAACAGCACAAATACTTTATAACTGTTCTCAGGACTGGAGCTTGACTTCGCTTTTCCCTTCTCTCTACAGTAGCTCTGTGGGTAATCGTATTCATAGCCGTGGCTTTAAGACCATTTATGGACTGTGCTGTATTTCTCTTTCTAGCCCAGGCCTCTCCTCAGAGCCTCATACTCATAAACCTAACGGCTTACCTGACACCTGTTTGTTTTGTTTTTTTTTTTTGGACCATGCATCACAGCATTTGGGATTTTAATTCCCCAACCAGGGATTGAACCTGTGCCTTTGCATTGGAAGCATGGACTCTTAACCATTGGACCACCAGGGAAGTCCCCTGACACCTGCTTTTTGAAATCTCAGAGCCATCCCACTCTTAGCATGTCCTCTTTGGACTGGGTTCCCACCTATCTCTCCTAGCTTAGTCTTTCCCCATGTTTTTAAGCTCAGTCTTCCTCAAGTCTTACCTAGCTCATTAAATAGCATCACCATTTCCTCAAAGCCAGAACCATGGAAGTCACTCCTGGGCTCTCTGTGTCTCACATTCCATCCACCAGCAAGTCAAGTCCTGTCACTTCCTATCATCCACTCTCTCCATCTCTACCACCGCCACCCTGGACTAAGCCACCATCCTGTACTCTACTCATTCAGTGAGGAGTCGTCTTAACTATTCTCCCTGCTTTCACCATAGCCTCCTTGAATCCCTTCTCTGCAGTTTAAAAATCTAAAATCATTCAGCTCCCTGACTATAACCCTTCTGCACCCCTTCATTGTTCTGAGGATAAAACCCACACTTAGCACCAACATGCCTACCTGGCCCCTGCCTTCCTCTCCTATCTCAGTGCTTGCCCTCCATCCTTACACATCATTTATAGCGATTCTCAGATCCTCAGCTGCACCAAACTCCTTGCCCTTCTTGGGTTCCCTCCCTCAGTCTAAACCAGTCTGGCTCATACCTCCTCTTGTAAGTCTCAGATTAAATGCCGTTTTCTCAATGCCTTCTTTGTCCACCCTCAGTAGATCACTTTGTTCTTAACCTTTACTAGCACCATCTCAGTTGTAGTTATTCTGTCCTAGCATTTATCACAATGTGTCATTATTTATTTTTGTATTATTTATTACTTTGGCTGCACTGGGTCTTCATTGCAGTGTGCAGGCTCTCTAGTTGTGGTGAGTGGGCTTAGTTGTCCCCTCGCATGTGAGATCTTAGTTCCTTGATCAGTGATCGAACCCATGTCTTCTGCATTAGAAGGCAGATTTTTAACCACTGGACCACCAAGGATGTCCCTGTGATTAGTTATTTGTTTCTTCATTCATTGCCTGTCTCCCTGACTGCTATAAGCTCCATTAGGATAGGCACTGTGGTCATCACTAGTACCTCGTGGTACCTCATCAGTGGTTTTTAAATGAACTTTTGGAACCCTCAGCAGTTGTGCAGCTGAAAAAGAGATGCTGTTCCCTCTTGTTCCCTTGATTACTGAGGGTGGCTCAGATGGTAAAGAATCCACCTGCAGTGCGGGAGACCCAGGTTCAATCCCTGGGTCGGGAAGATCCCTGGAGAAGGGATGACAGCCCATTCCAGTGTTCTTGTCTGGAAAATTCCATGGACAGAGGAGCCTGGCAGGCTGCAGTCCATGGGTCCATGGGGTCAGAAAGAGTCGGACACAACTGAGCAACTAACACTTTCACTTTCAACATAGACTTGTCTCACTTTCTTAATTCTCAGAGCCAGTTAACACAAAAATGATTATAAACTGGACCCTGGTTATATAACATCTATCTTCTATTGGGTATTTCATTAGGTCTGGCTTCTGATTACCTTCTAGGGTTGCCCTTTGAATACAGCAAAGCACAGGTTTATGGGCTAATGTCTGTTGACCAGGTTAATTCCTGTGTGTCTGTGGGCCCATGACATACATCAGATGTTTGGTGAAACACACCTCCACTATTGAAAGTATTTCGTATTTTCCATTGCCTTAGGTTATTCCACATACTTAATAAGGTTCCTTTTGTTTTCCCTCTGCAGACCTTCATCAGTCCTCATTATGGATTAAATCTGGTGTTGGCATATATCATCATGGTGCTCACAGGCGTCTGGGCCTTCTTTGTTTCTGGAGGCAGCTGCCGAAGCCTGAAACTCTGCCTGCTCTGCCAAGACAAGGACTTCCTCCTCTTCAACCAGCGTGCCAGATAACCTCCAAGAACCAGCACTTCTCAAACAGTAAGCTGCCTCATTAGAGGAAGCACAACTGTGCCTTTTTCTAAACATCCCTTTTCCTGGTGAAATTTAGAAGAAACCAAACTATCTAGACACGATTTGGCTTTCATGCACCAGCCTTCTGAAAGGGATACATCTGCTGTGTGCAGCCTGTGCATGTTAGAACTTCCTGGGGAAACAAAGAATACTCATCTCTGGGCTCCATCTCCAGACTTAATTGGTCTGGGCACTTGGTAATTCTTTAAAGCTTCCTAGATGACACCGATGTGCAGCCAGGTTGAGAACCATCGCTGCCCAAATAGGAACTTCTGAGCACACTGTAGGTGAATAAAAATCAGATGTTTTGCTGTCTCTTAACTCAGCCTGCACTGAGCGAGTATCTGAATATAAATCCTGGTTAGCCTGTGTCTTTCAAGTTCTGAAGTCACAGAAGGCTAAAGGGCTATCATCTCTGTGAACTGTTTTCATGGACTTCACTGGTACCCTATTTTATGAGAACATGGGAGGCCGTGCTTCAAACTATAATAATACATTGCACTGACACTATGATCATTTAGCCAAAGTAAGCTATTGACGAATAGACTGTATTTTTCTCTACTCGTTCCAATCTCATTTTTGCTTTTTTGAAGCATTACATTGTTTTTGAGCATAGGTTCCACTTCTTTAACTAAAACCCAATTGCTTTCCAACTTGCTGGGACGATGATATAAAACCAAGAATTTTTGTGCAACTTCTGTAAGTCCTGGGCTTAAGGCTCTTCGTGGGCTCTGCCCCGGGGCAGTGTTTACCAGCTGAGTGCTCACTGCTGGACTAGTTGACCTGAAGCCAGTTGTTCTATCTCTGAGCAGCTCTGCAGGTTGCTGAGTGATGTACCCTGGGACAGGCTTCACTGGAGCTGGCAGAAGTTTACTAAAAGCAGGAGGAGAACAAGCCGATAGAGCGGTGTTGACACTTGCCATTTGCTCCTGTGATACTAACTAGCACATTCCCCCTAAGTAGTGTAGTGGAACATTAGGAATATGTCTTAAATTTGCCAAATTCATGCTTTTAACATAGTCCATGTAATCTTTAGATCTTGTAAATGTCTCTGGGTTTTGTTGGCAGATAGAACATTCCCTTTATAGGAGTATCTAAGATGTTTGTTCAGCTTCCAAATGACTCTTTTTTGGTTTCCTCTGTAAAGAGGAATTGTGCCTTTACTAAGCTAGAAATTGTTCCCTGTTGATGACTTTTAGGGAGCTGTTGGTATGAAATGGAAATTCCATACGCATTAAAGTGAGAACCTTGGTGAATCCCATATGTACAGTAGAACAGCGAAAAGAAATAGAAGCAGCAAATGAGAGGGTTCACCAGTGAGGTGACAGATGGGAGAATTTGACAAGAATTTAACAGATATGTTTAAAATGGAAATGGAGCCAGTATTTTGGGTTAGTCACACGTCATTCTAAGAACCAGAACCTTACACGTGAACTAGACCTTTATCAGTGAAATCCCCTCTCATGTTTAAATTATTTGAATTTTTCAATCTGGGGATTCAGGAGCAGTAGGGTTTCTGGCAAGACTATAAACGGTTCAATAAGCAATTATAGTTATTCCCCTAAAGTGTATTTCAGCACTGACACCAATGTTTTTGCTGGGGTTTGCAATTTTCCACCTTTATACATTCTTTAGACTAGGTGAGTTATAGAAGAGTCAAGGACATGGAGACTGAATAGTGAAATGTGCTGTGCAGAGTTGAAGGGAATTATATACCCATTGAGCTGGGCTTCATTCCTATTGGAGCATGGTGTTCTTTGATGAACAGGATAAGAAAAATATACACTTGGTTATAACGGTTGACTTACAAATCTCTTGAATGGATAATCTGGTAAAATATTTGCTGATCTTTAAAGTGTAGAAATCTTTGAGAATATTGATATTATTCATACTTGAGCTCTGAGGATGTCTTCTGTGCATTAATAGTTCAATATTAAGACTCTGGGATATTGTGAAATCTCATTTATAAAAGCATCTCAGGCAGGAAGAAAATTTTCTTTGATGGTGAGACTGTCATTTTAATTCAGGAAATTATTTAGGAATTATTTAGTAATCCGTGATTACCTATGAATAAAGGAACTTTGTAACTCCTTATTTCTCTTGTGAGTGTTGCCATAGTCAGCTTAGGCACTGTTATTGCAAATAGCCTTGCTTTGCCTGATGCCAAGGAAGCCCAGAGGGAGAGTAGTCTTCTGTTGTGTGTCTATATTGAGGTGTGCTTTCTTTTTATCCTTTCTCTTTTTTTGCATTTGTTACCTCTAAGGAACTTTCTGAGCCCTAATAGTGTTTGGGGAGGAGGTGATGGTGGAAATCTTGTATGTTCTCCTCCACACGGGGCTTTCTCAGTTTGGAGGGAAGTGAGGCTGTAGTTAAAGTTGACTGTGGAATGTGAATGTTGTTGCAGCGCTTGATTCTGTTGCCGTGTGAATCATTGAGATCGATTATGGTTCTCTGATAAATTTTTTTTTAACTCATTTGAGTTAGTGGTTGTAGCTGGAGACATTTTGTTACCCTTGATCGTGGCCAGTGTGACTGGCAAGAGGGTAGTAGCAGCCTCTTTGCGAGCTTAGTGAAAACATGGCTGAAAGGAATGAATGGTATCTGCAGATTGTATAGAAAATGGCTTTTGTTCCCAGTGTTAATGTTTTTCTTCTCAAGCACATTTCATTTTTTGCTGGGAGTGGCAGTTACGGGTCAAAAATGCTAGGTGTTCTTATTGCATAGAGTTGGTGCAGGACAAGCAGTCATGACAGAAGTGTCTTCTTACCTGATCCTCTTCCCACTGGCGTCACGCTAGCCCTAAGACATGGATTAATGGTCAGAGTGGGCCTGAGGGCTCCAGAGAAGCCAGGATGGCAGCCTGTCTCAGGTGTCAGCAGCTGGCTCCCTGGGAAGACCTCCTTGAGAGTGTCAGCTTTTTGTTGACTTAGTTTTCCTAAGGCCCAACCATTCCTAACTCCAGGTAGACAGACGTCACAACAAAACAGTTTCAGAGTTCTTCTCTTAGAGCACTTTGTATATGATTGCAGTGTTTACATTTCTCATTTAATAAAAGACTTTGCTTCATCCCATTAAATTTTAGTGTTTAGAGGGCTGGGCACTGTCTCTGTGTACAATATGTATCATTTTATATAAGTTATACTGTCATGTCATGGATACTTGCAGTATCAGACCTTACGTTCAGTACACAATGCAATAGACTCTTTCCAGACCTGTATTTTTCAGTAAACAATAAAAAGATTGTCATGACTTGTTTCTCATGTTTCCTCTTCTTTGGAGTAGTGTATCCTTCAATATCTGTTACTATAATTTTTCCCTCTTATAAAATTTGACTGTATGTTGTTTGTAACTGGTCAACTCTGAAATTCTTTTCAAAGAGAAATCTTTGTTTTCTGATTTAAAATTCAAAAGGCTGATTTCATTTCTGTTTGTTCAGAAGCAGCTTGGTGCAGGCAAATTCCTTGAGATGTCATAAACCTAGTGGAGGAGAATTTTCGAAGGTCCTGAATGCCCTTGAAAAAGTCTCCTAAGAAATTGTGAAATAGTACATTTATAAACCATCATGGAATCCTGGCTAAAGATGGCAGTTGGTTGACCAGGATAGTATAATTTAGTTTCTACCAGTGACCCTGAGCAGCCTATAGAGTCATTTTTGTTTTTCCTTCCCTTGGTGTGGAGTCAGTGTGGCTAAAGGGCTGAGCTTGGCCTCCACCATCAGACAGGTTACACAGAGAGTGGTTAGGGCCTGAAACTCCATACCATGTGATGTGTCCTGATACTGGTTTAAAATGAGGCTGTTCCACATTTATATTAACTGTGTTATTCGGTGAAGTATCCTCAGGAACCGTGGATTCTGGTCTAACTTCCCTGGTGGTCCAATGGTTAAGAGTCTGCCTTCCAATGCGAGAGATGCATTGATACCTGGTCAGGGAACTAAGATCCCACATGCCATGGAGCAACTAAATCTGCCTGCTGCAACTACTGAGCCTGAGCACTGCAACTAGAGAAGACCACGTGCTGCCTGGAAGTGCCTATGCCTCGCAACCAAAGATCCTGTACCCCGTAAGGAAAGCTCCCACATGCTGCAGCGAAGATCTCAAGTGCCGTAACTAACACCCAACGCAGCTAAATAAATACATAAATAAGTTTTTAAAAAGTAACAAAAACATAACTTGTAAAAGAAAAGGTAGGCTTTCCTCAGATAATAGCCCAAATTCATGTACAATTTCTCTGTTCCTTCTGCACTGAAACTGTGGCTCTAGTTTAATTATTCTTTGTTTGATATTTAGTTGGAACAGGGATTTCCCTGTGACCAGCCTCAACACATAAGAAACGTCCAATGGAAAGAACTATGTGTTTTACCTTTGCCTCATTGAAAATGCTGAGTGAAGGAACCGCTCCAGGCTTATGGTCTCAGCCTCAGTAGAAGAATTGGGGATTTGACGCATTCTAAGGGGATGACAATAGATTATGAGCCCTGGCTTTAACATTCAATAATTAGTAGGTGGTACTCATTGTGAGTGACTGAACTGACTGACTCACTTGTTGCTTAAGTGTGGGTCACTGTAAATCCTGCTTCTACCTAATAGTAAATCTATACATATTTTCTGTGCTTGAGCAAAATTAGAGATGGAATCTACAGTGTTTAATCATGGCTCACCATGCACAGAACATTGTATCAGATACTTTATTGTGTGGGTGTGTGTAAGAGAGAGAGAGACTTTAAAAGGGTAGAAAAGAACAAGATGATGAGGATCACTGTTTTTAGAGAATATATAAGGCAGCTGCAAAATGCACTACAGATTAGGAAATGACATAGAATAGCTTGAATATATAAGATAAAGTTTTAGACATGAAGAAGGGTACCTGGATGTATATCAGAGGAAAAGGTGGGACTGTGGGCTGAACTCTGGGTGCTCTCCAATTGACAGGTAGAGGTGGGGTGATCACTGAGGAAAGAAGAAAAACCAGGAGGGCATGGTGGCCTGGGAGCTAGGGGGATGTATGTCAAATGCTGCTGAGCAATGACTAACATGAGAATTCTAACTAACAATAAGAATTGATCTTTGCATATGGAGAGATGAAATTTTCTGGTGACTTTGATAAAAGTAATTTCAGTGTAGGGGTGAATACCTAAACGGAGTGGATTATAGAGATTAGGAGATAAGGAAGTAGCCACAGCATGTAGAATACAGATAACCATATAATTATAATAGGGGAATTGGATGATAGCCCGAGAAGGATGTGGGAGTAGGAGAGCGCATTCTTCTGTTTTTTTTTTTTTTTTTTCCTATAATATTGTACCATAATAGCATGTTAGTAAGAAGATGGGGATGATTCAGTGGAAAGGGAAAAATTGATGTAGTGGAGGGGATAATTGCCAAAGTAGAGTCCCTGAGGAGAGAATGCAGTGGGACATTTTCAGCATTAAATGTTATATTAGATCAGTTAAAATGTTTAAAAACAAGAACTTAAACTTTTACTTTAGAAAGAGAGGAGGGACTTCCCTGGCAGTCCAGTGGTTAAGTCTCTGCACTTCCAATGTAGGGAGCGTGGGTTTGATCATTGGTCGGGGAACTAAGATCCCACATGCCAAGAGGTGTGGCTGGAAAAAAAGTTTTTAGAGGCAGGGGAGCAAACTAAAGCTAAAATAAGCAGAAGAAAGGAAGTCAGATAGAAAGCAGAAAAACAGTGGAGAAATCAATAAAATGAAAATCTGGTTCTTTGAGAAAATCAATATGGTTGGTAAAACTGTGTCCAGATTGATAAGGAGAAAAGAGAGGGTACAAAATATGAATATCAGTAATAAGTGAAGATGTCGCCACAGCGTCTACATTATTAAATAAAAAGGGAATATTATGAAGAACTTAAAGGCAATAAATTAAAATTTTAAATGAAGTAGACAAATTCCATTTTAATAAAGCTCACTCAAGGGACTTGCCTGGTGGTCCAGTGGTTGGCAATCCACCTTCCAATACAGGGAGCTTGGGTTTGATCCCTGGTTGGGGAACTAAGATCCCATGTGCCTCGGGGCATCTAAGCCTGCCTTCCACAACTACTGAGTCTGCATACTCTTGAGGCCATGCTCTGCAACTAGAGAAAGTCCTCATGCCTCAAGGAAGAGCTTGTACAGACAAAATTTAAAGAAAAAAAAAATTTTAATTAAATAAAAACTTACTCAAGAAGGACTAGAAAATCTGAATATCCCTATATCTCTATAGACTGTGTTTTTTCTTGCCGCTTAATGTGCCTTGTAATTATTGATTGAAAGCTGGACATATGTATTGGGTAATAGTAACTAAAGTAAATAGGCCTTTAGTATAAGTTTTGTGTCAGTCCGAGCAAGAGTTGGACTATGTTTAAAGTTTGCTGCAATTCTAAGCACCAGAGGCTTCAGATCCTTCTAGTGCCCTTGCTTTTGTCTCCCCTCTTGACTTTGGACTTTCCCATGTGCTCCTTCTCAAAGAGAGTCCATATCTTGCAGCTCTTTGAGCTGTAATCCACTGTTTTTGTACTGGAGCCCTGTTGGTTGACAGTAAGGTTGGTGTGGAAGAGAAGATGTCCCATAATCTTAAGACTAAATCTGTTTTTTGGTGAGCCTACATCCCTTAATGTCTCTTAGCTCTTTTCCTCCCCTTAGGTGAGGTAGGAAGGCTAGGTGGGGCTGGAGTGGGAGAAATGCCCTTCTTCCAGGTGGGATAAAGCTCTTGTACTATTTTGTTTGTTTGGTTGGTTTTTCCCCTGGAGAGTAGGCCTTTGTTATGGAGAACACTCTGGGCATATTGTAGTACGATTATCCTTACTCTTTCCCTGCCAAAGCCACAGAGGGCTCTTCACTGAGAATTTGGTGGACTTCCTGGAGGTAAAGCCCTCAAGTGTGGGGCTGTTAAGACTGTTTTTTATGCCAATACCACAATTCCTAGTCTTAGGAATTTCTTACTTTTATGCTGTTCCATACTCAGACTCAAGCAGTTTGTCAAAATTAGCATCTAAGTGTTCCTACCAGTTTATGGTTCCACCAGCTTTTGCTCTATGTAAGCAAATCTCAGCTGTGACTCTCTGGATTCACTCGTCTCGCCAGATTTCAGGATGATAACTTGTCCTTAGACCTTAATTTTTCTAATGAGGGTGAGAAAAATACTGATTTTCACTTTTAGAATTTTATTACCCTAAGTGTGGGAGTGACGGCTTTCAAGCTTTTTATATATTGGAGCTAACCAGAAATTCCCTATGGGTATTAAAGACTCTGAATTTGTAGTTTACGTAAAGAAATTCCTAGAAGGCTTCACTGAAGAATTCTACCAAAAAAGATATGTTATAAAGCTGTAGTTATCAAAACATTATAGTATTGGCATAAAAAACAGACACATAAAACCATAGAACTTCTAGAAGAAAGCATAGGCAGTACTCTGGTATTAGTTTTAGTAATATTTTTTTGAATATGTCTCAAGGAAAACAAGCAAAAATAAATGGGACCACATCAAAGTGAAAAGCTTTTTGCACAGCAGAAGAAACTGTCATCAAAATGAAAAGGCCACTTACTAAATGGGAGAAGATATTTGCAAATAATATATCTGATAAAGGGTTAATAATACAAATATATAAGGAACTCATAAAACTCAACATTAAAAAAAAAGAAAACCCACAAACAATCCAATTAAAAAATAACCAGAGGATCTGAAAAGACATTTTTCCAAAGAAGACATTTAATTGGCCAACAGGCACATGAAAAGGTCTTCCACATCACTAATCATCAAGGAAATGCAAATCAAAACTACACTGAGATATCACCTCACTGCTGTCAGATGGTATCATCAGAAAGGCTGCAAATAACAAGTAATGGCAAGGATGTAGTGAAAAGCCAACCCTTCTGGACTGTTGACGAGAATGTAAGTTGATTCAGTCACTATGGAAAACACTATGGAGGTTCCTCATAAAATTAAGAATAGAACTGCTGTATGATCCAGCAGTTCCACCCATTGGTCTTTATCCAAAGAAAACAAAAACATTAATTAAAAAAAATACCTGCACCCTGTGTTCATTGCAGCATTTACAATAGCCAAGATATGAGAGCAATCCAAGTGTGCCTATCGATAGGTAAATGGGTAAAGAAGATGTGCTATATATATTTATATGAAGTGAAAGTCGTTCAGTCATGTCCGACTCTTTGCACCCCATGGACTATACAGTCCATGGAATTCTCCAGGCCAGAACACTGGAGTGGGTAACCTTTCCCTTCTCCAGGGGACCCTCCCAAATGGGAATCGAACCCAGGTCTCCAGCATTGCAGGTGGATTCTTTACGAGCTGAGCCACAAGGGAAACCCAATATATTTATATATGTGTGTGTGTGTGTGTGTGTGTGTATAAAATACCATGGAATATTACTCAGCCATAAAAAGAATGAAATTTTGCCATTTTCAACAACATGAGGGTATTAAACTTTGTGAAATGTCAGCAAGGAAAGACAAATACTGTATGATTTCACTTATATGTGAAATTTTAAAAACAAACATAACAGAAACAGAGTTATAGATACAGAGAACAAAACAGGTGGTTACTAGAGGAAGGGGTGGGGAGAGGAAAGAAATAGGTGAGGGAGATTTAAGAGGTACAAGCTTCCAGTTGCAAAATAAATGAGTCATGGGTATGAGACGTACAGTGTGAGGAATATAGTCAATAACTGTGGTATCTTTGGATGGTGACACTTTGTAACTAGATTTATTGTGGTGATAATTTTGAATTATATAGAAATACCAAATCACTACATTATGTAACAAGAACTGGCATAGTGTTATAGGTCAGTTATACTTGAGAAATAAACAAACAAACATACAAACAAATGGAAAAAGATCAGATATATGGTTATCAGAGGTGGGGAGTAGGGGGAGGGGAAATTGAATAAAGCAGTCATAACTACTATGACTTTCAGTTATAAGTTAAATAAGTACTAGGGATATGATGTACAACATGATAAATTAACACTGGTGATGGTGGTCGTTTAGTTGCTAAGTCATGTGTGACTCTTGTGATGTCATGGACTGTAGCCCTCCAGGTTCCTCTGTCTATGGAGTTTTCCAGGCAAGAGTTCTGGAGTGGGTTGCCGTTTCCTTCTCCAATAATTAACATTCCTATATGTTATATGTGAAGGTTAAGAGAGCAAATCCTAAGAGTTCTCATCACACACAAATTTTTTTCAGTTTCTTTAATTTTGTATCTGTATGAGATAATAGATGTTCATTAAACATATTGTGATAATCATTTTCATGATGTATGTAAGTCATGTCATTATACCCATACCTTATGTTTATAGAATGCTGTATGTCAATCTCAATAAAATAAAGAATTGTTGAGGATAAGGTTGGAACAGCTTGTTGTCAGCGAACAAACCAGTACAATCCTTTTGGGTGGTAATTTAGCAAAATTTATAAAATATTGATAAGATTTTGAGATGTGTGTTTTTAAATTGTTAGTTTATTGTCTTTAAAAAAATTGTATTGGAAAATAATTGCTTTACAATACTGTGCTGGTTTCTGCCATACATCAACAAGCATTAGCCACAGGTGTACATAGGTCCCCTCCTTCTTGCACCTCTCTCCCATCCCCATCCCACCCCTGTAGGTTGTCCCAGAGCACCGGGCTGAGTTCCCCGCGTCACAGCAAGTCCCCACTGGCTGTCTATTTTCCATATGATGTGTGTGTGTCTCCATGCCACTCTCCTCATTCGTCCTCTCTCTCCGTTCGTCCTCCCCTCTCCTTCCCCCACCATGTCCGCAGATCTATTCCCTATGTCTGCATCTCCACTGCTGCCCTGCAAATAGGTGTATCAGAACCATCTTTCTAGAGTCCATGAGATGTGCAGTTTTTGAGCCAGCAATTCCTTTTCTAGGAATTTATCCTCCAGAAATAGATCCAGGTACATAAGCATCTGTAATAGTCTTGTAACTGTAAAGAATTTGTAATGTCTGTCAATAGAGCTTTGCCTCCAATTGCAGAACACTTTTCAACCATTTCTAAAGAATGAGGATATTTGGAATATGCTAGAAAACAAAAGCAAGGCATAAACCATTTTTCCATTCAGTATTTTAATATGCCAGACATTGTCCTAGATACCAAGCATACAATAGTTAAAGCAGGTGAGATCTATTTATTAAATATTTGAAGATGAATGTTTCACACACAAACATATATTAATTGTGGAAAGATTAAATTTTTAGTGGAAATTTCCTGGTGGTCCAGTGCTTAGAGCTCTGCGCGCTCGCTTCCAAGGACGTGAGTTCCATCACTGACTGGGGAACTAAGATCCCACAAACCACATGGAATGGCAAAAAAAAAAAAAAATTGTTAGCTATGACTATTTTGAGAGTTAAGATTATGGGAGACTTTTTGGCTTTATACATAATTAGGGGATTTCCCTGGAGGTTCAGTGGTTAAGACTTTGCCTTCCAATGCAGGGGGCACAAGTTTGATCCCTGATCAGGGAACTAAAATCCCACGTGTCTTGATGTGCAGCCAATTTTTTTTTTCTACATAATTAAATACTTGTATGTTTAAAGAATGAGTAGATATTATTTACAGAATCGGCCAAAACATAATCTAAGCACTTCTGTGATTTTTTTGTTGTCCTTATTAGAAAGTATATATGGGGACTTTCCTGTCAGTCTAGTATGTTAAGACTCCACACTTCCAATGCAGGGACGTGGGTTCGATCGCTAGTCAGGGAATTAAGATCCCCATGCCTTATGGCATGGCCAAAAAAAATTTTTTTTAATCAAATAAATAAAATTGAAAAAAAAGAAGGTATTATCAAAAAAAAGAAAGTATATGATATTTTATGTATCATAAAATATATGATACAAGGCCTTTCACACTCTGATCCCAGTTACTGTCCTGCCTCCCACCATTCCCTCTCCTCTCTTCCCAGGCATTCTCAAACACGTCCCTGAAACCTATGCTTACTATGCACCAGGGACTCTCAAACCTCCACATCTTTTTTCTTGTTTTTAGCTCCAACCAGAAAACATGGTGTTTCCTGATTAGACTCAGAAAAACAAGTGACTTTTTCCACTGTGATTTCTTAACATTCATGTAAATATATATATATATATATATATATTTTAAATCCAGGAATAATGTACATACAGAAAAATGCACAGATCTTAGAAGTGTACAATTGGATGAGTCTTGAAAATGTGTCCGCCTGTCTAACCACCACCCCAGTGAAACTGCGTAATGTTTACTGTTCCTCAGGTGGTTCCCTCCCTTCCTTCCTAGAGGCAGTGGCTTCCACAGAAGCAATGGCTGTTTCCAGCTTCTGTCACTGTACATTAGTTTTACTTTTGAACTTCATATAAATGGAATAACACAAAGGATACTCTTTTGTATATGACTTCTTTCCTCAAGGTAATTTTCTGAGATTCATGTTTTGGGGTATATCAGTAAGTTGTAACTTTTTGCTGAATGGTATTCCATCTTAGGGATATACAGTTTGTTTAGTCTTTTGTTGATAAGACATGTAGCATCTTTTCACACAACTCTTTTATATAATATAGTTAATGGTTTCTGTCTCCTCAAATAAGATTGTGATGTTAATTATCATTGAATACAGGTACTGTATCTAAGCCATGGTTGAATTACCATCACTTAATCTGTGTTAAAGCAGACAGAGGTTCCTCATTAAATCTTTGCTATTGAATAAGGAAGTATGAGAAAGAAAGTCAGCTGGAAGTTACTTTGAATGATAGAATAGAGATAAAGGAAAATACTGTTTCCTTTACTTCTAACACTTTTGACAAACCTGTAGGTTTCTCCACACCAAGCAATTCTCTAGTTCTTGGTGGACACCAACTAAATGTTCTACAATTTATTAACAACTCAGTTCTCACATTAACTGTCTGAAGATACTGCAGATGCCAAAGGCTGAGGGCTCAATCCCACAAGCCTGCCCCCACTTTAGTCATCAGTTTCAAGTTCCCATGACTCCTCAGGTCTGATATTTTGCTTGAACAGCTCACAAAACTCAGGTAAACATTTACTTACATTTGCCAGTTTGTCATAAAGAATATTACAAGGGATACAGATGAACAGCCAGATAAAGAGGTCCGTAGGTCAAGGTATGGAGAAAGGACGCAGAGCTTCCATGTCCTCTGTGGGTGCACCCCTATCCTAGCACGGCCATTGGAAGCACTCTGAACTTCGTTGTTTAGAGTTTTTGTGGCGGTCCCACTATGCAGATAAGATTGATTGAATCATCCCCATTGGTGATTGAGCTCAATTCCCAGCCACTCTCCCCTTCCTAGGGGTTAGCGTTGGGGCTGAAAGTTCCAGCCCTGTAGTCATGTGGTTATTTCCTCTGGCAAACAGCCCCCATCCTCCAAACTTCATCACCTCATTTTTTTTTTTTTAATTATCATTTATTTAATTTTGACTGCACTGGGTCTGCATTGCTGCACTTGGGCTTTCTCTAGTTGCAGCAAGCAGAGGCTACTTTCTAATTGTGGGGTGCAGGCTTCTCATTGAGGTGGCTTCTTTTGTTGCAAGCACAGTCTTTAGGTCCATGGACTTCAGTGTTCATGGTGCACAGACTCAGACTCAGTAGTTGCAGCACATGGGTTTAGTTGCCCCACAACATGTGGACTGTTTCCAGATCAGGGATCGGACCCACGTCCCCTGCCTTAACAGGCAGATTTTTAACCACTGGACCACAAGGCAAGTCCTTCATCACCTCTTTAGCATCAGCTGAGATATGGCTTAAAGGGGCTTCTTAGAAATAACATTTAGGATCTCTGTGCCAGGAACTGAAGATAAAACCCACGTACCTATTTCTTATTGTATCACATAAGATTAATCCAGATTTTACCCAGTGGCTCAGAGGGAGTGATGAGCTCCTGACCATGTTTGTTCTACATGAAAAGGATGTACCATATCCAGGAAAACTTTTCAAATGGGTATGTGTTGAATGGTTGAGAAGCAGTGAAATCAAGATGCATGAGACCTGTTGTTGGATGTCTAGGTAGCTTGGGACACTAGTTTCAACAGATGAACTAACTGGTTATGTTACCTGCCTCACCAGAAGAGTCTTTGCTTGTTTCAGAGAAGCTGGTTGACTGTCACCATTGGCACAAAGTTGCTATAGAGGTCTCAGGGTGCCCTTGCACTCGTAGGCCCTGTGTCTGTTGTCTTCATTGCAGGTAATTATAAGTTAATGTTTGAAATGAGTGAACTCAGGCAGAAAGAATGACTTTGACTTACAGTGTGGAGAGGTCACAGTGGCCATGTGAGTAGAGATCACGCTCTCTCCTGGGCTCCCGCCAGCAGGACGAGTCCCAGAGATGTGCTCCAGGCCTGGCCAGGCATCTTCTTGATGCACCAGGGGGATAAGCTCTGAGTGGAAGTGCCAGGTTGGGGCAGGATGTTATTTAGCTCTATGGGGTTTTTCTTCTCCTTCTGTTTTATGGCTTTATGGAGGTATAATCTATGTAAGATAAATTGCACCTAGTCAAAGTATAAAATTTGAGCAGTCTTGATATATGTAGAGAAACCATTAGCACCATCAAGATAGCATACATTTCCATCATCTCAACAATTTTTCATATCCTTTGTAATCCCTTCATCTCCCACCTCATCCCCAATCAACCGCTGATCTGGGGTTTCTGTCACTATAGTTTGCATTTTTTAGAATTTTATACAAATGGAATTTATATATGTGTGTGTTTATGTGTTTATATGTGTGTGTGTATTTATTCCTTATCTCCAGTTCAGCTTTAGGAAAGGAGAAAGTTCAGTGAATGTGTCCTTGGGAAATTTGGTTTGCTGAATTAGAGGTGAGGGGAACATCCCCAGAGTTAAGCTGACTCCGTTGTCTGCTAGCAGTAGTGGTCAAACTTGGTCATACTTTTTCTGAGCAGATGCTAGAGTTTAACGTTACAAAGCAGGCTGGAGGCAGGGGGTTGTGGTTGACTGTGAGAACAGAAATTGTTCTCACAAAGGCCTTTAGTGTCTTTATCGTGTGGGGTTTTATGAGGTTGTGGTGTGATTGTGATAAGCATGGTAAATTCTGTTACATGAAGGTGGTTCTGTGTCGCTGGAGCTGTGGAGGGTGGACCTTGCCCTGTCATTGAAGATCCTACACTTAGGGAGTTTTGTGGCCATGACTCAGCCCGGAGCACCAGCCCTTATTTTGTTTTCCACTTATAAGATCGGGGCAGGGCTTTCTCTTTCCCTGGGTTGTTGGGTAAGGGCGTGAAGATGCACTGACACAGTCAGGAGTGTACCGGCAGGAGGCATTACTGAGTCCCTGGTTGACTGCAGTCTCGATGCTATGCTGACCTGCAATAATTTTTTTATGGTGAATAATTCTGTACCACAAAGCACTCTGACCCTTGTTTCTGTCCAGTCATTCTGTAGTGAAAGGGCACAGGTGGGGTGTGGGGACTCACCTCCGTGGCGTTGTCTGGGCCTCACCCCTTCCCCTATACCTTGCGACTGTTGAATCTGAGCCAGAGGATGGTGTCCAATGTGGACGTGCATGGTGACGCCACAGTGACCCCCCACTGCCCAGGTGGCCCTGGAGGTATCGTTTTCTCTTGTAAGTGGGTCTCAAGCTTCTCCCCACACCTTGAAGGAAGGTGACTCCTTCTCACGTGAGGGATAGGGCATAGCTAACAAGTCAAGAGACATGGGTTTCAGGCATTCGCCCCCCTCAGGATGTCAGGCTCTGGAGGAGAAGAGACACCTTGTCCCATGAGTCAATGTTAGGACTCCAAGGAGATGGGGAGAGAGGTCCTGCGCCTGGCCAGGGTCCTTCAGTGAGGTCCCCGGAAGTTAACCAGATGCCCTCTGCCCTTGGCCTAACCTTCCTCAAAGGCAGGGAAGCCAAAGGCCATGTCACTGTTGAGCACCTGGACCCCAGGGTGTGGCTGAGAGGCGTGGCCAGGGCAGGGAGGGCTGGGGACCCCCAGAAGCAGAAGAGGGACAAGGAGAAGGAGAGCCATGCCTAATGTCTGCTGGCCTGATTTCCTGCCTTCCCTCTTTTCTCCTGTCCTCCCAGTCCACCTCCCTGGATTTCCCCACCCTCTGTCTCCTGTCCCCCGTCTTCACCTTCCAGGGCTTTCTTCCAGATTTATTTTATGTGACAGTCATCTAGGTCTAACCCTTCCAAAGCATCTGTCAGAAGCGGCTAGGGTTCCATATCTGCACAGTGGCTGAACCAGCCACTGGCGGGGTGTGGCTGCTGAGTGCTTAGAATGTGGCTATTGAAACTGAGAAACTCCATTTATTTTATTTTAATAAATTTAAATGTAAAAGCTGATAATTGATTCAGTTATTTGGAAAATTTTATGTTTGAGCAACTTGAATATGTTTATATGCTTTTTTTTTTTTTGAGATTTTTAAAGTCTTTGTTGAATTTTGTTTCTGTATTGCTTCTGTTTCATGTTTTTGGTATTTTCGTCACGAGGCATGTGGGATCTTAGCTCCTAGACCAGGGATTGAACCCGCACTCCCTGCAGTGAGAGGCAAAGCCTAACCACTGAACTGCCAGGGAAGTCCCTAAACATACTTTCTCAACTGTAAACTTTTATGAAATCTAAATATAGATCAGGAATTTTCAGTGAAAATTTAGCATTTGAATGGAGATGAGCTGTAAGTATAAAATACACACCAAATTTCAAAGATGTTAGGGAAAAATGAATGAAAATCATATCAAAATACATGTTGAAATGATAGTATTTTGAATCCACTAGTTTACATAAAATATATTATGAAAGTGTCACTGGTTTTTGTGGGAGCTTTTTTTTTTTGGCATGGCTACTAGAACTTTAAAATTTCACATATCACACTATATTTTATCATATTTCTGTTGGACTCTGGGCCCTGGATTGTCCATTTAGCTGAATTTAGATGAGGCGGTAATGGGCAAGCTGAAGGAGGATTGAATCTCCTCACCATCCATGGCTTTCATCGACACAACCTCTTTCAGCATCAGCCCAGATGCACCTTGCGTTCAGGGAATGGAGAGAAAGGCAGTGGAGAGAAGGGAGATACGTTCTGTTGCTCGTTTCTTGCTCCAGAAAGTGCTTCCTCCAACCTCCCCCATCCCTACTCCCATCCCAGTGGGATGGGAGCAAGTGTAAGGGATGGGTGTTAGGCTGGAGCTCTGTGCCTCACTCCCCTCTGGCCTCATCCCTGCAAATGGCTGTGACACCAGCAAGGATGACAGAGGGGAGGAACCAAGGAATCCTTATGTTCCAACTGAAGACACCATCAGGGCCTGGAGAGGTTAGTAATGTTTCTGTTCCAAAGCTGGACTCACTGCTTTATCTCCTACTGGAGCAGAGTTATCCTTGAACAGTTTACCTGTCTTGGTCCTAGGGCAACTGAAGTGAAAATCCAAAGCTTTTTTAATAACTCAAACAGTGATGGTGCCCACTTGTAACTTTTATAGAACTGCTTCCTTTAGCAAACCAGAATGTGAAATCTGGATTTAGACAAAAGATTATATGAAGGGGGACAGCAAGAAGAGTCCAAAATAAGGTAACAGTCAGGCAACCAAGAGATGTTACCAACCTGCTAGTACAATACCTACTAAAGTAAAAAGACACTTGAGACCCATTCCCTGTATTCAGTCACTTTGGTTAGGAATGACTCCTCTCTTTTTTTTTTTTTTTCCAGTACTTAAAAAAATTTATCTATTTGGCTGTGCCGGGTCTTAGTTGTGGCACACAGGATCTTCCATCTTCATTGCAGCATGTGGGATCTTTAGTGGTGGCATGCGAACTCTTAGTTGCAGCATGTGGGATCTAGTTCCCTGACCAGGGATCAAACCCAGGTCCCCTGCATCAGAAGTGTGGAATCTTAGCCACTGGACCACCAGGGAAGTCCCCTGGCTCCTTCTTTTATATTCATCTGTTCAAATATGACTTATTCTTCAAGGCTCAGCTCAGATACCCCCTTCTCCCTGAGCCAGGCAGTCCCTGATTACTCTAGACATCCAAGCTCCTCTAAGTGTGCCTGTGTGACCAGGGCTGCACACATCGGAGGCCTGCATCCTTGGTAAAATGCTTCAGGGCATCCATGTGTTTTCCTTTGGAGCTGGGTTCTATGACCTGGCTGCAAATGACATCATTATTCATCCTGACTTGTTCCCTATCACCATAGACAGAGAACTGCAAACTACTATTGCTTTGCCAATAGTAATACTTTTAATCTCACTTCCAAAAACTAGTCTGATCTGAAAAAAACATTTTATTTATAATTTCTCATATTTGTATGTCTTCATTACAGTCATTCTTACAAAAAATACAGAAGTCCTAAACGGACCATCATCACGGTGGCCAGTGGTCCACAGGGACAGAGGTGGTGCCCATCCCTGGGGCTTCCCAAGGGCCAGGAGGAGGCCTTCAGGGAGCTGAGTGAGGGGGAGGAGACTTTAAGGTGGAACCAATAATGGGATCAAGAGTCAACACAGCAAAGTCCTAGCATGTCTGTTAAGGAAACAGGTACAGGTTTTTATTGTTATCATCATCATTTGACACTAAAGAACAGAGCAGAGGGACTGAAGACCTCCCACTACAGAGAGGCAAAGAAGCCAGAGCCTTGCCTGCGTCTCCGCCGCAGCCGGGGCCTGGTTTTATCCCCTCCACCTGCTGTGTGCCCAGCACAGTGCCATGCCCTCCCAGGGTGAGTGGGAGGCAGAGTAGCATCAGTACCACCGCACCTCTTTCCTGTAGAGGCAGCTGGTGTCAGAGAGGGAGGGAGAACCTGAGGGAAGGCTTCCCCATTGCAGGGCTAGGTCTTCAGGAGTCCCACGCGGATTAGCAGGGAGGGCGACAGTGCTGATTCCTGGCGCCCTCTGCCTGGCTTTGCTTTATGTGAGCCAGGAGGTCCCAGAGCCTGTGCTGTGCCGAGCAGGGGAAGCAGGGGAAGCAGGAGATGTGTCGCTGTTTTCACCACCCCCATAACTCTCCGTTTTTATCAGCAGCCATTGTGCTAGGTACAGTGACTTCTCTGTTCTCTCACAGAATGTGTCCAAAAAAGCTGTAGAAAGCTCTTTGAAATACAGCCCCACGGCCCTGGAGTGGTTTCTGTCGGCTTCTGATCGGCGGCTGTGGGCGGAGGCCAGGAAAGCATCATCTGACTCCCACTGCTCAGCCCTGAGGGCTGTCCCTGCTGCCATGTGATCAGCATCAGGCCGGCATGCTGATGGCAAGGCCGGATGCCATGCCAGGCTCCAGGGGAGTCAGGCATCTCATGTGGACACAAATGTCTTGAGTCTCCATTGAGTCCCCTGTAACTCTGCCTAGCATCACTACTACAAGTTATGACAGTAGACAAGGGTGATTTCTCAGAGGGAGAAGGAGAGGGAAAAAGACATGCTAAAGAAACCTGTCACCTAGAGAGGGAACTGCAAACCACTGTTGCTTTGCCAACAGTAATGCTTTTAACCTCACTTCCAAAACCTCACTTTAGACGTGCTCAAGAGAGCACCCCATGCTGTCACAGTGAGAGTGAGAACCATAAGGTTCTCTGTGAACTGCAAGGTTCCAGCCAGGAGAGGTTGGTGGGGGTCTCCTCCTCAGTCACGGAACAGACTGATCTCCACAGGGCTCTTTGGTCGATGGGAGGAGAATGAAGGAGTTAAGTTGTCTCAGAAACTGTCTTTGTCACTTGGCAGGGAAGACCATGAAGGATCTTTGTTAACATTCCATTATTTCTGGCCCCTGAATACCATGATGCCAGCCCCTGCACAAGTAACTTCCCATTTTCATAGTTTGAAAATATATTGTAATTCAGCCATGACTCGAAATCCTTCAAGTCAGAGAAGTAGGTAGGTCCCAATTCAAGATTGACAGCAGGGACACCACAAAGGCAGCAGAAAGGAAATTTGGGCAAAAGAGACAAAGATCTTCAACCATTTTGCTTCTGTTTCCTCTGTATACAAAAGCAGCTGAGGTCATCTCAGAATTCATGTCTCCTCTAGGAGAGAGAAGGCAATAACACATTTTCAAGGAACAGCCTAATTATTTATAAAATCTGTAGAGTACAAAACAGAAAGATGCCCCTGACAGGAGGTTGGCTTGGGCTTAATATTCCGTCCTCCTCACACTTCACAGCTTCACATGCAACTTCTGATTCTAATATGATTTCTTTTCTTCTTTTTAAAATATTTATTAATTTATTTGGCTGTGTCAGGTCCTAGTTGTAGCACGTGGGATCTTCATCACATCATGCAGGATCTTTCCTTGCGTGGCAAGAAGACTCAGTAGTTGCAGTATGAAGGCTTCGCTGGCCCTAGGCATGTGGGATCCTAGTTCCCTGAGCAGGGCTCGAACGCATGTCTGCTGCATTTCAAGGAGGACCCTAACCACTGAACCACCAAGGAAAGCTCTCCAATATGATTTCAAAGTAAGACTTTTCCAGATCTTATGTGTCTTCTCTCTCGCTAAGGTCTGTTTAGTTAGTGCATCTGATCTGAAGGACAGGACTTGGAAAGTGGCTTACTGTACTGCAAAGAATATTTCTTGTTTTCTTTTTGTCTCTGACACCTTGACCCTTCCTGTTCCCCGCCCCCCACCCCACAACCCTCAATTGTAAGGTCAGACTAAAGGTTTTGTCATAGCAGAAGGAAATTGAACAAGCCCTTCTCTGAGGAAAGAAATGGAGCCTCAAAAACAAAGCTTCAGCAGAGACCGCACGTTCTCGTCTGTAAGCATGGACAAGAAGCAGATTCCCAGACACTTGAAACCACACTCACGTGAACCCCTGGATCAAAGTGTTTTCCAGCCAGTAACAGCCCCAGCAGGCAATACAGTTTGTGCCCCCAGAATCCAGACCACTGAAAGGCCACACACATGAAGCAGACAGCTTAGAGTTCCCACCTTCTTGGTGAGTTCTTCCCATCCACACTCCCACTGGAGGTGATGGCATGACAGCAGGATGGTAGGGTCCCCCAAGGGTCTAAGGTGTTTGTGGGTTGAACTCCAGAAAACCCTCAGGTATGTCAAGTGTCCAAGGAGCCACAGCAGTTTGCGTCCAAAGCCAAGTCCTCCCTTGGATGTGCCTGGGCATGCCAGGGCCTCAGGCATGGGCCTCAGTCTCCTGCTTGATGGCTGGTTTGTAGATGACTCCTTTGTTGGCACCTTTTTGGCTACTGGAGCAACAAGAACATACGAATTTTGTTAGTCAAAGAGGAAAGAGAGGCAAGAACAGCCTGACTCAGCTATAGAATGAGGCAAGTCAAACTCTTCTCTTGGAAACCTTTCTCAAGTTCCATTGGTTTTGGGATAAAATGCCCCCCAGTAACTGCTAACCAAAATGGAACCTGTTCATTTTTCAACTGTTCTCTTTCAACATTTGATGATACTAGACCTGCATTTTGACGAAGATCTCATTAACATGCTGCTTCAGATCTCTGATTCCAACAGGGTTTCTGACAACCTTTTATGTTTTTTCATACCAGGAAAAATAGGTTATTTTAAGCAATAAGAACATGAGCAAAGGGCATTAAATGTGAATGAGAAATAAAAATTTTCCTCAATTTTATTTTTGGATTTAGAGAAGAAAAACTGGATGAAAAGATCTTAGAAAGAAGCAGTCTTGGTGCTTGTGTTTAGGCACATGGGACCTCCCCTCTGAAATCAAGAGACTTGTCCAAGGTCTTGGCAGTGGGAGCCAAGCTGGCAGACACACCTCCAGCCCTGAGCACCGTGATCTGCCAGCATCAGCCTCTCACGCCAAGGCCTCGATCGGTGGTGTTTGGGAGATGGCACTCCAAGGATAAGCTGGTACAGGTGGCACGGCTCCTCATCATGCACCCTGCCTTCCCAGACAGATCAATTCTCATGGACACAGAGCCACCCACTCCCATTTCAAACCCAAACCAGCTCACCTCTTTCTCCTTCTGAAAAGCCAAATGGATACTGCCAGGACAATACAGATGCCAAGACCACAAGCCAAGGCCACGGAAAGGACGATGCCTGGGGAGGGGTAATGCACACACGTTACAACCCTCCCTTCCCTTCTTCTCATCCCCGTGTGTGCCGTCAGGTGACAGCTGCAGGGTCATCCACAGAAAGGTGTAACTTCCCCGCCTCTGTTCTCAAGTTCTGGTCTCTGGCTGAGCAGGACTGGCTGGAGTACTCACAGGGGCCATTTGCAAATTGTAGTGATTATCCAGCAGGGGTTCTCAAACTTGCACCAGCATCATCTGAAGAGCTTGTTTCAAATGTATACTCTTTTTGAGCCCAAGCTTCAGAGTCTGCTTCAGTCTGGAGTTTGGCCCAGGAATCTGAATTTTTTACCAAACACCTCTAGCTTATGCTGATGTATTGATATGTGGTCCATGAACCACACTTTGAGAAACCCTGGGCTACATAATAAAAACTTACTCCATTTTGCCTTGCTGGATTCAAGGCCCATTGAGATGCCTCTTTATCAGCTTTGACCTCAAGTTCTATTGCACAGTCCTAAGCAGTCCCAAACAGCCAGGGTCCATTGCCAAGGTCAACTGGCTGGTCACCCAACCTCCATATATTGGCTTTGGCCTAGTTTTTAGGCACTGCTTTCCCACCCTGGCCAACAGAAGGTCTTGGATAGGCTCTTTGAATGTATAAAGTACTATAAAGTGATTAGGTCTTTCATTAGAGGAGCATTTGATTGGCAGCTCATGTTTGAATCAGAGAGTGACTTGAGGGTAAGACACAGTGAGGAGGGGGCCAGGAGTCAGAGTGACAGCACAGAGAAGCAGAGAGGATGAGCTGGAAGTCTCAGAGGCCCAGATCACACCGAGAATCACAGCGATCACCCAGCTGCAGCATGCACGGCCGGCCGGCCACATACCCGGACTCAGTCCTGTGCAGGGAGGGTCTGGCACTTCGGAGGGGAGAGGAAAAGATTGGAAGTTAACCGAGGCAAACCATGGCAGATTTGACCAGTGTGTTGATTGACGCTCTCCCTTGGGTTGGTTGGAGGTACAGAGCTAATGCAGCCTTCTGGGGATGCTCCTCTTGGCTCAGGTGGAAGGAGTTGCCCACCCAGGGAACTCACACCGTGAACCCTCCCCCCATGCTCCTTTATCACAGCAGTCTCTCTGCTCGGGTAAGACTTCAGCTTTTCATCCAATGTGGCCAACTTGAAAGGTGAGCAAGGGTAAGAATCAGTCTATCTGGGTAGACTCTTATCTGCTTCCCTGGCACCTGCCTCTCGTCCTCAGCAAAGAACTTTCTAGGTGCTGGCTGGCTCGGGCTGGCAGAGCTGGGTTAGAACCTGTCACCAGACTTCCACGTCCATCCCCATCCAGTGTTACTGTGGTTTTGTTCTGTTTTTACTTTGGTTCCACTGGACAAACTGGAGAAACCCATCCACCATACCAGCCTCCCTTCCCTGGTATGTGGAACCAGAGGACTGTGTCCTCTTCCATGAGTTATTGTTGGGGATGAACGGGGTGAGTTAGAGGTCTTCAGTGGGGCTAAAATAGTGCCCAGTGATCTAAGGAGAAAGCTTATAGTCAGCCTGCTAAAGACCTCCCCAGGGAGGGCCATGGGTGAATCCGTTCTCGTGGGTAATACAGAGGAGCCCAGTCACGAAGCCCCCAGGTTACCCCAGCTGCTTGCAGGCTCTCAGGACTCCTCATCCTCCCAGTCATACCCTCCATCTACAGAAAGTCTCTGCTTACACAGACCTGCTTATCCACTGGTTTTCTGATTTCAGTAGAAACTTCTAGCTTATGTGTGTGTGTGGTGCTGGGGGTTGGGTATTCCAGTTCACGCTGGCAGCTGGAGTTGTGCAGATGGTAGCCACCCAGCCAGACACTCAGGAGAGCCTGTGCCCACAGAGCCCACTGAGGTGACAGAGGCCCGACCAAGTCTGAGATGCCAGCAGAGGGCCAGGGACCACCTCCCCTTGGGGCCCTTGACACCCCAAGGAACCAGACCTGAGACTGGAGAGTGAGGTTCTGCTCACCCCTTCTCCTGCCATCTGGCCCCTTCAAGTCTGGCTGATTCTCCTGGAGCTATCAGCCCCATCTTCTTTACCTACTATATTCTTCCACAATCTCATACTGAGTCTGTAACCTCACTGGTCCAAGCCTGGGCTCTAGGAGCCCTCGGTCTGGCTTCCTGGGTGGCCCCAGGCTGTTGTAAGGATGACCGGAACAGGTGTGGTTAGGAGCCATCCACAGAGGACAGAGTGGCCTGTTCCCTTGGTTCTTGCCAGCCACCACTGGCATCCCACAGCCTCCTGGGTGGCAAAGAACGTGGCTCCCCTGGCCTGATTCCCTGCCCTGAACCCAAGGACCAGTCTGTGGCTTGGGGAGACCCTCGGACATGAGTCTCTCCCTGGGGAGTGCATCACGTGTTTGTGCAGCACATGCTCTGTTCTCTACATGGCCTGTGGCCTCTGCACACTATAATTTGGTGTTTTGTTTTGTTTTAAGGTACCTAAAAGTAACCAAGGCCTCCAGGATCTTAAAAACAAGCACCACCGAAAAGAACCCCAACAGGTCGTGGTTGTTTTTTTTTTTTTTTTCCCCAAGCCTTTCTGATGAAATGCACTTTCCGTTCTTTGTTCCTAAAGCTCCAGATGCTTGTGGTACCAAACTAGTTCTTGCCATGTAAGACGGTTACTAGTAAGCCTGACCACTTGGTTAAGCTGTCCAAACTGGATGTTTCTAAAATTGTCACTTTCACAGTCACCTCGAACATCCTGAGAGCCAGGCAGGCCCCCCAGACAGCTGAGAGCCCATCTCCAGGGCTAGAGGAGGTGCCCCCAGGCCATGGTCTTAGGGAGCAGAGCAAAGGCTCCAGAAGCAAGGCTCCAGGCCTGAGGGTTTTCTCAAGAGCACGTGACCCAGCTGGGTGGCTGTTCTGCCAGGAGAGTCTGATTTTCCTGCATCACTGAGAGGTGTCCTTGGCTGTATTAGGCCCTATAAACAACGGCTTAATTTAATCCAGGTGCTCTAACATGGGTTCCTTGCTTCTGGATGACGACTGGTTGGGGCCTCTCCTCGGAAACAGTGAGACAAGACCAAGCAGGTGGAAGATGAGGAAATCCCCAGATTCTGGGATAGAGGCTTCACAGCCGAGAGTCTGATGCAGCAAAAACAAGCAGCTTGACTGAGCAAGTGAAGCATATAAGCCACTTGGGAAGAGAAATGGTGGCGAGGGCAGCACCTGGTAGGAATTCTGCCTGCCAGGAAGCCCAGGACAGGACAGTGATGTTGGATGCTCTCCCCTGCAGGTGAGACAGCACCAAGCCTCAGGGAGCCCGGCTCCTCCGTGCAACTGGATGCAGCACAGGGCTTCTTAGGTCCCAGGGGCGGCAGAAGTCAGAGCATCTGATAACTGCAGGGCAAGCATGCATGCATGCCGAGTCGCTTCAGTCATGTCCAATTCTTTGTGACCATGTAGACTATAGCCCGCCACAAGGGGAAGTCACAAAAGGCACCAGGAGAACTGATGGGGGAACTAGAGGACTAGCACCCACTGAGAGAAGCCAAAACCTGCATCCCTGCAGAGCCCCTGGGATGGTGCAAAGAATGGGCATCACAGATGGTGCAGGGAGGGGCAGAGATTCATTTGCAGATTGATTAAACAAAGAAATGGTTTCTGAATGGCGAATGAGACAGGGAGTTCCCACAGAAGAACAGACAGGAAGAACAAGACAGGCTGGTTGATGGCAATGGCCCACGAGAGCCACAGGATGAGAATGCAATAAAGGGGCTCCAGAGCTGGTAGAAGGGTTACACACGGTACAGACATGGGAGAGCCGCCTGCTCTCCAGACAGGGCTCTGGTACGAGTCAGGGCAAGCAGAGGTGGGACAGTACGACGCACAGAAGGAATCACACAGATATGGAAGAACCCCAGTGCCGCATGCCCCACTGGGGAAGGTTCAGACCCCCGAGATCGACATGCTGCTCGTCACAGGGTACAACTACCTGTTCTGGCTGGCTCAGGAGCTGTGTCTTCCACTGGTATCTTGCTGGACCGAGAGAGGCTGGTTAACTGCATGTGAGGTCTTCTGAAGCCTCAAGTTCTCACACAGAAAAAGTCCAGCAGGAGGAACAAGCACCTCCTGTATACAGCTCAAAGTTCCTGGAACAAGTCTAGCAATTTCTAGGTGTATTTGCAATTCTGCTTATTCAAACAGAATTTTGAATAAAAAGGAATACAATCCTTTTCAAAGTATTAAAGTATGGGCTGTTGCGGTAGGTGACATGTTCCATAGTGATTACAGATGTACACATTACATATGTCTTAAGGCTCCAGTCTTATACAAGAGGCAGGGAGCATTTTGGTTTAGCAGGGATTTGAGAGTTTAAATATATAAAAATCCAGTTTCAGCTGGTAAAATCCTTATTATCATGCTTAATATAAGTCATAGACTCAAGCAACTGCAATGCTGGTCCTCTCTTTGGAGGATGTTTTGTTAAGAAAAGTAAAAGATGCCCTCTATAACCATAGAGCATAACCATCTTAAAAGGATATATTTTACTGGAGTTTTTTCTTAACACAATGGAACCTATTAAATAGCTTCTACAAATAAGTCTGCCCAAAAGAGGCCACCAGATTACACGAGGGAGCTGGTTTTCTATGACCCACGTTAGGGTCTGAGAGCTTTGCCTTCCAGATTGCAGGAATGCCGGCCCAGGAGAGAGAGCCATGTTGCTCTGAGGGGCCTCAACCCTGGCACAATGAGCATGGGTTACAACGCAGCAGCAGGCACCTCATGCTCTCTGCTGGCTGTGGTGGGTCAGGCTGTCTGGGCTGCAGGATTGCCTAGTGCTGGGACCTCTCATCCCTGTCAGTCAGAGGAGGACAGGCCAGACAGCACCTCTCAGCAGCTCCCTCCCAGGCCTCTGACACTGACAGCTACATTCTGATCTTTATATGTTCTGCAACAAGCAGATTGATTTCAATGCTGTTGGCAAATTGACAGCAAAGCAAAATAAGACTTCCTAAAAGTAAAACTTGACAGCCAGTCACACTTCTGTTCAGATGGTTCTGCAGAGAAGACACTGGTGGGGGAGGGGAAGGGAGCTGAGTCGGCTCCATTCTTTCAAACTTGCAATGAGCACCAGGCACAAAAAACGTGTAAGACGCCCATCGTCCCTGCTCTCGGGGCTTGCAGTCTATGGATAATATAGATTTTTTTTTTTTTTGTACATGATAATAGATCATTACTCTGTGTTATGCTAAGAACTGTAACAGAGGTATAGAGAACTATAACTGTGTTCTGGCCACACAGAAGCAGGAGACTGTAGGTCACCCTCAGGGGAATGGGGAAGGATGGCAGGATATGATTGGAGTTGGGTCCTGACAGAATTTTCCAGGTGGGAGAAGTGCAGGGCATCTCAGACCAAGGGAACCATATATGAAAAAGTCTGTAGCATGCACACGTGAAGCCTCAGCTTGCAAAAGACGCCATAGGGCAGTATGGGGGAGGCAGGGGAGACACCCTGGAAGGCTCAACTGATGCTGGACCATGAATGGTGGTCCCAGGTTTCTGCCTGACCCCTTTTCCTCCTGTCTGGGCCAGAGGCTTGTTGGAAGTGAAGAGAACATCCCTGGTGAGGTTTTTTTCTCTTCTCCACCATAGAAGAGAAACATGGGGCTAACGTGGGGCGTGCTCAGTAACACGTGGCGTGATGAACTGCATTAGGTGTGACTAGGACTCCATTTCTTAGCACATTTGATGATTATTCCTGACTATTCAGACCCTGTATGTGTGGAGGGGAATTTGTAGGTGGGAACTCTTCTGGTCTTTTATTTGGTTACCAGAAAGAATTGATAGTTTTTCACCTAATAGAGTTTATTAATAAATAGGAACTTTTAGAGACACAAGGTCAATAACCACAAAGCATACATTCTGTTCTCAAAATATTAGATAATTAGCCATCTTAGCTTTGTAAGATTTTTTTTTCACTCTCTCTATTTAAAACATTTTATGAAACTACCCAGGTCCCTGAGGGTCAAGCACATTCTAACCATGCTACTCCACAGCTTGGCTGAGTGTGAAAGCCCTACCCCTCGACCACCCGGCTCTCTTGTCTAAGGTTCACCTCAGCTGGCTCCGGGCTGTGAGGTGTGGGACCTGCGCTAGCTCAGCTCAAACACACTAAAGACATGATTATAGAAACTTTTTGGCTCCCTCTTGTCCTTCGAGTTTCCCTTGCCCTGACACGTTGAGAAGAGAGCCTGATAACATCAGTATTTGGGTTTAATCGGTCTGGCTTTACTACCCTATGGGCCCAGTGTTCAGCTGGGAAGAGGCCAGCTTCTCGAAACCAAGACTTGGGCCCCTGGGCTGTGTAACTCTGCCTCTGCCATCTCTCTCTATCCTCACATCGGGCATCTGACTCCTGTGAGATCCGGATGCGCTCAGGATGGGTTTTCTCCAGGACCCCACCTTGAGGACATGAGTCTTATCGCCCCGCCTCAGCTCAAGACTTCATGTGTGCCACTTGGAAGAGGGACTTTTTTTAAGAGCTGAAAAAAATGCCCTGGCACGGCTTTCACCTCTCCCCCCAAAAGTGGGCCTTCTAACCACAGACGGGAAGAAACAACATACATGAGAGAAAAGAATCATACAGAAGGGACGGAGCAGAATGAGGAGGGGATTCGGGCTGCTGCCTCAGAGGCATCTGGACCCCTGCTGGAGAGATTTGTTTGCTTCCTTGAAGGTGAATAGTTCTCTCTCATCTACATCTCTTAGCCTTGGACCTACCCAATTATACTCAAATTCTAAAGGAAGATGGGAAACAAGGTTAGAATAGAATGAAGACCAGGGCATGTGATATAAAATCCTAGAATTCTGTGACCTGAGTGGGGAAAAGTGTTGGGCCTGGAAAAGTCATTGTACAAATGCCTGGTGCAGTGGTTCTCAATCAGGGGCAACTTTGCCCCTCCTCCCCAGAGATACTTGACGTCTGGAGACATTTTGGCTGTCACAGGTGGACATGCTGCTGGTATCTAATGGGTAGAGGTCAAGGATGCTGCTCAACATCCTACAGTGCACGGGACAGCTGCCACAACAAGATCATCCAGCTCCGAAAGCCAATATTGACATACCAAGACTAAGAAACCCTGCCCTAGGGCTATCAGAGACTCTATACCTCTTAAGGACAGAAACCAAGTTCTGTGTTCCTTTTCCAGCATGGTTAGGGAAAAAGTAGGGTCCAGTTCAGTGATTCAGTTTCAGTTGTTCCAATTTGGTTAAACCCTAGATCCCCCCTCTCAAAGTCCATGTACTTTGTTTCTTAAAGGATTTTCTTAACATTACTTTTCTCCTGGCAGAAAACTCCAGAGTTTTCATTGTCCAACTGCATAGTTCCTGTTAACTTTCAGAGAAGACCCTGAATTAAACCAGCCCCTAATTATAGACATGTCCCAGTGAAAGAGCGTGCAGACAATTTGAGTCCAAATTGCTCAAGGTTCCTGCTGACAAACAAGCTCACCCCATCAACCTGAAGGGCACGTTACGGTCTTTGACCTGTTCCACATTGGTGTGAGAAGGCTCTTGTGAATGGCAGGTGCCCCTGGGAGGATAAGGTTTGGTTCTTCATTCTTTGGGGCTGACTCAGCCTTGCTTCTTGGGGAAACAGCCCCATTAGCTGCCCGAGTCTTTGGGACTTGAGAGGGAGGGGAGAATTCTAGCCAAGTTTCTATAATCAGCCTCCAAATGAACAGGTTTGCCTTGGACAGCTATGGATTCTCACTCCAAGGAGCGAGCCCAGCCCCGCTTCTGGGAGCAATAGCTCCAGGTGAGTTATGCAGGACAGGTGGTGGCAAAGCTGCATTTGGGCTGTGATCTCCAATGGCCCTAAGGGGCCATCTGCTTCAAGGCCCCTTAAGCTCCCCCAGCCTGCCTGGGAAGGTCTACTGAAGCGCTCTGCCACCAGCCTGATTGCACTTCCCGCTCTACAGGCGCCAGCTTAGACCTGAGCCGGTCTAAGAAGATGGCTAATTATCCCCATGTTCATACACGTGGGGGTTACTTTTGGATGTCAAGTTCCTGCACGGTTTCTTCTGATCCTCTGTAACTGCCCTCACACACTGTCCCTGCAATGTAAAGTCAGGATGGGCAGTTGTTAGTATTCACTTAGAACACATTAGCACGGAAGGGATGTTAGCTCACCTAGTCCAGCCTGTCACTTTATAGCTGAGGGAACCAAGGCCAAAGAAGGGACATTATTTTCACACATCATGCAGCCAGGAGGAAACAAGGTGTGACCTTGAACCCAAGTCTCCTGACTGGGAGCTGGGGATGGGGAGGATGTTCCTGTCACCCTATCCTCTGTGACTTATAGAGACTTACTGCAGAGAACAGAACTGACTGTTATCCTTGAATCACAAGCAAAATTCTACCTGATCTATGTCAGCAGAGTCTCTTATCTCCAGGAAGAGTTTTATTTTATTTAAGAATTGAAGTATTTCCATATAACCCTTGACTACCACTCACTTCATTTAGAAGAAGAGGAAAAGAATGTTATAAAGTGGAACTTCCATGGACCAACCCCTCTCCTGACCACTCAAGAGTCCCAAGTTAGGGGTAGCTCAAGAGTCTACAGTGAGAAAGTGAACTTGAAGATTTGAAGAATGTGGGCCTCTTTCCCCCTTCCCTGGGCCCCCAGCCTCCAGCCATCTTCATGTAGATACAGAGCAAGTCAAGATGTTAAATGTCCATCTGGGGAGTTATGGTTACAGATTTAGAGGGAAGAACTGAGCTTCTGCCGCTCAGGAAGAAACCAAACTATTATGTCTCATTCCATATAGATTCTGGGTGCCTGTGCAAGCTTCAGAGAGAGGAGACAAAAGGCGCTTCTGAAGATACTTTCTTGTCTAATGGGCCCTGCTACATTAGATCATGAGCTGCTTGTGCTCAGACATGGGTTATATACATTTTCCAAAAGGAGCAACTCTGGACCTTGGTGGTGCTAGTGCCATGAATCACCTGGCAAGGCCAAAGATGGGCCTTGATGCCAAGAATGCCTGTAAGAAGTTCAGTGTTTGATCTCATAAAAAGGGTCCTACTTGTGTATCTCTCTCTTCCCCATCTGTGAGAGACAGCTGGACTTAATGAGGATTCTGGTCCGTGTGCCTGGAGGCCCTGGCTTGTGCTTCTCTACAAAGGCTCAAGAAATCAAGGTCAGTGAAGGGAGACCTCAGTAAACCCACACTCAGTAGCTCCTCACATAGCTGGCTCCTTTGGCAGCCAGAGTGCTCTTAACCCACCTGCTAAGGGCATGAGTGACCATGCCCAAGGGCAGGGCACCTGACTTCATACGGAACAGACATTGGGGCACCACACTGCCCACACACCACAGCTCCTCACCTTGTTGGAAGGAGACGTACACCAGCCTCTCGTCAAACTTCTGGACCCGCCGAAAGTTGTTGACCATCTCTCTGGGGGATGGGTCATCCATGTGCGTGCAGTACAGGTCTGTCTCCAACTTCATCAGCTGTAGGGAAAGAGCAGAAACACCCCCTGAAGGCAGAGTGATGCCCCCTTGCCTGACCTCAAGGGAAAGGACCGCCAGATCCCACCTCTGAGGCCTGGCAGGAGACCCCTGAGAAGGTGGTGGGAGAGCTGAAAGCTGTCCCTCCCCTGCGGGTGTCTGAGTGCTGGCCCACGTGTCTTCCCACTTCCCAGGGCCACCAGGAGGGTGTGTACTGTCAGCTCCTGATTGCACATGAAATCTGCCCTACAGCGAGGGAAACCTGGGGAGTCGAGGGGCTCCCCCACCTCCCAAAGAGACTGCATTCCTCTCCTGAGCCTCATTCAGGACCCAATCTAATTAGAGGCGCCTGGAGCTTAATCTGATGGTCCCATCAAAAGGAACAGAAAAAGGCAGGCAAGAACCTTACAGGTCATCTGACTACTAGTTTCGTGGTATTTTCATGCACACGCATAGATTATATAACTGTTTCCAAGGCAGTTTCTGGGTTAGAACATTACTGCCTCCCCAATCATTTCATCTCTTGATTCATCATGTCTTTATTCCTGTCTGCCTATTTGCTGTCATTTATCGAGGTTACTCAGGTACTCCACAGTAAAAAGGGAGGAGCAGCAATGAGCGCTGTGCTGGGCTCATGAAGGTGGTGGGGCTGTGAGCCAGCAGGCAGACCCGCCTCCTGGGCAGCCAGGCTTCCTCCTGATGAATTTGAGCTGTGGAGCAGAGACACGAGCAGTGACTTGGAACTCAGCTCTACCTTGGGCCTTAGCTGCGTCACTCACCGGCTGGTGACCCCAAAGTCTCCTTGACTCACTAACCCTCACTTTCATCACCTAAGAAATGAGAGGGTTAGAGATGATTGCTAAGGATTCCATTCCCCAGTTTTGCACTAGCCTGAGCTTCTTGAGGGCTTTCCAGGCGGCGCCAGTGGTAAAGAACTCGCCTGCCAATGAAGGAGACATAAGAGACGTGGGTTTGATCACTGGGTCAGGAAGATCCCCTGGAGGAAGAAATGGCAACCCACTCCAGTATTCTTGTCTGGCGAATCCCGCGGACAGAGGAGCCTGGTTGGGCTACAGTCCATGAGGTCACAAAGAGTCAGACGTGACTCACCAGGCACACACTCACATAAGCTTCTTGAAGGCAGAGACCCTCACTGCCTTATGGCTGCACCCCCCACCCCGGGTTTGTTAAACCATCTAACCTGATCCTGTCTATTCTGCCCCAGGTAAGGAGCCATGCTCTTTCCTGCCTGGGAGATGAACACTCTCCACTGGGGGACAGGTTAGGAAACACAGCTTAACAACTCATATTTAAAGAACTGCGGAGATAGATTCATTCTCCCCAATTGACTTGACAGCTCCGCTTTTGAAGCTCAGCCTGTGATTTCCAAAGCACTTCCAGGCCCCTGTGGTATCTGGAGAGGTTTTGAATAGCTACCAATGAAACTCTGAGTGAGGTAATCAGGTCATTGATTATGATGCAGGCAGTGCAGGGTCCGAGGTACCACGTGGTCTACGACAAGGAAGAGCAGGACAGTTACCTGCTCCTGGGAAATTTGCACAGGGTTCCGGAACACCGTCCAGAGCACAGTGGGGTAGCAGGGAGGTGTAGTCAGGGACCCTCTGTAGCGGTAGTACTCTTCAGGCCTCTCCGGCAGCAGCTCTTCTATGCTGAAACCCGGAATGAACACTTCTTGGTCTGCAGAGACATGTTGGGGTACGAGGTCACCTTCCTCCCCAAGGCAGAGGTAGAGCTGAGCCTACGACAGCCTTGGAACGTGAACTAGCCCCATTCTGAGCCACCTGGTTCCAGGACCTGGTCACAGACAGTACCTGTCCCTTGCCTGTATTCTTTTTCAGGTCACCCAAGAGCAAATACGCTATTCTCCAGCAGAGGGTGAATAAGCAATAAGGACCCCTCACCTTTGTACTTTACAGCTGTGAGGTGATCGAAGATCTTGTCATATGCTGGATTGGAGGAGCCCACCTGTAACAGAGATGGGGCACGTTGAACAGAGACAGAATTCAATAGGCTGAGCCTGGCTTGACAGTTGTGAATGGAAGAGCTCTGCTGGGGGTGTATGATCACCACTGCTGAGATCCTCCCTGAAGGATACACTTGACCAGTCATGATGCTTCACTAGGCCATTAGGGGGTTGGTGTGATGGTCCTGCCCTCTTACATCTTAGGACACCCTGCTTCCAGCTCAAGGCACTAAGGGTTGAGTATCCCAAGGGCAAGAATTATAGCTGTGCTCCTGATTCTCTGGCTGTGACCTTGAAGGCCACAAATCACATGTCCTCTAATCAGGACTTAAGGGAGCTTGAGTGAATGCCAGCCAAGTCAGGCAAGTAAGCACGTGGAGAAACAGCGTATGTGCTGTCTCATTGGGGGGAACAGTGCAAGCGAATCATGAGTTAGTCCCATTTTCTGGGATTCAGAAAAGAACTTATTCCAGGGTCCAGATAAAAGATGGAGCTTGGATACTGGGAACTGTATCAGGGGTTCAGGCATCTGGATGGGGCAGCAGTGAATGAGTCCCCTACCCCCACAGGTCTGTAACCAGGCAATTCCATGTTTGTATAGTAGGGCTGAGGATTAGGACTCAGTTTTCCAGCATCACCTACGACATGCTCATTTCTGCTGTCCAGCCACAGAAAGTGCTGCCTCTAGGCCAAGAGAGAAGGAAACTTTATGGGAGAATACCCCCTGCTCCAGAGTCAAGACACAGCCAAAATGGGACAGGTGTGTGTGGAACCAAATGTTGAGTCTGACATCCTCCTTATTTCAAATCTCAGATAAAGTCCTTCTCAACATCTCTTACCTCTATGAGAACAGCTACGACCGCGAGGCCTTCTGGCTTGTCCTTGGCGACGCTGTCATTGGGGTACCGGTCCGAGTTGTAATAGACAATATGCAGCTGCAGTGGGAGAGATGAGATGAGCTGCTGTCCATCAGGGATAGCGACTCATGGGAACCTTTCACTTTTACAGGAGACTGGAATCCAATAGGAGGGACCTCCACCCCCAGCTAGATTAGGCCTCTCAGACCCTCACCTCATGGCCACTCCAGCTTTCTCTTTTCCCTCAGTTCTCTAGACTACACACTCCAGCAGGGCAGTCTGTCCATCTTATTCACTCATTATATGCCAGTGTCTAATTTAGTGCCTGAAACATGCCAGGTACACAACAGATACTGAATAAATGAACAAATGGGCTTTTATACCAGCCGCGAAAACACCTGGATACATTGGAGCACTTCTCCCTGGTCATTTTTCCTACTTTTTCTGGAACCTGGGGCAAAATGGTCCTACATGATTTGCCTGACCTCAGCCTGGCCACTCTGTACTTGGATCTGAAGGCTGAGACAGTAAACCTCCAACTGTTAAGTTAATCGTTTCTGTACCTAGAGCAGGACATGCTTTGACCCCTCAGGTGGAGACAGTAACAACATGGCTTTTATTAAAGGTTTTATTTGAAGAGACCAAGCAACAGAAATGTTACTGCATGAATGTAGACTCCAAAATACTACTTTAAACTCATTTTTTTTTCCCCAAGTAGAAATTATTTGTCATTATAAAAGTGAAGAAAAGAGATGTTTTTGAGAAATTTGGGGTTTAAAAAGTCTAGGTAAACTGTGACGAGTGGTGCTGATAACAGGGGAGGTTATGCATGTTGCTGGGGGCAAAGAGTATATGGGAAGTCTCTGTACCTTTCCATTTTTCTGTGAACCTAAAATGCTCTTAAAGAAAGTTGTTTTTTTTCACTTATTTTTATTAGTTGGAGGCTAATTACTTTACAGTATTGTAGTGGTTTTTGCCATACATTGACATGAATCAGCCATGGATTTACATGTGTTCCCTATCCCGATCCCCCCTCCCGCCTCCCTCTCCATCCCATCCCTCTGGGTCTTCCCAGCGCACCAGCCCTGAGCACTTGTCTCATGCATCCAACCTGGGCTGGTGATCTGTTTCACCTTTGATAGTATACTTGTTTCAATGCTATTCTCTCAGAACATCCCACCCTCGCCTTCTCCCACAGAGTCTAAAAGTCTGTTCTGTACATCTGTGTCTCTTTTTCTGTTTTGCATATTGGGTTATTGTTACCATCTTTTTAAAATTAAAAAAAAAAAAAAAAAAAAACAGTCCAGGAATCATCAAGACATTATTATGACAAGCTCTGAAAAGGTTTTTTGGTTTTTGTTTTTCTTTGATGTGGACCATTTTTAAAGTCTTGAATTTGTTCCAGTATTGCTTCTGTTGCTTTATGTTCTGGTTTTTTGGTCATGAGGCATGTAGGATTTTAACTTCCCATTCAGGATGGAACCAACACACCCAGCATTGGAAAGCGAAATCTTAACTCCTGGACCACCAGGGAAGTCTCTCTGACAATGTTTAACCTGATTTTGAATCCTCAAGGTGGCATCACCTGTCCTCCAAAAAAACTGTATTAGTAGATGATCTCTCTATATATGATCACATGCATTTTTGTTGATTCTTTGTCTCTTGAGACTATAACATACTGAGATTTTATCTCTTTTCCTTTTCTTCATTAATCTCTTTTTCCATCTTATGTGATTATAAATAGAATTCAAGCATATTTTAATGAATACAGCTCAATGTTCCCCACTTTTCAAGTGGCCTTTTCTAATGGAAAAAAATTAAATCCAATTAGTTCTTTTTCAATTGGTCCCCTATGAAGGATTTCTTAGGGGCTCCTGCTTCCTCATCTTTGCCTCCAAAAGATGTAGCCTCTGCACTGCCGCACGCCATCCTGTCTTGGCACTGCTTTATGAAATGGTCCAGACTTCTATGTGGCTAAAACCCCAAAGGTCCTATATCCCTATTTCTTTTTACTGCTGACTGTTGAGCTTGTGTTCAGTTTTAGCACTTTTCTCACTTGTTCAGATGAAATCAAGAGGAAGTGAAGACTAATACAAACAGAAAGCAGTTCCCTGAGGAGAGGATTAAGAGAGGCTTATCTTTTTTAATGTTATTTTTATTTTATGTATTCATTTAGCCACACTGCACAGCATGAGGGATCATATTTCCCCAACCAGGGATTGAATCCACACCGCCTGCATTGGAAGCTCAGAGTCTTAAACCACCAGCAAAATTCCCAAGAGAGTCTTCTTATATAAACTCAATCCAGAAAAACTGTTACACTTTCAAGGGCCCTCCATAAAAGAATCTGCCACTTTAGGGTCACCTTCCCTGGTGACTTGGGTGGTAAAGAATCTGCCTGCAATGCAGCAGACCTGGCTTCAGTCCCTGGGTCAGGAAGATCCCCTAGAGAAGGAAATGGCAACCCACTCCAGTATACTTGCTTGGAGAATCTCATGGACAGAGGAAGGAGCCTGGTGAGTTGCAAAGAGTGGGACATGACTGAGTGACTAACCCTTTCACTTTCACTGATGTTTTTTCTGTATTATTGACATTTATGGTCCATTTTCACCAAGCTCTTGGTCTCATGATGTAGCTTAATAGCAGAAAATACAATGATTATTTTTAAGTGCCTAAATCCTCTCAGCCTACACCCTAACTCCTTTACTCCCCTTGGGAAAATAGAGGCTTCCTCATTGCAGTTAGGCTGAAAGAAACAAAGTCCTGGAGGTTCAGAGAGGGACCTGATCTGAAATACGTGCAGCTCCACTAGGGCCATCCTATTGGGCCAGAGTTACAGCCCCTCCACCTCTTATAACTAATTAGACTAAATCTTAAGCAGTTCAGCATTTAAGAACAGAGGAGAATGTTTGTGTCATTATTTATCACGGGCTCCACTGGCCAATCAGTAGCATTTATCTCCTTGTATTTCTTGCCCTGTAAACATTCAGAACCACACGCCCAAGTGCAATCCCAGTGGAGCTCTGAAATGGAGCAACTCAACCACCCCCCCCCCACCCCCACCCTCCTCTGCACACTTGCAGTGCAGAAGCAAAGCTCTCGCTCCTCTTCCTGTTTGCTCTGGTATTTGGGGCAGCACCTCCAGGCCACATAGCACTGCACTGTGGTGATGTCCCAGGCTATCTTCAGTGAGTCTCTGCTTGCCATGATGCCCTGTGTCTTATAATGCCAGTCATCCCTTGATTTGTGGCCAGGTAGAAAAGAGTGACCCTGAACCCAGGTCCCCAAGCTGCAAGCACAGCCCATGCCCAGGGAAAGGAAAGATGGGCTGGGAAAGACCCATGTAAACAGCAAGATGTGTGAAGAAAACTTGAGAAGCTGGGGGAGCATTTAGCCCAGTATGACACGGCAGTGGGATGGGTCGGCCAGACAAGCTGGTGGGATCTTAATCTGTGAGCACAGAAGGGTGATGTCTAGAAACAGGGCGTGTGTCTGCCTGTGCCACCCTGGGAGCCCTGCCTCCCGAGTAGCATCGCTCAGTAAAAGACTTGGAGACAAAAGTCTGCAAGTTCAGGAAAGGAAGGGAAGCGGGACACCGCAGATGAGCTGCAGCGTGGCTGGAGTGGCTTTGCCTCCCTGTGCTGTCGGCAGAGCTGGGGTGGGTGTGCGGAGCATGAAGGCCACCCCCCCACGCCACCCGCCTTGCTCTGATCTTGTCTGCACACCAGCCAATTGGAAGAGTGCCAGACCACCCACCACCAGGAATCCTCTGCCAGTTGGGCCACCCCACTCACCTCGGCGGCAAAGTGCTTCCCACTGACAGTGTGCTCAGAGCCGTGAGGGTCATCCTTGTCCCCCCAGTGCAGGTGCAGCTGCGAGGCATTGTAGCGGGCCCCGAGGCCCCGGAGCTGCATGTCCTTGGGCAGTTTCACCTTCACTGCAGGGAGAGGAGGGGCAGTCTTCAGAGCCCTGGCCAGCTGGGTGCTAACTGAGAGCAGGTTGGCATCACCTGTCCAGGGCCCAGACAGAGGCAGGGGGATGCAGCGAGGTGGGGACCAGAGAGGTGCAGCTCAGAAACCTGGGCTCTTTCTCTGAGAATGTCCCCCTTTCACTAAAACAATTCCAGTGGCAGCAGCACCTTCTTGGTTCCCCTTGGGAAATGATGGCAGGAACTAATTTAGCCAATAGATGGATATTTGTTTACATATCCATGTGTTACACACTTGGCTATGAAGATGGAACCTACAGTGAAGTATCTGCCAAGCTGAGAATTATATAACGACAACAATAATAATTGCTATTTATGAAGCTTCTCTCTATTCTGAATGTTAACATACAGAATCTCTAGTCTTTACAGTACCTGTCAATATGCCTATTTTCCAGATGAAACCTCAAGAGTTTAAAATTCTTATCCAGAGTCTCGTGACTCATAAGTAGTCAAGCCAGGATTCAAACTCAGATTGGTCTGACTCCTGGGCGAGCCCCCCAGGGAACTGTGTGACCCCTTGAGTCATTCATGATGCCCCAGAATTCACACTCATACCATATCAATAGGTCAAGGGGCTCAAGCCTTTCCCCACTCCTTCATCCCACCCCAAGAGATGTGCTGCTTCTAAGAGGTATTTCCCCAGCAGAACCACCTGAGCCCAGGGTCTGTAGTGTCTCCTGCAGAGAGTGGCCCAAGGATCCCTCAAGGGCTCCCCTCTGCTCTCCTTCCTGGGTGCCTCATCAGAATGCACCCCCCGCCACCACCCAGCAGACTCAGGAGGCCAGGGAGCCAAGGGAAGCTCAGCCAGCACTGCAGGTCTCCGGGGTCGCTCCCTCACCTGAGTGGCCATTGTTGGTGAGGACAAATTGCGGACTGGCAGACTGGTTGTAGCCTTGGAAGGCCAGGGGCCCGAGGCTGGCGTTGTAGCGCAGGATGTCATCGTGCAGGTCTATCGGGGACTGCAGCAGGCCCCCACAGGAAGGGTAGGTCTTGGACCAGCTCTTCTCCCCGTCAGGACCTGGAAGGCGAGGTTCAAGCCCGTGACTTAATCAGTTTTCCACTAGAGTTTTTTCCTCACCTTCTAATTCTGTGTGCAGTACAGTTATTCCTTTTCTGTTCCTAATCCCCAGAGGTATGTTCTTCAGGGTCCAGGGACCCCAGCCTACAGAATCAGGGCATGCAAACGCCTCCAGACGGTTTGCTTTTGAAGTAATGTGGGGAGAGAGGGGCCAGAGCAGTCCCATGGCAGGGACTCCAATTTATTCTGTACATTGTTCATATTTCAACCCGGTACACATCCATTCCACAAGAAGACTTCATGACTCTCAGCAATTTAGCATCTGTATATTGAACACCTACTATAAGCGGAGTTACTCTGGGTCTTGGGGCCACCCATGCTTGCATTCTAGTGGGGAAGAATTTTTTTTTTAATTTTCTGTGTTTTAGAAGCAAAGGAAATTAGTTTTTTCTTACTTTTTTTAAAAGTTCAGTTTAAAATCTCTGGCTCTATTCCCTTTGGTACTTTTAAAAATTGATGTATTTGTTGTTGTCATTGTTCAGTCACAGTTGTGTCCAACTCTTTGAGACCCCATGGACTGTAGCCCCTCTTCCCTGTCCTTCACTATCTCCCAGAGTTTGCTCAAACTCATGTCCACTGAGTTGATGATGCCATCCAACTATCTTATCCTCTGTCACCCCCTTCTCCTGCTGCCTTCAATCTTTCCCAGAATCAGGGTCTTTTCCATTGAGTTGTCTCTTTGCCAACTCAGGTGGCCAAAGTATTGGAGCTTCGGCATCAGTCCTTCCAGTGAATATTCAGGGTTGATTTCCTTTAGGATTGACTGGTTTGATGTATAGATATTGTACAATATTATATGTTGCAGGTGTACAATATAGTGATTCACAATTTTTAAAGGTTATACTCCATTTAAAATTATTACAAAATATAGGCTATGGTCCCCTTGTTGTATAATATCTTTGTAACTTGTCTTATACCTAATAGTTTGTACCCCTTACGCCCCTACCCCTATGTTGCCCTGGTCCCCTCCCCTCTTCTAGCAGGGAAGAATTTATTTAATCCACTGGAAAGTCCCACACTGGAAAAATTGGTGTCTAACTGACTACAACTCCAGGTAGGTCTTTGAGGCTGGTACTCTAGACTATGATCTTCCTGATGGGAAACCCTTGAGAACATTGACTCTGAATACCCACGTCTAGAGTAAGTAAAAACCCTACAACCTGATAGGGAAACTTGAAAGATAGCAAGTAATTATCACCCAAATCACAGAACTAAATGCAGTGTTTACACTGGGGAAAAGAATGACAATATTACAAACTAATTATTACAATCTAATTGACAAACTAGCAGTGAGGAGGAACAGACTTAACAAATAAACCCTCCAGGGCTCAGGCTTCTTGCTAACTACCAGGTAGTAGTCCTTCCCCTGGAAATGAAAATAAACAATCCAATCCCACTGCAGATAAAATTTCTGACTCCCACAGGGAAAAGTCTTTTAAGAATGTCAGGCTGTGTTTAAAAGATTATCTCCCATGGTAATTAAATGGATTTTCAAGCTGAAGTTTCTCCAGAAAAGCGAATAACTGGCAGGTCATGGCTCGTTGGAGTGGAACAATTGTGCCCTGTGGGCTCTCTAGGAGTTGAGAATCAAGGTTTGCCACCTGGAGTTCATTCATCAGTATTTCAGCACAAGGAAAGATGACTGAGATGGAGTGGGGGGAAGGAACACCACTTCTGGGCACTCTTCCATAGACCACAGCATTGTTTCAAAAGAGAGAGAGAGTGTGTGTGTGTGTGCCCGCTTCACAGAATCCCCATCCCCTACTACCTTGTTCTCTAACTGCAGAGTAGGGAGAGTCAGAAGCAAAACTTGGTGCCCACGTTCATTTAAAATGCTATGAGGAGGGACTTCTCTGGTGGTCCAGTGGCTAAGACTCCACACTTCCAATGCAGGAGCCCCCGGTTCGATCCCTGGTCAGGGTGCTAGATCCCACATGCTGCAACTAAGAGTTTTCCACATGTCCCAACTAAAAAAATCCTACATGCTGCAGCTGAGAATTCCAGTGCTGCAAGTAAAGATCCTGTATTCCACAACCAAGACCAGGTGCAGCAAAATAAATAAATAAACAAACAAATATTTAAAATGTTGAAAGAAAACTGTCAACCCCAGAACTCTATAACCAGTGAAAATAAGTATTATCAGATAAAACTAGAGTATTTGTGACCAGCAGAAATACTCTTTAAGAAATGTGAATGAAAGTTCTTTAGGCTTTAAGGGAAATTATCCCAGGAGAAACTTTGAGCTTCAGGAGGCACGGGAGAGCACTGGAAGTAGTAAATAAATAGAGGGGAAAAAAAATTTTTTTTTAGATGGTATGAGGAGTTGGCCCTGTGTCTGGACACACACAGAGGAATCCTCTAATTCTTCAGGCTGTCAACCTTCAGGTATACCTTTTCAGACATGTTGGAACTTGAAGAGATTTCAGAAATGGTGGAACTTGAAGGGATTCCAGACTCTCTAGTTCAGCCTCTCACTGGACACCAGTTTTCTCAGCTCTCACATATCATAGTTTCTACTGGACTGTGTTGTTTTTATTTCCACAGCCTCAAAGCCCTGGCCTCAAGGCAACTAAACTACACCAAGATGGTGACTAGGGGAGAGGAAGGCTGGAGGACACCCAGGCAGTCACTCCAGGGAGCAGACCGGAGCAGGGCGGTTACTCAGCTGAGGGCAAAACCGAATTCCTTAGAGACCGCAGCTCACAGAGGTGAAGCTATCAAGAGCTATCATGCAAACCCTGAGGGTCAGGAGGAGGTGCAGCTACCGGTGGCAAGCCTTCCAGAACGAGGCCGCCAGCCTTTGCTCTGCTCACAGCAGCATCTGGGCCTGCGGCCCGGGTGACAGAAGCTGCCAGACAGGCCTTAAGGGAAGAAACTCAGGAAGTGAAGAAGTGGCAAAGCTGTTCATCCCGTAGCTAAAGGGAACTGAATAAAAAGAACTGTCTTTTCCCAGAGCAGGGGTTCACCTGAAGGTTTCCTGAAAGAGAGGCCCAGGCCCTCCCACTTCATGTCTGTGAACCCACATCGTGATGGCAAGCACGTGCGTAACAGGCACTGAGTAAACATAATCCCCAAAGAATGAAAGCGCCCAGAGAACAGAGAGCTCAGGAAGCTTTATCAGGAGGAATTTTTCTTTTGTCCTAAGTAATTTTCCTTGGATGTTGGCTATATTAGGTGTTTGGGAGCAGAAAAGACTAAGGATATAAAAGGAAACCAGAGAGACTTCCCTGGTTGGTCCCTCATGGGCCAGTGGTTAAGATTCTGCCCTCCCAATGCAGGGGGCCCGGGTTCGATCCTTGGTCAGAGAATTAGATCCCACATGTCACAACTAAGACCCGGCACAGCCAAAGGAATAAATATTAAAAAAAAAAAAAAAAAAAAGGCAGCAGAATTCATGGTTGAGAAAGAGAAATTCCTAGGAAAGAGAAGTGACTGTATTGGACCCGGAGAGTCTAAAGAACTAGATCCAGCTGCTCCCCCCTACTCACCCCCTCAACCGCCACCCCTCCGTGAGTGATCCCAAGCAGGTCACATTCCCTGCCTAAGTCTCCTTCACCCTTTGTACCAATGAGAGGGGTGGACACTATGTTCTGGAAGATCCTTTCTGGCTCCCAAGCTCAGATTTACTAAGATTGCTGGGACTAAGCACCTTCACCTCTGTATCAGGCCAGTTGGAACGGGTTGGAAAAAACTGTTCACGCCAAGGCAGCTCCTGGGCATGTGACGGGGTGCCTAGTGGGAACCAGCTGTGGAAATGAGGGCACAGGGCACTGCTGTTCCCCAGGCTGGTCCTGTGCTGCCAACCATGGGGTGGGGGTGGGGGGCCGCTCATCCTGAGTGCCCATCACAGGCCCTTAGGGCAGCAGAGTCTAGAAAGCCTTTTCTTCTCCTCCTCCTCATTATGGTTGGTGGTGATAGTGATGATGATATTAGTGGTTTTGGTCCTTAAACCTCTACAACTCTGTGGGGTCCACAAGGCAAAAACTGCCCCATTTTGCAGATGAAAAATTGAGATTAAGTGATTTGCCCAAAGTCAGACTTTGGCTTAGTAACAGAGTTACCTTGCCTGGATCACAGAACTTGTGTCCCTTCTGTTTCAGGGTTTATCTGAGAGATTTTGTCCAGGCCCGTTTCCTCTCCCTCCCGTGATCTCCTTGAAGGCGAAGACCGTGTCTCATTCATCCCTGCCTTGGCCACAGTGCCTGGCACAAAGCAGGCCCTCACATGTTTACTGAGCTGGATTTTCCTGCTAATTTTGTGCTTGTTCCTCTCAGGGAAGTAAGTGCCTATATTAATCCCCCTAGCTTCTCTCTATTCCCCCACATAATTTTTTTTTTCCTATCAAAAAAGAAATGAAAAATGATGTCACTTGCTCAGGTTCAAAATTTACACTCCTAGCTTTCTCGTGTACCTGCATGAGGTTTTGCTCTGTTTGAAGCCACTCATTGAAAGATAAATCCAATTGCTGGCCCCTGGCTTAGGAGATGATCTGCCAAGTTTGGGATTTTATTGGAGTTCACAGGACCCTCTGCCAGCATGTGATGGCTGTGTCCCCTTCTTACACAGCTAGGGACATTGTCAGAGCAGCCTCCCATCTCTTTGACTTGTAGGTGAGAGAGGTGCCAGGGTGGGGGGTGCACCAAGGCACCCAGCGTCGGGCATGTCGGCAGCGGCTCCTTTCTGCCCCCAGCTGCTGTGTGGGCAACGTGTGACTTGTTGCTGCTCTAATTCTGCCTTTTCGTCAGCAGCTACAGCCCTGGCTTGTAGCTTGTTCTCAGCTGTCACACGCATGCCAATGGCTGTGCTACCAGAAAACCTCTCCCAGGACTGACGCTTCCAAAAGAAGCATTTCTAGCTACCGTCAAAATGTGACTTTTCTCTTGAGTTGTGGCTTTCCCTCTTCCATGGATTAGATTCCTCCCAAGATCGTGATAAAAAGGAGATCATATGGATCTCGCTGTTTGTTTTCCCAACTAAAATCAAGGCATTATTTCTAGTTCATGAATTTCTCTGTTTGAGGCAAAACAGAAGCGGGCCAAATTTCTGTTTTGAACTGTAACAGGAGATTAACGTTGCACAGCTCAAAGCGCCTCTCATGCTTCCCAGCAAGGTGTTATTGAGGCCCAGAGTAAAGACTTGTTGTTACCCCAAGGACCAGGATGGTTTCAGGGCAAATGCCAAATGTGTGGAACCGTAAAGAGAGGAGCAAAGTGAGCCCCACATCCCCTGGCTTTGACAGCTAACAACCCTTAGCCAATCTGCCTCCATCTCTACCGTACCCACACTTCCCAACCCTGGATGATTTTTGAAACAAATCTGAATATACTTCATCTGTGCATATTTCAGCATGTCTTTAAAATACAAGGGCTCTTGGAACAAAAACATAAAACCATTACCGCACTCAAAAAGTTAACTGTTCCTTAGTCTTACTAAAACCAGGCAGAATTTTAAAAATTTCCAAGTATCTTGTATCTTTTTATTTGAAATAGATGATCTTTATCTTTAATAACTGTAATTAAAACTCCTCATTCCTCTTCTCCTATCTTTAAAAAATTTCATTTTATGGAAGTGTAGTTGATTTACACGGTTGTGTTAACAGTGAAGTGATTCATTATACATATACCCATTCTTTTTTATATTCTTTTCCATGATGGTTTAATCCCAGAATATTGACTATAGTTCCCTGTGCTATGCTGCAGGACCTTGTTGTTTTCATATCTTTTATAACGGTTGTTTGTAAAATTCAGGATTCAGATAATGTCCACAGAGTGCAGTTGGTTGATGTGTTACGGCCTAGATCTCAATTTCATGGTGCTAAGCTTTGTCAGAGGACAAATGACCCCACTCTTCCAAGGCTCAAAGGCTCAAAATCTCAGAGCCAGGCCAGTCTGGTCCATCCTTTGCCCTCAGGGTGGGTCATGGAGTCCCAAGTTTCCATCACCACCACCACACCTACCATCCTGGGTTAGGCCCCCTCCCTCAACATATCACACTGCAAAGGATCCCTGCAGGGTCCCCGCCCCAGCCTTTCTTGTTGGCTGCCAGGTTCCTTTCTTGTTGCAGCTGGGTTTAACCAGCTGGAGCCCTGCGCCCATCCATCCACTCCCTTTCTCCACAGCATGCCCTGCCTTGCTCCTGTGCCCCCCAAAACAAAGCAGAACCATAGCCATCTTTCACAGTTTTAGCCTGTCAAGGCCTTCATTAATTTTTTTCTTTTTTCTTTTTTTTCTTTGGCTGTGCCACAAGGCATGTGGGATCTTAGTTCTAAGACCAGGGATTGAACTCACATCCCCTGCATTAGAAGGCGAAATCTGAATCATTGGACCACCAGGGAAGTCTCTGTCAAGGCTTTCAAAAGCCCTCATACCTTCCCAAGGTCGACTGCCATAGTCAGGCCAGTATGCTAAAAATCTGCTTAAAATGCCTCCTTTCCTCTCCACCTTTGCAAATCTTGTCCATCTTCAAAAACAAGCTCAAGTCCTGGACAAGCTACTCCAGCACTTTCTTGAATTGTCGTTTAACCATCTCCCCTGTGACTGTTATCATAAACCTGCTCCAGGCTAGAATTCTGCCTTCAAGTTCCAAAGACCTTTGGAAGCCTAGAAGCCAATGTCACATCCCTCCCCTGTGTCTGAGCACATAGTGGCATTTACTAGACACTTAATGAATGGTTTCTTAAGCTCATTTCAGAAATCTAGCCATAAAGGGATAGGAGAAGGGCATGTGTGAAGGAAGATGAGGGTGACGAGGGTGACGAGAAGCATTTTTGTTTTTTAATGGAGAGACTTCCGCATACTTCCATGCAGAAGGAAAAGGAAACAGATAAGGAAGGATGGTTCCAGAAGAAAGTCATGGAGTGTGGCCCTGAAAAGAGAGCAAGGGAGGGGAGGGCCTGGAGGCAGAGGTAGAAATTACCTCTGGGCTAAAGGAGGCATGCAGTAAGTTGTTTGCTGAATAGATCAGACCAGTACACTGAAGCCTTCCTTGAAAGGAAGCCCATAGACTGACAAACACAGCCAGAAATCCTAGAGCTCACAGGCCTGCAGGGGTGGTCAGAGAGAAGACTGACTATGGGATGACAGGCAGTCTCACTGTCTCACATTCTGAGATGCACGCAGCCCCAGTACATCCATGAGCCTAAAAGAGTCAATGTGGTTTTTTAAAGAGAACTTGTCTTGTTTTAAAATTTAAACAATAAAATTTTAAAGCAGGTACAAAAGTAAAGAGCACAGTAGAATGGCCCTATGTACCCATCTATTCGTGACAGATTTAGTGTTACCCATGCCCCCACCTCATCCATTTCCGTCGACCGGATTACTTTGAAGAAAATCTGTGGATGCTTATATACAACTAAAGGTAAGAACTCTCTAAAAATAACCTCATATCATCTTCACATCTAAAAACTTTTAACAGTGATTTCTTAATGTCATCAAATATCCAGTGCATGTTCAATTGCCCCAGCTGTCTCATAATTTTTTTCCTATTTTTAAGTATAGTTGATATACAGTGTTTCAGATGTACAGCAAAGTGATTCAGTTATATATATATACATATATTTATATAAGAATATATATATATATATAAAAAGAATATATATATATATTCTTTTTCAGATTATTTTCCATGATAGGTTATTATAAGATATTGAATGTGCTAAAGTTTCATATATTTATGAAACAGTTTGTTTGAATCACGGTCCAAATAAGGTCTATGTATCATGACTGGTTAACATGTCCCGTAGGTTTCTTTGTATCTACAGGTCCTCCTCTTATTTCTCTCCAACATGGGTGTATTTACTCATACTTATGTACATACAGACTCACTACTGCTTTGGGCAAATGACAATCTATGCAAGTAAATGAAGGATAATTTTAGTATTTTATAATGTTTGCAGACATGGTATAGGGGTAAGTAAAACACTTAATGTGGTTGAGTAATTTCTACATTTACTAGATATACTGCATATGTGACAGCATATATTATAATAAAAAAAAAAGCATATATAGCTCCGTAGAAACCAGAACCATGTAATTACTGGTACAGTTTGATTGCTGTTTCTTACTGATTATTCTTTCTCACTGACTGCATCCTATGTGCTTAAGGATAACAGAAAATTTAATGAAGATAAATATTGCTGTAACTTGGACTATATCTGACAAGTCTGGACCGAAAAAAAAAGCATTTCACTATTATTTTATTTTGATATTTGTCCTTTGGAGCCTTTCTAAGTCTGTCTCTCAGACCTACCTGGCGCCCCTGACATTGGTATGGTAACAAGGGTGTGGTGGTAGCCACAATAGACCCTTCAGTGTCTGTGTGAACGCCTGGGCAGCTGGTCCTGACCACTGTCTCTGGGGCCTGTCTCTTTGGACTGACTACCAAAACACAGCCAGATCAAAACTTGTCCCCACAGATTAAACTATAGTGACAAGGTCTTACACATTCTAGATGTTGACACACCTTTTTTGTTTTTTAAACCAACAGTCAAAATTTTAGTACAATAAAAGCTTTTGATCAGTCCACAAGGTTTGTTTTTTAAGATCTGACTGGTAAAAATGCCCCTCCTCTGGGCATGTATATTAATTGAAAATGGTCATTGTGTATCAAATTTGAATACACACTTAACTAAATAGATACTTTCAGTTTAAGAATGAGTATTCCAATGTTGAATAAAGGAGAAAATCACTAAATACCCTCCTTGGAGTGCTATTTAATTTTGAAGTTAATTCATTCATTTCTTCAACAAACATTCCTACTATGGGCCAGGCATTGTATTTAGTATGGAAGATACAATGGAGAACATGACAGATCTGGTCTCTGTACTCATGGAACTTAACATAATAGGGACTTCCCTGGTGGTCCAGTGGTTAAGAATCTGCCTTCTGATACAGGGGGTGCAGGTTCAATCCCTGGTTGGGCAACCAAGATCACATATGCCATTCAGCAACCATTCCCATGCACCTCAACTACTGAGCCCATGCTCTGGAGACCATGAGCCACAACCGAGACCCAACCCAACCTAAGATAAATAAATGTTAAAGAAAGAAGAAAAGACTGATAATAAATTACAAATAAGCAAACCAATGTACATGAGTAAGATAATTCCAGTCTGAAATCAATGCTATGAAGGAAATAAGCAAGGGCTGATGGAGAAAAATGGAGGGACTACAGTGGACCAAGTGGTACAGGCAGGCTTCTCAGAAGAGTTGCCATTAATGTTGAGACTTAAAGGATGGGACTGAATCCATGGTGAGTGAGACTTGGGGAATAGCATTCCAAAGGGCAGGCACAGAGCATTCAGAGGCCCTGCTGCAGCAGAGAGCTTGTATATTTTTTGTGTATGTGATATAAAGACTCAGAAAGAGCTTTTTTGTCCGACATCTTAGAGAGGCGGCAGTGGTCGCAGTTGCTCTCCGGCCTTCTCTATGCCGCCCAAGGACGACAAGAAGAAGAAAGATGCCGGAAAGTCGGCCAAGAAAGACAAAGATCCAGTGAACGAATCTGGGGGCAAGGCCAAAAAGAAGAAGTGGTCCAAAGGCAAAGTTCGGGACAAGCTCAATAACCTAGTCTTGTTTGACAAAGCAACGTATGACAAACTCTGTAAAGAAGTTCCCAACTATAAGCTTATAACTCCAGCTGTCGTCTCTGAGAGACTGAAGATTCGTGGTTCCCTGGCCAGAGCAGCCCTTCAGGAACTCCTTAGTAAAGGACTTATTAAACTAGTTTCAAAGCACAGAGCTCAAGTGATTTACACCAGAAACACCAAGGGTGGAGATGCCCCAGCTGCTGGTGAAGATGCATGAACAGGTCCCACCAGCTGTACATTTTAAAAAATAAAACTTTATTAAATCAAAAAAAAAAAAAGACTCAGAAAGAATCTAGGGTTCACCTGGCTTCCTCTTGGCTAGGCTGGGCATTGCCCTGTGACAAGGCTGAGTGGGTGTCATTCGGCACCTGCTCAGGTACACTCCTTTCAGGGAGCTGGGACTCACCTTTCTCCAGGGGTCATCCATCCTCTGTGGTCCTGTGGCTGGAGCCACAGAGAACACAGCTAAGCCACGGGACCCCATTCAGAAGAGACGGCAGCCTCTGTATTCTCTCTGCTGCTGCTGCTGCTGCTAAGTCACTTCAGTCGTGTCCAACTCTGTGCAACCCCATAGACGGCAGCCCACCAGGCTCTCCCGTCCCAGGGATTCTCCAGGCAAGAACACTGGAGTGGGCTGCCATTTCCTTCTCCAATGAGTGAAAGTGAAGTCGCTCAGTTGTGTCCGACTCTTAGCGACCCCATGGACTGCAGCCTACCAGGCTCCTCCGTCCACAGGATTTTCCAGGCAAGAGTACTGGAGTCAGGTGCCTTCTCCGCTGTATCCTCTCTAAACCCATCTTAATGTCACACGTTATGGGACTTCCCTGGTGGTCCAGTGGCTAAGACTCCATGCTCCCAGTGCAGGGGACCTGGGTTCAATCCCTGGTCAGGGAACTAGATCCCACATGCCACAACTAAAGAGTTTGTATGCCGCAAGTAAAGACCTGGTGCAAATAAATAAATAAATATTTTTAAAATACTACACATCTCAGGATGTTGTTAGGATATAGAAGTCACATTAAAATTTTTTTTTTAATTTTTATTTATTTTTGGCTGCATTGGGTCTTTGTTGCTGTGTGCAGACTTTCTCTAGTTGCAGTGAGCAGGGACTCCTGTCTAGTTAGGGTGCTCAGGCTTCTCATTGCAGTGCCTTCTCTTGTTGTGGGGCACAGGGTCTGGGGTACAGGCTTCAGTAGCTGTGGCACACGGTCTTAGTTGCTCCAAGGCATGTGGGATCTTCCTGGACCAGGGATCAAACCCCTGTCCCCTGCATTGACAGGTGGATTCTAAACCACTGGACCATCAGGGAAATCCTAAAAATATGTTTAATATATATCTTATAGCTCCTGCAGTTCACTTCTGGAGTTCATTAAAAGATATATGGCTTCTCATACAAGTCAGGGAGCTGAACTGTTCAGTAGTATGGGGTTCCCACAGTATCTGTCCTGGCTGGATTCTTGTCCCCACTGAGCAGAAAGCCACACTATGCTGACTCGCTATCTGTTTTCCTGCTAGTCGAGTGGAGAGGCATAGCCATAAAGCCCTATATCCTGCCCCAAAGGAAAGACGGCTACTAGAGGGATGGGTTAATGATTAACTGGTGATGTCTTATGATTTTATTATAAACAGAGGTCAAGGAGCCAAACTGGTGTTGAAGCTTTTTCTTTGTTAATGTTAGAATTGAAGTAGAGCAAGGGCTGGAGGATCAGGGTTACTTATTATTTACAAAACTTAAAGCTGGACAGCCATAGCAGGCCCATTCTGCTTCCTTGGTTTTTAATTGTTGTAGATCAATAAGAAAGATTATTCTTATTTCAATATAAATAAGAAAGTTTTCTAAGGATGCTCTAATCCATACTTTATATCAAACTTTTCCTTTTATTATTTCAATTTTTTTTGGGGGGGTCACTCTGAGAGGGAAGGGACTGGGACGGGGTAAAGTCCTCCCAAGCCACTCTTTGGCAGCCCTTCTGGTTTAGCCATGGCAGTGGGGCCAATAGTGCAGGCTGGAGGGTGAACAAAGGTGAGCTGCAAGACTGGGGCTGTCAACTCAGCTCTCTGCTGGCCTTGGGGAAGTCCTTCCCCCATACCTTGCCATATTTAGAGGGCCCCTCCTTCTCCAGTAATCCCTTCCCAGTATTCCTGGGGGAGAAGGGAGGTATGGGTGTAGCTAGGAGGAGATTTTGCAGTCATTTACCTTTGGCTTCCAGGCATTTGTCAGGTTCTCTCTGGAGGGAAGGCTTTTCTAGGGAGGAGGGTGGGGTTTCCTGGCTGTCAAAGATAGATGGTGCCAGCTGTTTGCTTTTGCTCCTGTCTCTGGCACCCTTTTAGGTTCTGTTGCCTCAGTGTTCAGTGTGGTGAAGCTCTGCCTACTTCTCAGGACTCCTCTGAACCTGCTTCCCACCCCCTCTGTATTGCAGCAATGCTGAGACACACCCAGCTGCATCTCATCTCCCTGAAACACCCTCTCCTGCCCCTCTCACTCCCCAAAGGCAGGACCAAGTGTCTCCCTGTCCTGGTGCTCCCATGGAGCCTTTACATTTGTCTTTCCTAGAGGCACCTTACACTTACCAACCCCAGTAGACCAGTGGTTCTCAAAGTACAGTCCCTGGACAAGCATCACCACCATCATCACCTAGGAATCTGTTAGAAACCTTGGGCGCACCCCAGACACCCTGACCCAGACACCCTGGGGGTGGAGCCTGGCATCTGTCACTGAACAAGCCCAGTGGGTGATTCTGGTGCTCACTGATGGTTGGGAACCACCGTGCTGGGCTCTCAGCTCATCCCATTCATTCCTGTATCCCTGACTCTTCCCTCTGAGCCCACACATCAAAGTGGTTCTTGAACAAAAACCACTAATAAGTTAGCCAAGTTGCTGAGGTGGTAACAGCTTAACCCCAGCGGGGAAACCTAGCCAGGCCATCACGTCTCCATGCTCAGTACTTGTTATTCTCTTTGATCTTCTTTGACTGGTTCACAAAGGAATTTTGGTCACTGTAAACATGCTAAGTCCCCAGTAGAGCCAGATATCCTGCCCTACCCTCCTAAAAAAAGCATATTAAAAATATTCTTTCTCCATGCTCAGGCAGGGACCATCTCTGACTAGTAAGAACTGCACACACCATCTTTTTAATGCACTGTTATATGTGTCATTATGGAAACATAATTATGGTGTTTAAAGTCATTTTTATTCAATGTTGAGCCATTAGGAACATAACTTGCTTTTCTAAATTTGTTTTCATGGCTCATTTCATGTCTTTAATCTTGCATGTGTGTGTGTGGTAAAATATACATAAAATTTACCATTTTAAAGTGAATCCAGTGGTATTAATTACATTTACACTGTTGTGAAGTCATCATCACTAACCCTTTCCAGAACTTTTCCCATCATCCCAAATGTATATTCCTGGTGGTACATGGCTGTGGAAAATAGTTTGGTGATTCCTTAAAAAGTTAAACACAATTATTATAATACCTAGCAATTCTGTTGTTATTTAGTCACTAAGGTATGTCCAACTCGTTTGCAACTTCATGGATGGTAGCCTGCCAGGCTCCTCTGTCCATAGAATTTTATAAGCAATACTGGAGTGGGTTGCTCTTTCCTTCTCCAGGGGATCTTCTCAACACAGGGATCGAACCCCTGTCTCCTGCACTGCAAGTGGATTCTTTACCGTTGAGCCACTTGGGAAGCCAAGGTATGTAATGAAAGGAATTGAAAGCAGGAACTCAAACAGATACTTGTACACTAATATTCATAGCAGAGTTATTTGTAATAGCCAAAAGGCGGAAATAACCCAAGTGCCCATCAAAAAATGAAGGGGTAAATAAAATGTGGTATATACATACAATGGAATACTGTTCAATCACAAAAAAGGCTCATCTTGTTTTAATGTACAACTTCTTTCCCAAGAATCTAACTCACTAGATGGGTTAGATGTTTGAGGCGAGCTGAGGTAGGTTTCTACACTTCCAAAGCATCTGTCACAAAGCAAGCTTATGATAGATGCTCAGTAAACAGTCAATGGTGGAGGAAAACTCTTTATCTTGGTCTAGATGCAGGAGAGTTGGTGTCAGATGTTGGTGTGTATCAGATTCCCCTGGAGGGTTTTGTTAAAATACAGATTTCTTACTAAAACAGAGATGACTCAAACACTCTCATAGTTTCTGATTCAGAAGGGTTTGGGTGCAGTCCCCAAATCTGTGTTTCTAACCAATTCCCAGATGATGCTGCTGCTGCTGGTCTGGGGACCACACTTTGAGAAGCACTGGTCTAGTCTAACTCAGTATTTCTGAACTCTAACTATGCACTGGAATCTCCAAGACCTTCTCAGTTTACCCCCAGCCCCAGCCTCTGAGACTTGGTTTAATTGGTCTTGAGTGGAGTCTAGGTACAGGAGGCTTTAAAAAGCTTCTCAGGTGATTCTGCTCAGGTGCGCAGCCATAGTTAAGAAGCACTGGTGGAAAGCCCTCATTACTTCGATGGTGTTGGGGTTGGAGCCAGAGCTTTTTATTCTGCAGTGTCAAGGTAAGATATTTTTTTTAATTAATTTTTTACTGTGGTAAAATGTATATAACATAGCCGGGCTTCCCAGGTGGCGCTAGTGGTAAAGAACTCGCCTGCCAATGCAGGAGACCCAAGAAATACGGGTTCAATCCCTCGGTTGGGAAGATCCCCTAGAGTAGGAAATGGCAACCCACTCTAGTATTCTTGCCTGGAAAAATTCCATGGACAGAGGAGCCTGGCGGGCCACAGTGCATGGGGTCACACAGAGTCGGACACGACTGAGCACACGGGCACACGCACGTATAACACATTTACCGTGAATGACATTTAGTATATTCATAGTGTTGCACAGCCATCACTGCTGTTTAGTTCCAGGACATTTTCTTCACCCCGAAGGAAACCCTATATTCTCTAAGCAGTCATTTCTCATTTTCTCTCTGCCCCTCCCGCGCCCTCAGCCCTTGGCAACAGCTAATCTACTTTCTGTCTCTATGGATTTGCCTCTTCTGGTTGTCTGGCTTCTTCCACATACTATAATGTTTTCAAGGTTCATTCATAATGTACTTCACTCCTTTTTATGGCTGAAGATTATCCCATTGTATGAATATATCAAGCTTGTTTCTCCTTTCATAGTGCTGCTCTTCATTGTAGTTTAAATATCTGACTCTGGTTAACTTGCTCTTGTCTACTATAAAATAATCATTGACTGAAATGAAGCATTGGTGTTCCCCCTGTCTGGGTTTTAGAACATAAACTGTGAACAGAGCCTGCATGAAACAAAGGTGGAGGTATTACAACCTGGTTTCCTGGAAGCGAGGGTCTGGGGGCCAGGGAGGCTGTTACTTGTAACTAACTTCTGAATGAAGAGGGAACACTTTTGAACATTCGTGATAATAAAGGTGTGTTCTATACAAGGTGATGAAGCAGTGTTCCCCGACACCAAAAGGAAGCTAATGGGAGAACAAATAATGTGAGCTGGGGCTGCCTTAATGACAGGCTCCTTCCCTGGCAGAGAGGGTGGAATATGTCACAGGTGCCTCTTCTAGCTACCAAAAGACTGCTCTCCTCCCCCTCCCTCTCCCCATCCCAGCTCTCAGCACTCACCTTTGTTAAAAGTGTGAGGCTGTGGGTGAGCAGCCAAGACTGGATCGGCTGGTCAGACGGCAGGTCAGGGGTCACCCTGGATATCAGAAGTTGAAGGCGGCCCTGAACAAGCTAGTTGTGGGCTTCCGGTATCTGTTTACTAGGACGAGGACCTCCCCCTTCTTCCTCCTCTGGTCCCTCGCTGCCTCTTTCATTTATTTACAGCTGCACTGGGTCTTTGTTGCTGCACACAGCCATTTCTCTAGCCTTGGGCTTTTCTCTAGTTGTGATGAGCGGGGGCTATTCTCTAGTTACAGTACATGGGCCTCTCGCTGCAGTGGGTTTTCTTGTGGAGCACAGGCTCTAGGCGCGTGGGTTTCAGTAGCTGCGGTGCATGGGCTTAGTTGCTCTGTAGCATCTTCCTGGATTAGGGATTGAACATGCATCCCCTGCATTGGCAGCTGGATTCTTTACCACTGAAGTGGGTGGGCACCCCCAGGAAGTGCCCCCCCACCTCCTTTTTTTAATGTTTATTTATTTATTTGGCTGCACCGGGTGTCAGTTGCAGTGCTTAGGATCCATGATCTTCCTGGTAGCATGTAGCATTTTTAGTTGCAGTATGTGGGATCTGATTCCCTGACCAGGGATTGAACCCAGGCCCCCTGCATTGGGAGCACAGAGTCTTAGCCACTGGCGCATCAGGGAAGTCCCCCTCACCGCCTCTTTGCAGCCAAACATCGTATTAGAATTGTCTACACTGCTGACTTCTGCACCTCCACTCCCCACTGAGATCTCACGGCCCCAGGACTCTGACTTCCAGGCCCACCTCCCACTGGATTCAAGTGGACTCTTCAGCCCTCATTTTTCTTGTAGCCCTTGGCCCTGGTGATCCCACTCATTTCTGAACCTCTCCTCTCTGGGTTTGGGGGATACTGTTTGTCTGAGCTGTTTTCCCATTTCTCCTGCCCCTTTGCAGCTCTCAGTAGGTACCTGCCCTTCATGTCAGCTGTCTCATGGTTTTTGTCTTTGGCTCTTTCTCGCTCATTCACATTCCCCTGGGGTAATCCTGTCCCCTCCCATGGCTTCAGCACAACCTCTGCCCTGCCAGGGGTTTCCTCCTGAGCTCCAGAGCCATCACTTATGGGATACCTCCTTAAGACGTCCCATGGCCTCCTGAAATCAGACATGACTGGAGTGGGGAGGCAGACAGGCAGACAAACAATTTGAAAAATAACCAAACCTGCCATCTTTCCCTCTCTCACCTTCCTCTCCCCAAAACCACCTCTACCTCCTTTGAGGTCCTCTATCTCAGCTAACATTGCCACCCACCCGCCAAAAGCCAGGAGTCACAGTCTACTCCTTCCTCTGGCCCCCGTTTTCAGGCACAGGGAGGTGACAGTTTTCCTCTCTTAGCAGTCTTTTTTTTTTTTTAGAACAATATTTTGTCTTTATTTTTTAACTTTAAAAAAAATTGAAATATAGTTGATTTATAATGTTGTGTTAGATTCAGGTATACAGCAAAGTGATTCAGTTATATATATATATACACACACACACACACTATATATATACATGTATATATTCTTTTTCAGATTCTTTTCCATTATAGGTTATTACAAGATATTGAATAGAGTTCCCTGTGCTATATAGTAGGTCCTTTTTATTTTATATATAGTAGTGTGTATCTGGAAAAGGCAATGGCAACCCACTCCAGTACTTTTGCCTGGGAAATCCCATGGATGGAGGAGCCTGGTAGGCTACAGTCCGTGGGGTTGTGAAGAGTCGGACACGACTGAGTGACTTTCACTTTTCACCTTCATGCACTGGAGAAGGAAATGGCAACCCACTCTAGTGTTCTTGCCTGGAGAATCCCAGGGACAGAGGAGCCTGGTGGGCTGCCGTCTATGGGGTCACACAGAGTCGGACACAACTGACGCGATTTAGCAGCAGTAGCAGCAGCAGTGTGTATCTGTTAATCCCAAACTCCTCTAATTTATGCCTCCCTCCTTTCTCCTTTTGTAACCACAGGTTTGTTTTCTATGTCTCTATTTCTGTTTTGTAAGCTCATTTGTATCATCTTTTTAGATTCCATATACGTATATAAGTGATATCATATGATATTTTTCTTTCACTGACTTACTTCACTTAGTATGATAATCTCTAGGTCCATTCATATTGCTGCAAATGACTTTATTTCATTCTTTTTATGGCTAATATTCCATTGTCTATATATGTATACATATGTATGGGTGTGGGCATGTATATGTATATTATATATGTGTGTGTGTGTATATATATATATAAACACATCACTTCTGTACTCTTTGTGCCAAAATGGACAACCTGAATCTCATAAGAAACCCTCAGACAAACGCAAATGGAAGGACATTCTACATGATATCCGGTCTATATGCTTCAGAAATGTCAAGGGCATGAAAGTCCTAAAAAAAACCACAAATAAATGCAAAGGATTATCCCAATTGACTCCCAATTCAGAAAAAATGCTGTTAAGATCCCGAATTGAGTCTTTCTTTTAAACTTGGCCTTCATCTGCCCCCACTGGATATCCTATTCAGACGCATAGCTCCAAATCTATAGGCCTTACTGGCCTTGTTTCTCCAGCCCTCAACTCCCCAAGCTAGATCCAGATCCAGACATCTCTTTGCTGAAAGTTCTTCAGTGGCTCCTCGAGCCTTCAGGCTTAACCCCAAGGTCTGGAGTGCAGCCCCATATCCCTTGGTGATCGCCAGCCGCCCACCGCAGCCTTTGCTTCTCCCACACTACCATGTGTCCAAACAGTGGGGGTGGGATCTAAGGCTTCACCCAGACTCACAAGTGAGCCTGCCACAGTTTCACAGATGCTGGTGAAGACACGAGACTCCTGAGTCGAAGCACAGTTTAATACTCACAGGGCCGGCAGAGTGACATTTGCACCCGTTTCCTAAGCTCAGATCCACAGGGTGATGTAATGAGGGCCTTGTGACACTTGGCTTGCTCCACATGATGAGTGTCCCTCCCAGCTTAAGAAACCCCCGTGTTTAGAGGAGGCAGTGAGCAAGCTTGCCCAACATTCGCCTCCGAGAGAGACAATATTTTCCTGGGCAGCCAACCAGTCTGCTTTCTACCCTGGAAGGAGACACTGTCTTGATCTTACAGATGATTTTCTACATAAACGTCTTTGAAAAGATAGTCTGGAACAAAAGGTGTCAGAGCCTCTGCTCCCAGGGGGAATATTCTCCCCATACCACCACTCCAGCACGCTGCCATCCTGAATCTCTGCAACCCACACTCTCTGGCTTGGGAGCTCTGTTGCCTGAAATGGAATGCCATCCTCACGCTCACACTCCTGGTCCTGCTCATTCCTTTGTCTTTCAAGAATCAGCTCCTCAGGCAAGCCTGACAGCCACGTCACCACCCCCCAAATGCAGGAATTCTGCCTCACCTTTGTGTCCCCAGGGCCAGTGTACACTATTTTAGGACTTAATCTGCATTGTTGTGACCTGTCTGCTCTCCCAACTCTCAGTGCAGGAAAGGCATGGCTGTGTCTGATCCCCAGTGACCAGCCCACAATCATTAAGTCATTAAGGATCAGTAAAAGAATAAGTGAGTCAGTGAATAGCCTGTTATTTTACAGCCTCTGGCAGTTTCTTGTTACTTGGAGGAGCAGGATGTAAAATGGATGAAGCTGGAAAATCTGCATGTGGTAAGGGGCAGGGCCGGCAGGGAATACATAAGCATTTTCTATGATCTGGGAGAGGGACCAGAAATCTGTCTTTAGGGAGACCCTCCCTGTGTTATGGGGCAGGGCGCTTGGCCAAGCCCTCTTAGGGACCCAGGCTTGAGGTGGGTAACTATCCAGTGTTGCTGTCAAAGCGTAGCTCCAGCTGTAACAGTCCCATTGCTGGTGCTTCAGGCCAAGATGCTAAGCCTTCTGTCTAGCCATCCAGTGATGTAAATTGGATGCATCTTTAACAGGTCTGTGCCCTTGCAAAGAACACTGTTTTTCTAGGGATTTAGCTATCCTGGACTGGAATGTCGGTGCCTCACCTGTGATGTTATTACAGACTAAGCCATTGGTTCTCAGCAAGAGCGATTTTGTCCCCTCGGGATGTTTGGTGGCATCTGGAGACATTTTTGGTGTCATCACAGCGGGGAATGCAGCTGGCATCCAGTGGGTACATGGGCAGGCCAGAGATGCTGCTAAATACTGTACAGTGCAGGGACAGCCCCCTGCAAAGAAATCTGCTGCCCCCAATGCCAGCAGTGCAGAGGCTGAGAAGCCCTGGACTATTGTGATGGCCCTGCCTGGACCACACAGATCACTCAGTGCAGAGGAGGTTTTTCTAAACAGAATGAAGCACTCTGGCTGTCAGTCATCCTGGGGCCTGGCCTCTGCAAAGAGGAAACACAGGAGTCCAGGCCAGAAGGGCAGGACTGGCGCCCACAACTGATGGTAGGTGATCCCAGGGTCAGGGATCGTGGTTGCCCTCGGGGAGCACCGATGACAGACACACCTGTTTTAGGTTTTTCTTTGAGGCTCTTTGTGTTGCCCCAGGACCTCAGTCAAATTCTGTTAAACCCCAAGGCCTAGTGAGTTTGTTGTTTTTTTTTTTTAAGTGACCATGTAATGAGTACTTTCTACATGCCAGACATCATTCTTCATCAGAGGTGGGCTAACATTTCCTACCAAAGGCCAGATAGCAGATATTTTAGGTTTTGTGAGCTATATGGTCTCTGTTGTTACTACTCAACTCTGTTGTTTTTTTTTTTAAAAAAGCAGCCATGGAGAATATGCAAACAGGTGAATGGTGAGTGTAGCTGTGTTCCAAGAAAATTTTATTTACAAAACAAGTGGTGGACTGGATTTAGTCCATGGGCCATAGTCCACCAACCACTGTTCTACATGCTAACAAGTGTTAATTATTTAAGTGCATAACAAGCCTAGGACAGAGGCAGTAAGCTCTCATTTAGCAGATGTGGTGACTAAGACCCAAATCAGTGCCAGTAACCAGCCAGGCTGCCGCTGACCCTGACCCTCACATTCTCCCCCACAGTAGCCTTTGGAGGGTCCGGAGCCTGGGCAATGGGTGGCGGTTATCAGGTGGTGAGAGAGGACCAGCAGATAAGCCCTGGCGATGGTCCAGAGTGAAAGGGGAGAAACAGCAGTGCAGGGATTTGTGACCTGGTCAGCATTCCTGGGGGTGTCTAGAAATAACAAAAAGAGAGGATCTGATAAAAGACGTGAGCTTTCTGCAGCTCCCCAGGGTGGAACCTGACCTAAGGGAAGGCACACTGGCCCCTCAGTGTTGACCTGCTATGAGCCCATTCTTCACCTACCAGCTTTCACAAAGAGGAAGTCCTTTCTGATATCTAACCTGCAGTACTCTTGCTGTTATTTAAAGCTGCTCCCTCAGTTTTCAAACTTGCCGTTTGATGGTTCTTCTCACACCTAAAGATCTTCATCCAGGCTACTTCTGTCTCCCTTCCAGTTCAGTTCAGTCACTTGGTCGTGTCTGACTCTTTGCGACCCCATGGACTGCCGCACGCCAGGCCTCTCTGTCCATCACCAACTCCCAGAGTTTACTCAGACTCGTGTCCATTGAGTCGGTGATGCCATCCAACCATTTTATCCTCTGTTGTCCCCTTCTCTTCCTGCCTTCAATCTTTCCCAGCATCAGGGTCTTTTCCAATTAATCAGTTCTTTGTATCAGGTGGCCAAAATATTGGAGTTTCAGCTTCAGCATCTGTCCTTCCAATGAATACTCAGGACTGATTTCCTTTAGGATTGACTGGTTGGATCTCCTTGCAGTCCAAGGGACTCTCAAGAGTCTTCTCCAACACCACAGTTCAAAAGCATCAATTTTTCGGCGCTCAGCTTTCTTCACAGTCCAACTCTCACATCCATACACGACTTCTGGAAAAACCATAGCTTTGACTAGATGGACCTTCGTTGGCAAAGTAATATCTCTGCTTTTTAATATACTGTCTAGGTTGGTCATAACTTTCCTTCCAAGGAGTAAGCGTCTTTTAATTTCATGGCTGCAGTCACCATCTGCAGTGATTTTGGAGCCCCAAAAAAGTCTGTCAGAATCTCCCTTCCAGAGCAGTGTGAAATGCAGTAGGAAGGTCAAGGGCTTTGGAGCCATTGATTAAGCTACCGATCACAGCTCCACCACCTACTGGTTTTGTGACCTTGAACACAACTCTTAGATTCCCTGAGCTTCACTTACAGAAGGAATGCAGTAACAGCCACCAGGCAGGACCCCGGAGCTGTTGGGAGGAATAAATGTGGCAGCTTAAGATCAGCGTCTGTTTGTGATGGACTCCCAAGACATGCTGGTTCCCAGGCCCTTCTGAATGGAATAGTCTCAAGTCTTTTTTTTTTTTTTTAACCTTAAGGGCTGTTTCCAACCTTTTAAAGCAAGTTCACCCTTTCATCTCACTGGAAAACAAATCTAGGGCTCCTTGCATGTCTCCTTTTACTTCTAATGAGATATGTATGGAGATGTGGCATTTCATTTCATATGGGTTTCACCTCTGAAATCCTACCATCCCAGATCAAGTGCCACCTTCTCCCTGGTGCCTTCCCTGACACCCAGAGCCAAAAGCAAAGAGAGAAACAAACCTTCTTTCCTCATTCACTCAACAAGTATATCTCCAGCTCCTCTCCTGGACTGGGTTCTGTGCCTCTGCCCGAGCAGCCTGCTGGGGGAGGGGTCACTCCCCACACACTGTGCTGACGTCCTAGGTAACTCTCCTTGAGACAAGAAAGGGCTCCTTCTCACCCCGTACCCCTCAAACACTGCCTTGCTTGCAGCAGGTTCATGCTCAAACACCACCATGGAGGAAAACATTCTCCAGTGATAACCTGGACATTAGCCTTAGCTGGAGAGTAGGCACTTGGTCATTAACCCAAGAGGTACCTATGCTTATCAGGGCAATTAAGTGAAGGGACAACATTAAATTCCTGCAGTTCTCAATGTTTTCCCCATAATGGGTTTTCTGACCAGGCATCTTTGCACACACAGTCTTCCTGACAGACCTTCTGTGCTCGGTTTTACTCAGTAATGGGGTCTTTCCTACTCCAGCCTTGCTGATGGCATTACACCAAGAGATTCATCAAGAGCTGGTTTGGGGGAGAATGGATACATGTATATGTAGGACTGGGTCCCTGAGTCCCTCTGCTGTTTACCTGAAACTGTCACACGTTGTTCATTGGTTATACCCCAATACAAAATAAAAGGTTAAAAAAAGCTCGCTTTGGCAGCACATATACTAAAAAAGCCTAGAAGCTTGGGATGGGGCAGTAGGAGAGAGGCTCATCGGGGAGGGGACATATGTATACATTTAGCTGATTCAGTTTGCTATGCAGCAGAAACTAACACAACATTGTAAAGCATCCAATTAAAAAAAAGAGAGAGAGAGAGAGAGAGAGCTGGGAGGCTCTTGGGAAATTGCCAGAAAGAAGCACCCAGGGGCGAGGGGCAGGCTGTAAGATCTCACCCCAGCACTGCTATGAGCAATGAGATGTCAACACACATTCTGGTAGCTCAGAAGCCAGCAGAGAGCCTCACTCCAGGTTCGGGGTGCAGGAGATGGAGGTTGAGTGTGGGGTAAGGACACATCTAAGAATATATGATAGACGCACATGAATGTGGATGTGTGCGTGCATGCGCATGTGTGCATGTGTAAATGCACGCTTACTCCTCTTTCCTGAGTCACCAGGACTAAGCACGGGGCAGGGTGGGGAGCGAGCAGCTCTCCTCATTCCGTCCCTGCCGCCTTGCAGAGCAGCTGCGCTCACTCGATGTTCCTCACTAGGTCCTACTTCCTGCCCCACTCCACCCGCCCTCTTTGACCTGCTTTTCCCTTCTGGTATCTATTCCCTGTTCTTCTTTGCAACACTCATCTTTCTGACTCCTTCAGCTGTCCATCCTACTCCCAAGAATGTGAAAACGGTCATTACAGCCCCTGGAGGACCCCTGACATCTCTCCCAGCTGTGTGCTGCGGACAGTAACAATGACTTGAGGATACTGATTTTTTTTTTTTCCCTAGCAACCACGTTGGTCTTTGATCTACATTTCCCATGAGTGTGTTACAAGGAACTGTATCAAATGTTTATTTATGTCAACGGGTACTAAGTCTATTGTGTTTTCTTTAACCACTAAGCCTTTTACTCTGATAACAGAGAAGAAAAGCAAGTTATTTTGGCACAATTTGTTTCTGGCAAGTCTGTGATATTTACTTTTTTGAAAAATCACTGCATTTCCTCAGTGACTTTTGCCAGTGTTGTGATGTGTCGTGTAGAGTACACAATGCCTGGCATAAGATGAGCATCCACTAAATGTCTGGGAAAATGCACGAGACTGAAATCAGGAGACACAGATTCCAGTCTCTGCTCAGTTTCTCATTCTTGGGCCGGTTGACAACTCTGTTTTTGTCACCTCATCTGCAAATGATTGTGGGACTTGGCTGCATCAGTGGTCCCCACTGGGGTCCCATCTGGGCAGCAATGGCAGGGGATGCTGATTTGAATACTTCACGCAGCCCAACAGAGACTAGCCCTCATCCACAATCAGGCTGCTCCAGCCAATGACAACATCAGGTGTCTACGTTTCGGACTGATTTATATCAACAGGTCAGGACGCCCATTGCCCCTCCCTTAGTTCAGACTCCTGTGCCCTCTGGCTCCACTTCCTCCAGTGTTTCACACCCCATTTACTCTCCATGCTATAGCCAGGATGATCCTTCTAAAATGCTTTTCTCAGTTTTCTACTTAAAATACTCCATCTGTCTCCTGCTATCTCCAGAGCGAGGTCCCAACTCCGGCCGGCTCATGAGCCCCTCACTCTCTGGTCCATCTCCCCAGCCCCTTTCCTCCTCCCTGAGATCCTTGTTGGTCCCCTGGACCTACCAGCCGAGTTGATCCCTTACACCCCAAAGCTTTTTTAACCTCTGCCCTTTGCCTGGTTAGCTGTTACATGTCTTCCAGGCCTCAGCTTGGACATCACCTCCTCCAGGAAGCCTTCTCTGATTCTTTCCCAAGACACTAGGTGAAGTCACTCTCTTCTGCACTTCATCTCTCTGCATTGTAAGGCCCTATCTAATTCACTGTCTGCTTCCAGACTCTCAGTCTTATTCATACCTTATTCATCATCTCCTCAGCATCTAGTCTAATACTTGGCATTTAATACTTATAAATGTGGAATAAATATGGATCAGTTATCTTGGGCTAGCTTAAAACTTTGTCTTCAGATTTGTCTTTGACTAATAAAAAATGGGAGGGACTTCCCTGGTGGTCTAGTGGCTATGACTCCACCCTCCTGTTGTAGGGCGTGCAGGTTCAATCCCTGGTCAGGGAACTATTAACAGATCCCACATGCTGTACCTAATTAAGAGGTCACATGCCACACCTAAAGACCTGTTGCAGCCAAATAAATATATGAACAAAAATTTTAGAAAACAATTGGGGAAAATTAATTATTTCATTTGTTAAACCTTTTATTTTATTTTCATTTTGTTAAACCTTTTAAATAATGGTGTCCACAGAGGAGGGCAGAAGAAAAGAGTGATGAATTTGTAGGGTACCATTACTCTCTGGTCCTTTCTAGATAACGATTCCAGAAATTTATTTGTATAATACTTTGGTTCAGGATCAGGAAAAATACCTGAACTAGAAGGGCATCATCAATGAAGAATCTTTAGATTTGCAGATCATAGGAGAATGGGCAGTTACTCAAGTTGGAATCACCAGTTTGCTTCTGGGCTTCCTGGTATCCAAAGCCAAAAGAGGAAACAGCCATTTGCGTCAGTGCCTCAGACTTGCTACAAAACTTCTTTGTTCCACAACCTTCAGAGTCACCTTTCCTTCTTTCTCCACTTCTCATGCAGTTCCCAGAAGATGGGGTGCCAAGCAGGGGCCTCACGACCAAAGCCCAGGCCCCTTAACCCATGTCACCATCCCCTGCTGTAAGCAAGTCTCACTCTGGTCATAACCAGGGAGCCCTTTCTGAGCCAACTGTCCCAGAGATGGGGGCATCATGACTGTTTGCCCCGAAACTAACCACAGGCATCCTTACGAGGTCTGGATGGGTCTCCCCCCATTCACTCAGAAGTCACACAGCTGATGTATGTCTCAAGTTAATGATTGCAAAATCATTTAAAAAGCTAAAATGAGCTAAATGAACTCTTTAGAGTTATACCAATTGTGAGGCAACCTTTATGGACACAAGGAGTTGGCAGCCCGTACTAGTTCCTTCCTGGTTGGCAAAAATCAAATACTTGCCAGGTCATTGGAAAGCTTGTACCTTAAAGGAATACTTCTGTCAACTAAAAAAAAGAAAAGCCCACATAGCTATGGGAATTCCCTGGACTCTGCACACTCACCACCATGGCCCGGTTCAATCCCTGGTCAAGGAACTAAGATCCCACAAGCCATGTGGTATGACCAAAAAAAAAAGATAAGCACGTAACTTATTTTCCTTAAAAATATTTGTAATACTGATCTAATACCACTTAGGCATATAAGTAAACTGTGGCTTGACTGAAAATTGGAAGAAGTTCGAGTTCAAAATCTAATATGATTTTGCATTATTCCTCCATGCTATGCATACTAGCCATTACTTTTACATTTTCTTGCCCCCACTGTTTCACTATTTAGTTGTGGAAATTTAATCATTTCAGCTCCTTTCTCTGTGCTCCTAGCATCTAACAGGGAACTTCTCTGGTGAGTATTTGTGGAACAGCTACCATATTTCATTGCTTCTAGATGCCATGGATTATAAGATATATCCCACTTACAGAGATGCTATAATGTAAAAAAAAATGTATCTGAGAACCACTACAATACAGGTTTTTGTTCAGAGCAGGTGCTGGCTCTTTCCTGGCCATGTGGCGTGGCTGGCTGTGTTCTTGGGTTCCTCAGTAGTGCCTGTGCCCTTCACCCCCTCTGCCCCCTGCAGAGGAAGACAATAACAGAGCAGGCGAGAGGGCCTTTGCTCCCTCTGAGGAGACTGTAGGAGCTTGTTGAGACATCTCGAATCCATTCTCCATGAAAAACCAGACCTTCTCTGCCCAGGGCACCTTCACTCCTCTGCTCTGAATTCAGCCTTTTTGCTTTCAATCTTTTCTTCTGATCTGGTTTACCCCAGGCGCTTGCTACCCTCTCTCTTCCTGATGGGGATGGGCTGCCAAGGGTTTTAACTGGCTGCTGGAGGGATGTGCCCTGCCCTCACCTGACTGCCTGGGGCTTGAGACCAGCATGCAGCAGAAAGGGCAAATTTGAGCACAGCCAGAGGCCCCACAGAGCCCCTGGCAGGACCCCCTCCCAGGCAGCTCTTACCTCGCAGTTCCAAGGCTTGTCGGGGACCCTGCATGGGGCTGGGCTTATGGAGCTCAGAATTCCCTGTAGCCCAGCCCCAGATTTCTTCCGAGCTCCACTCCTAAACCCGAAAACAAGGCTCAGCCCAGAGGCGTAGAGGGGAGGAGTGCATTCTCTGGACGGAGCAGCAAGGGATGCTCCAGTGATTTTAGCTGCATGACTTGAGGTGGCCACGGCTATGGAACTGGATATCTGTCCCGTAGGTGCCAGGAAAGTGCCAGGGTGACTGGTCTGAAGGACAAGCTTGGGAAGAACTTTCTGGCATGTAAAGCCCATGGCTTGGAACCCTTTGGTTTTTTTGCTCAATCCGTTTTTTTCTCACAAGGGAAACTCCTTTTTATTTTTTTTCAGAATATGGATGAACCTAGAGTATTCTTGCCTGGAGAATTCCATAGACAGAGGAACCTGGCAAGCTGCAGTCCATGGGTCACAAAAAGTCAGACACGACTGAGTGACTGACACTTCTTTTTTTTTAAGAAGGTAGTATGCTGAGACAGATAACAAGTCAAACAGGGAAGGACAAATGTGGTATGATTTCATTCATATGTGGAGTCTAAAAAATAAATAGTCATAGATACAGAGGACAAACAGGTAGTTGCCAGGGGGGAAGGAAGGTAGGGAATGACAAAGAATAAAAAGATAATTATGTGAGGTAGGGCTTCCCATGTAGTGCAGTGGCAAAGAATCTGCCTGCAATGCAGTGACCGCGGAGACGCGGGTTTGATCCCCAAGTTGGGAAGATGCTCTGGAGGAAGAAATGGCAACCCACTCCAGTATTCTTGCCTGAGAAATCCCATAGACAGAGGAGCCTGGCGGGCTACAGTTTTTGGGGCCGCAGAGAGTCGGACACGAAACAATGCTTATGCTTATGTGAGCTGATGAGTGCTAATTAGCTTGATGGTGGTGACCATTCACAACATATATGAAACTATCACATTGGAAACCTTTAGTATATACACAGTTTTTGCCAATTATACCTCAATAAAGCTGAAGAATGATCTAATAAAATAATAATAAAAATTTAAAAGGAATCCTCCTCACCCTTAAAAACTCAGGCAATTCAGAAAAACATGAAGAGGTAGATCCTTACTAAGATCTACCTCTCAGGTTTGTTCGGTCTTGTAGACTTGACAAGGCAGGTACCCACTGATTAGCTAATAGAATTCCACCATAACCGAAGGGAAGGAAGGTGATTGGCCCCACTGCGTGCACACTATGCAAGCCCATTTCTGTGCATTATCTTACTGCATCCTCACCACAACTTGGGGAGAACAGATTCTCAAACTCGAGGGGGCATCAGCATCACCTGGTGGACTTATTAAAGCAGAAGACTGGGCCCAGCCCCAGAGTTTCTGATTTGGAAGTAAATCTGGTATGGGCCGGGGAACTTGTGTTTCTAACAAAGTCATACATGGTGCTTTCCTTGCTGCTAAAGGACGGGAGGTGAAGCGTTTGCAGTTTTTCTCCCAGACTCCTCCTGTGAGTTTCACTTGCAGTTCAGAGTGTCTGGGAAGAGCATCCTGAGCCCCAGGGGATGCTGATGCTGCCCCATCCCAGTGCCACTGAGGTAGATGTTGTTACGATTCCCATTTTGTAGTTGAGAAAACCAAGGTCCAGGGAGGTTAAGTTACTTTCCTAAGGCCATTCACCCAGAAAGTGGCCGAGCTGCGAGTTCCAGGAGGTCTGCCTGGTTCTGGGCCCTGTACACGTTCCTTTTCTTCCCCCCGGCTTCCTGCCTCACCCGCCCCTCGCCACCACCACCCTACCCCCACGACACCACCCCCACCTTTAGGAACAAATGCTAGCTTCCCTATCTTTTCACCCAGTTGGTGAGGCCAGCTGTGGACATGAAAATGCAGGCACCCAAAACACACAGACCTCAATTCTGCAACTCAGGAAAGATGAGAAATGATGACGAACGGGTGGACCACAGCACATCCAGGCTGACCCTGGATGTCACAACTTCTACTAGAAGTAACTGGAACTATAGCACGGATTTAATGAATAAATCATAGCGGGTTGGATTGCTCAGCCTCAAGGGAAACCCCCAAGATGCAGGCATAGCGATTCAGTTTCCTGGTATGAAAAACATGTTCTGGCCTTTCTGGTTCCCTCTCCCCTAAGAGTGCTTTGCGCCTCTTGTCATTCATCCTCAGGTCGGCAGAGGGAATGGGGGAGAAGGCGCTGGGATTCTGTGAGTTGGCCAGGCTCTGCCTTTGGTATAGATAAGAGTTCTCCTTAATGAAATCAGCCTTTTAATTGCATGTGTTCCGTAACTGCTGTTTTAAGTTCTCCCTTTAGCTCTAAGTGATAGTCTTTTTTTTTTTTTCCATTTATTTTTAATTGGATTACAATTGCTTTACAATGTTGTGTTGGCTTCTGCCATACAACAACCAGAATCCGCTCCATGTATACATATATCCCCTCCCTCTTGAGACTCCCCAGCCCCACCCCCAGGTCATCACAGAGCATGGGCTGAGCTCCTGTGTTATATAGCAGCTTCCCGCTAGCTATCTGTTAGTCTGTATTTTATATTGCCTTTGATCATGAAGTCACATGGTATCTTTAACCACTACTAAAGAAGAGAAAGGAAAGAGTTCTTCCTCCTAGCTTCCTTGCATGTGTCCCATGTCTAGTTCTAGCTCAGGAAGAATGTCCTGAATTGCAGGAATAGTTTGATTGTAGCAACCTAATATTCCAGCAGATTTAGGACAGAAGAGGGTGGAGGTGGGAGCCTGAAGAACCAATGAGGTTTGCCCTGATGGAGGAGCCCTTCCAAATTCCCAAAGGAAATCCTTTAAGATAAAGCATCTGTTTTCTGGGAGAGAGGACAGCAGCTTGAGGAATGCAGTGGCAGTGCCTGGCCATGGGAGTCCTGCCCCAAGCCAAGAAGCTGGGCAGGAGGGCCTATGAGCCCGGTGCCTGACACCCCCAGGCTAAGCTGCCATCTTTCCAGAATCCCCACTCCAGAATGGAGGGGCTGGCATCTATCCCTAACTTGCGGTGAAATGGGACTTGCTCACCTGCCAGGATGGGGGCTTGACTTCCTCTTCCCCTTACATCCCATCACCCATGATGTGCATACATGCTAAGTCGCCCAGTTGTATCCACCTCTTTGCAACCCCATGGACTGTAGCCCGCCAGGCTCCTCTGTCCAAGGGATTCTCCAGGCAAGAATACTGGAGTGAGTTGCCATTTCCTCTTCTAGGAGATCTTCCCGATCCAGGGATTGAACCCACGTCTCTTACATCTCCTGCACTGGCATGTGGGTTCTTTACCACGAGTGCCACCTGGGAAGCTGTGAAGGTTTGTCTTATTTCTCCCAAATAGAGAACAGTGGCGTTTGTCTGTTTCTGAACTACTCATATCGGAGGACCATCAGGCATCCTCCTGTCTGGCATCCTCAGGAATGGAGCCCCAGGTCTGTTCTCTGTTCACATGATGTGTCCTTGGCTCGCTAGTTTCTGTCTAGTCATTCCTTTCAGTTGCTCTGTTGTTTTGAACACACTGAGGGTTTTTTGGTTGTTTCTTGTGGGAGGGCTGAAAACTCTATCCGGGTAAGCATGACTCTCCCAGCCAGCTGGAATTTAACTCTTTTATTGAATATAATATACGTACAGAAAAGTGCATGTATCATAAGTAAGCTTGATGGCTTTTCACACACTGAACACAGCACCCACACCAAGGAACTGAAAGTGACCAGTATCCCCTTCTTCCAATCACCTCCACACCCAAGGGCACCCTTATTCTGCTTTCTAACAGTCCTTGAACAGGCTGGAGTGAGTCAGCCTGACTTGCAGTTGCCCTCCATCTCGGAGTTGGTGGCTCTGCAGGATCGGGTTGGGACTGACTGCAGGGGGCAGGTCACTGACTCAGCACATGCCAACACGTACCCGATGCCGCTGCCTGCCCCCAGGGGGGACACCTGGGGCGGGGTTGGCCCCATCCTGGCTGTCAGATGGCCCTCCTGTCTCCAGGAGGCCATCGAGGAGGTCAGTCCAGTGACTCAGTGTGGAGGGGAAAGGGGCTTGAATTCCCTTTCCATGTGCTTCTAGAAGTCCTACCATGTGTTCCTGGCAGCCGGAGGCCCACAGAGCAGGATGACTCAGCGGCATCTACGTGCAAAGTGCTGAGGTCTGCACCCTGGGAAAACCAGCACGCAGCCTCGGGCTGGATTTGCCTCATTCGGTGCAGCCCGTGTTGTTTGGAAACCATTTCCCCCTGGCATCTATGCCAGGCTCTCTGTTTACCGTGTGACTGTGAACACTGATGCCAGCTGCCAGCCTGGACCTGTTTGCCTCCTTAGCTATCCTCCATCCGGCCTCTTTCATGGGCCCCCACTGACCTGACTCCACATCACGTGTGTGCTCACTTCACTAATAAAAAGCCAGGTTTTGCCTCTGTGCTCACCCCCATGCATGTCTTGCATCCTTAGACTCTGCCCTCTGCTTCCTCAGCAAAGAGCCACCCTCACTGTCCAGGATAGGAGGGACAGAGGGCTGGCCAGTACAAGGGGTCAGGAAGAAATGCTTCTGGATTAGTCAATATGGCTGGACAGAAGCCCTCCCCAGGGAGCCCCATGTCATTCCTAAGTGGCAGTAAGATTTTCCTCCTATACCTCTTGACATGGTGTCTCTCTGTTCTCCATGACTTCCTCGCTCCACTCTGTAGGCTGTCCTACAGAGGCAGGGAGCCCTGGAGAGACATGACTGGTGTCTCCACTCTACCTGGGAAGCCAGGAGAAGAGGTGGGGCAGGCTTCCTCTGACTCAGGCAAGGAAGTCTTGGGAATCATCTGGTCAGAGATTCTCCAACAGATTGCTTAAGCATCACCTGAAACAGACACGTTTTTCAGGTTCCCTCCCTCCCCCAGGTCCAGGCTGAGGCCCAGAAATCTGCATATCTGGAAGGCATTCCAGGTGATTCTGATGCAGATGACCCCAAGCCATAGCTTCAGGAACACTGATCAAACAACCCCTTCCCCAAGTCACAGGTGGGAAGAAAGTGAAACCCTGAGGGTTCACACCAGACCATATGGAATGAGGTACAAACCTCAAGTCCCTGCTTCTTTCCGCGCCTGCCCTGCTCCTGTCTCCTCCGACACCCTGGAGGGGTGAGGTGGGCGGGGAGCGGGCTGATACCCAGACTCTGTGGATTCCTCCTTCAACAGAGGCCTGCCCTGGCCTCTTACTGCCATCACTTTAAACTGGACATTAAGACACAGAATGGTGTTCCTTCAAGGGCCAAACATCTTCCTGCCTCTCTCCTATTTTTTCTCTTGCACCCCCTATCACCCCCTACTCTCCTTAAAACACAGATTACCCCCAACCCCACCCCTCCATCCATGAGACAAAGTGGGGAAAGCCTGGCCTCCTCCTCCATGCTCCCCTGTTTGACCCACCTTATCTTTCTGACCTTAGAGTCTATCCCTCCACCCCCGCACACACACACCCCACCCCCGCCGTAACAACGTCTCTGTATGTATCCCCTCAAATGCCATCTTGCTCTTTCTTGCCTCCACTCATGTGAGGCCATCATCAACTTGGCCAGTAGTACTTCTTTCTGGCCATACTGAATCCTCCCCATGCCCCAAGGTCCACGTGAAAGCCCTCTTCCTCCAGGAAGCTTTTCTTTACCCTCCAGTCCTAGCATTTTTCTTCTCTGAACCATCAGAGCACAGAACCGTTTACTTGTTATCTGCTTTTATTACCTATTATATTCTGCTTTGAACTGTGAGCTTTAAGTAATTCCTAGCTACAGACCACAGCCTACCAGCCTACGCTTCTAATTATCCACCCACTTAGCACTGTTCTTTGCACATAATAAGTAAGTTAAGGGATGTTAGCAGTGATGAAGCCTTGCAGTGCTAGAGGCCAGGAGACCTTGGCCTGGAGGCAACTAATTGATTAGCTCAGGGAATTTTCTAGGCCTCTTGGGCAAACAAACATCTAAAGGCTAACTAGAAAACCCAAGTCAGATCTTTCTCTGGATTCTGCTTTCTCTGTTGTAATGGACTTCCCTGCCTGTCGCCACCCCTCCTGTGCCAGTGTGGCCAGTTCCACCCTCCTGCTCCCCACAGCAAGCTCTCTTGCATATCCCTTGTCACTCAGTCCCAACAGGACATTATTAATATCCCTGCACTTGCCAGTGGACCCTGGGGCTTGGCCCTCATCCCCCATTCCAGCTGATGACCAGTTCCCATTCACTGCATACACATGAGCTGAGCCGATTTCAAGCTGCTTATCTCAAAACCCTTTTGCACACCCTTGACAGCCCTGTCCCTCCATTTAAGACAACTATTCCTCTTTAACTGAGGATCAACCATCACTGCTTGGTCCCTTGCTTACTTACAAACATGACAACAAGAAGTTAATGCTAAACACACTGGCAGCTTAAGTTCTGGGACCTGAGCCTAGTTAACTTTCAGAAAGGAGCCCTTTATTCATTGTTTATTGTAGGATGAATGTCCTACAGAGAAGGGCACTCCCCTGCTTAGGGCCCCGCAGTCTGAAGGGAACCTGGGCATCCTCACCTGGATGGTTTGCAGGAATCTGAAAACCTTAACACTGTGACTCGCAATTTGATGCACGAAGCAGGCTCAGCTCCTCGGAGAAAGAGCTGTCTGTGACCCGTGTGGAGCAAGTCTTTAGGGAGGACTTTGTGTCCTCCTTTAACACCACCAGAACTGCTCTCCCTAACCTCCTAAATAATCTCCACAAAACAAGAAGTTTCTCATTAAATACAGCCATCTCTTCAAAAAAATAAAGATCGCTACTTACCTATATAGGTCCACTTGGATCCTGCAAAGAAGAAAACAAAGCAAGTAAGTACAATTGAACTTGAACAAGTTAGAGAAAATAGGACAGATTTTACTATTATTATTTGGGGGATGCGGGCATGCCACACGGCTTGTGGGATTTTAGTTCCCCAACCACGGATTGAACCCAGGCTCTCAGCAGTAAAAGCTCTGAATCCTAACCACTGGACCACCAGGGAATTCCCCAGATTTTAGTTTTAAATGGGTGAGATTGAAAAGGAGGTAGATGCTGAGAACTTCAACCTTTTTCATTGTGGAGAAAAGGGAATAAACCCTTCTGCACTGTTGGTGGGTATGTAAATTGGTACAGCCACTATGGAAAAGAGTATTCAGGTTTCTCAAAAAAATTAAAAACAGAACTACCAGATGATCCAGAAATTCCACTCCTGGGTATTTATCCAGAGAAAACAAAAACTAATTAGGAAAGATATATGCACCCCCATGTTCATTGCAGCATTATTTACAACAGCCAAGATATGGAAATAACCCAAGTGCTGCCCATCAATAGAGGAATGGATGAAAAAGATGTAGAATATATATATATGTATATATGTACATATATATATATATACACACACACATATACACCATGGACTATTACTCAGCCATTAAAAGAATAAAATATTGCCATTTATGACAACATGGATGAACCTAGAGGGTATTATACTAACTGAAATAAGACAGAGAAAGATAAATACTGTATGATTTCACTTATATGTAGAATCTAAAAAAAATGAAAAAACAAGACAAACAGTTATAGATAGAACAAACAGTTGGTTGTCACAGGAGAGATGCATAAAGGAGAGGAAATAAACAGGTAAGGGAGATTAAGAGGTACAGACTTCCAGTTACAAAATAAATGAGTCACCAATATGAAACATACAGTGTGAGGAATACAGTCAATAACTGCAATATCTGTGGACAGTGACATATTTTAAATGTATAGGGAAAAAACCACTAATCTGTATAACAGGAAATAACATACTGTTATAGGTTAATATACTTCAAAAACAAACTCACTCATAGAAAAGGAGATCATATTAGTGGTTCCCAGAGGCAAGGGGTTGGGGCAGGGGGGAACTGGATAAAGGTGACCAAAAGGTTCTAACTTCCAGTTATAAGTCCTAGGAATGTGATGTATTAATACAACATGATAAATATAATCAACACTGCTGTATGTTACATATAAAAATTGTTAAGAGAATAAATCCCAAAGAGTTATCATCACAAGGAAAAATTCTTTCCATGTAATTTTGTATGTGTATGAGATAATAGATGTTTGCTAAACTTATTATGATAATCACTTCATGAAATACATGTCACATCATTATACCAGACACCTTAAAGCTATATAGTGCTTTATGTCAAGTATATCTCAATAAAACTGGAAGAAAAAAAAAAAACAAAAAACCTTTCTCAGAGCCTGTGTTGGAACAACTGCCTCTCAGAGCACCTGTGCTTCCAGGGGAGGCACAAGGCAGGGATTCTGTGCAGGGGTCCAGGGATCAGGGAGGGGCTTCTTCATCAGAAGCCTCCCATGTATCTTAGAAAAGCCACATTTCACTATCCGAACAGTTAATAAGTTCACAAGGCTCAAAACTCAAAAGCCGCCAAGAGGAACACAGAGCACTTCCTACCATCCAACCTCCCGCTTCATTAGACTCAACCAGTTCCACAGCTGATGGGAACCCTTGCACAGTGTGACTGCATACAGGTATCTGTATTCTCTTCCCTTCTTTTTTTCACACAAATGCTGGCATCTGGGAAATGCTGTTTTGCATCTTGCTTTTCCCCCACTTAACAACACAGCCTAGAGAAGAGTTCAAGCTCATTCCAAAAAGGAAGGTTTTTATTTGAGGAAGCTGCCACCATCATCATTGGAGTTAGAATTCCATGGGTGGCGGCAATGTGGAGGAGAGGTCCTACCAGGAGTGTAATGAAAATCACCTGTCACCTCCCATTCACACCCTTCACTCATAAACGTCCTTCATGCTAACAACTAAATATAGTTTTAAAAAGTCATTGCACAGATAACCAGCAGGAGACTATATTCAGTATTTTGTAATAACATATAAGGATAAAGAATCTGAAAAATATATATGTATATATGTATCTGAATCACTTTGTTATACACCTGAAACTAACACAACACTGGAAATTATCTACACTTCAATTTAAAAAAAAAAAAAGTCATTGTGGAGCTATGCTCTGGACACACCTCCCTCTTCATCTCCAGGACGAGCCCGAAACCCTGAATTGAGACTCCGGGTGTCTGTCTCAGGACACATTACAGCGAGGGGACTGTTCAACTCCTATGTTCCCATCTCCCAGCCTGTGTTCCCGTCTCCCAGCCTATGTTCCTGTCTCCAGTGCTTCCAGGATTCTGAGTCCACCAGGGTCAAGCTGCAGGAGGAAGACTCACATCTCCTTTCTCTTGGGAAAAGATTTGCAGTAAAACTTACCTGACCAGTCACCTGGTGCTCACTTTTCACAACTAGGCATTTCCTATTCAGGCCGATTGTGCTTTTGAAAAACTTAAGAGAATTTTGCTTGTTTTTCTTTGTAAACTGGTTAATCACCTCTTTTTAAAAATTGCTTTTCTGTTTCATTTCTTTGTCTCAGTGTTTTTAATTTTCAAATTCAATTTTTTTGGTTATTTTTTCAAATTACACTTGTATGTGGTTTAAAGACTCAGATGGTTCTATCCATATCAGGCTTTCAATGAACAATCAGTCCCCTGACACTCCTGAGTCACTTTCCTATTCCCTATGGCAACCACTTTGAATTCTTTTGACATGATTCTTTTGGCATTATCTCCACAACGCTATAAAAATATATCTATATTGAGCCTTCATGATTTGCTTAGGTTTAGGCATTATTTGTTGACAGCCCACTTTGGAAGAGAAGGACAAAGGGCTCTTTCACACACCCATCTCCTTGATTTCTAGATAAAGCAATGAAAGACCATAAGGCAAAGTGGATCAATGCCTGTTAAGAAGTATTTCTCCACATTTCCCATCACTTCCTATTTACTTAGAGAATCTTTGAGCTAGAGGGGGTAGTCCAGACCCCTTAGAGTATTTGCTGCCTTTCGTCATTAAAAATGCCCTTAAGCTTGAACACAAGAAATTTCATGTACAGTTAATTTCAGGAGGTCCATAGAACTGTATTGGTTTTTTGTTCCGTGTGTTTTTTCCTTTTTCTTTATTTTACTGTAAACTTCTTTGCCACAAGCATTTTTGCCACAAACTGTTGTTGCATAATTAACTGGCAGTAAGACATTTCTGCCATGAAAGATCAAATAACTGGCTGACAATTTTTGGTTTGGCAGTTGGATTTCCACTGCATTAGCATTCCAATGCATTAGCATTTCTTCCAGTTAGTGATGTTATTGATGGTTTTATCCAGCTGACCAGTGATGATCATTAGCACCAAGAATTGGTTTCTTCCTTTGAAACACACTACACTGGAGGAAAAAGAGGCCGAGGGCCTCAAAGGTTGAGCCAACATTTCCCACAACTTTGAAACATCCAGCAACAGATAGGTGACAAGATGCCAAGAATCTATCACAGGGTAGAGGCTTTCACACTGCAACAGAAAGCTCGGGTACAAACATGCACCCTCATACCTGCAAACTGGTACCTCTCTTAAGGAAGGAAAAGTGCAAGGCCGACTGAGGATGTGAATCAACAACCAACCAACAAACAAAAAGTATAAAACACTATGAATGAAAGATTTGGAAGGCAAATGCTTAGGTTCAGCCCACAAGATAAAACCAGTTATTTGCACAGTATTACTATGAATCTACATACATTTTTTTAAGGTATTCAAATATTTTATATTTGTAAGAAAGTCTTTTAAATTTTTATTTTTTATGTTCCATTATGTCCTTTAAAAATTTTATTGAAGTAGATTTACAGTGTTATGCTAGTTTCAGGCATATGTAAGCTGAGTCAGTTTTATATGTGTATATATATATATATACACACACACACACATATAGGTCCATTACAGAGTATTGAGTAGAGTTCCCTGTGCTTTACATAAGTCCTTATTAGTTATCTGTTTATGTATAGTAATGTGTATATGTCAATCCCAGTCTCCCAATTTATCCCTCCTCGCCTTCCCCCTCCCCCAGCCAGTAACCATACGTTTTTGTACACTTGATTCTATTTCTGTTCATTATGTCTTTTTTCATGTCCTGCTTTTACTTTTTATTATTTTCTACAGCAAAATTGCCTTATGGGCCAATTAGTTACACCTTGAAAATGCTTTTGGCAAAGATGTGTACCATGAAAGTACCCAGGACCCCAAAGACCCCCTGAAACCTGCCGTGGACTGGACAGGGCTTAATAGTCCCTAAATTCACCTCCTCTGAATCAGCAGTTGGATGAAGACATTCAGAACCATGGCGAGCCCAAACTTCTATGTGACCCCCAAGTTTACTGCGAGCCTCTCATTGAAACAAGAGTGAAAAGGGGGAAAAAATAGCATGGCTTGGGAACCAAGCTATAGAAAACTTCAAACCACTTTTCTGAACATTTTCCATCGGCATTCTGTTTGAGGGGTTTTATTAAAATACAACCATGGATTTCAGAGGCAGAGGAATCCAGAGGATTGTCACTTAGCTGGCCAGAGCACTTGGAGGCCCAGGATGTAAAATCTCACAAGGAGCAGGGAATTTCATCCTCAATGCTTCCCTGGGGAGATACAGGCCACTCAGTAATCCTGGAGGCCACCAGGAAAAAACATCTGCAGCCTCTGAGCAACCGCATTGGCCAGAAATTTTAACTGCACCTGCACCAAAATCAAACCATGGCCCTAACAGCCTATATCTTCTGCTCCCTTCCCCGAAGCTTGCTAAGCTGAGGTTTCCACACCATTGCAGCGCTCACCCTCAGATGAGGCATCAGCAAATGCTCTGGTAAGCTCAGTGTGATCACGTGCCTCTGGGACTGTAAGGGCTCAGGCAGTGACACAGGCCTGGGGACATGTTCTTAAAAAGCAGCAGAGCGATCTTTCCTGCCCACGTTTCGCTGAGCAACCCTGCTTGGACCTCAAGACTCGGTGCTTTGGGTATAAATGGCCATGTCTGGAGGGGCTTGAAAGCTGGAGTCTGGAGAGGAGAGGCACTGTAAAATGAAGGGGAGGGTGATCTGGGTCAGGGGGTCTCACTGGATGAAGGTCAGTGCCCAGTTTGGTTCACTGTCTGCTAGAACTGAGGTCAAGAAAACTTTAGAAAGGAAGGGTGCACCTTTGCTTTATTTGGAAATGGCCCCTCCTGGTTTCCCACCTCTCACTTTAGGGGCAAGGGTCTTCACAGAATTAAACTGCCCTCCCACCAGGCAGGCCAGGCAAAGCCCCCCCACCCCACCCCCCGTGGCTGCACTTCAGTAGCTTCCTGAGGGTGTCTGTTCTGAGAAGGTCATCACTTCTCTCCTGAGCACTGGGAGGTCCAGGTGGATGCCTGTTAGAACCTGCAGCCCCAGCTTATCCTGGGCAGGGAGAATGTCCTGGCAGCTTTCGGAGGAGTTGATATTTACAAAGATTCAGGTCAGGGGTTCTGGGCCCTGCTTGCTTCCTGTCCTGGGTGCTAGAACCTTCCCTGACTAACTGGCATCTGGGGAGCCCAAAGCTGCCCAGTTCCCCCCACCCCCTGCCCCAGCAACTGAGAGTTCCCAGGTTATCTCTGGAAGATGTTTGACTTTTATTATGCCCGCTCCCTCCCTGACCCCCGAGGTTTGCCAGTGCCAGTCTCTGAGAATTCAGGTGCTCCAGAAGATCCCCTGGAGGAGGGCATAGCAACCCCCTCCAGGATTCTTGCCTGGAGAATTCTACGGACAGAGGAGCCTGGCAGGCTACAGTCCATGGGGTTGCAAAGAGCTAGACACGACTGAGTGACTTAGCATGCACGCAGGCAGAGGGCAGACCACTTTCTCACCCACTGCCCAGCTTAACCCCTGCTTCACACTTGGGTTAATACTGACACTTTACATCTCGGTGAGTTTTGCTCTGACTAAAAAGCCAAGAAACCTGCCTGAGGAAGAACAGAATAAAAACTGTGTTCTTAGAATCAAGGCGGTAAGCAGGCTGGCTGCTCAGTGTAGAGTGAAAGTAGATTTTTTTTTTTTTTTAACTGAAAACTTTCCCCAGCCCAGCTGGGAGATCGTAAAAGAGAGAAGGGCAAGAAGGGGGAGAGGAGGGTCCAGAGGGTCAGAGAAGCACAGCAGGGAGAAGGAGCTGCCCCCAGAGTGAGGGGAGAAACAGGCTTTCAGAAGAGGGTCAGTAAAGAGCTTCTCTCTCGTCTTGGAGTTAAAAGGAGATTTCAAGTCAGACTTTAGGTTTCAGTGCAGCTTTCTTCAGAGGGGAATATATATCAAAGTCTGCAGTTTTATAAACTAATTTCCACTTTTATAACTCCTTTCTCCCATCCACTTTCTCCCCCACAAGATGAGGAAGATAACTACCAAGCAAATCAAGCCAGCTAGTGGACATGAACTGAATTAAAAGGAGTGACAAAGCTGCTGACAGCCAGGCTCCCTCTGCCTCTCCTACCATGCCCCATGGGCACCATGCCCTCTGACGGGAGGGGGCTCCAGCTTTCATGCCTCCGAGTAGAACCAACTTCTCACCACCACCACCCAGCCAGGGAATATGGACTGGCAGCCATTCTAGTCACTCTGGGCCCTTCTAGGAATGTTTCAACCTAGCCTGGGTCTAGGAATGGTTGCCGGAGAAGGCAATGGCAACCCACTCCAGTACTCTTGCCTGGAAACTCCCATGGACGGAGGAGCCTGGTAGGCTGCTTTCTATGAGGTCGCACAGAGTCGGACACGACTGAAGCGACTTAGCAGCAGGAGCAGGAATGGTTGCACCTACAAATGTCCATACAACTTGGGGCAAACTCTGTCAAGGGCAGTAGCCACCATCTGTTCTAGGGAAGTTTCTGTAAGTCACCATCTACTCCTCCAGAAAAGGGTTCACCCAGCTGTGGAGACCCAGGCAGAAGCCCTCACCTTAGCTGTTGGCTGTCTACGGGCTTCTCTGATGGCTCAGAGGGTAAGGATCTGCCTACAAGGCAGGACACACAGGAGAGCCAGGTTCGATCCCTGGGTCGGTAAGATCCCCTCAAGGTGGGCATGGCAACCCACTCCAGTATTCTTGCCTGCAGAATTCCATGGACAGAGAAGCCTGGGGTGGGGGGCTACAGTCCATGGGGTCCCAAAAGGTGGGGCCCAACTGAGCAACTAACACTATAGCTGCTGGCTGCAACTCACCTCCCAGACCCAACCCCCTCTACCATCTCCTGCTACTGGCTGGGCACCACCAGCCTCCAGCCCTTCAGGGTTCAAAGCCCTAACTCACTACGCTCAGAAATAAGGTTATGTATGCTCGTCTGAGGGCACGCGGGGCACACACACGTACAACTTCAGAGTAGTAGAGCCCTTCTGGAGAAAAACAATGATTAGGGATGAGATGCATCATCTCTTTGACTTGGAGGTAAAACTTAATGGTAAAGAGTGTCTCCTCCAAAGGAAAGCACCCACCACTGTGCCAACCCTCCCTGGTAAAGAGGCTGCTCGGGAACACCGCAGGCACTCCTCTGCCGTCTGCACGTGGGTCGGGGCACAGTATTTTACATCCTGGTTCTGTTTCTTCTCCCCGGGTTAGCAAATTCCCAAGCCACCTCTCCAGCGCTGCGGGTGGGTGTGGGGGGGTGTACCCCGAGAAGGCACAAACGTATTTTAATAGGAGGACAATGTGCGGCAAACCGCTCCCCCCACTACCCCGCCCACCCTGCGAAACCAGAACGCATCCTGCCTTCCAAAGGAAAATGAAGCATCCTTTGTAAAAACGTGCTGTTGGAGACCCTACAGGTCCTTCTCCGCTCCCCGCAGATGATTTTACTTTATCTTTAACGAGCCGCGTGAGGACTCCTTCTGCCCAGGTGTGGCTGAGCGCTCGGGATTGTTCGGAAAGAAGAGGCAGAAGAAACTTTACCGTTGAGCGGAGCTGGGCTGGAAGGCTGTTCCTTTAAGACCACGAGCAGCAGCACGGCCGCCGCGTGCAGGCTGCAGCGAGGCATCTTCGGGCGGCTCCCGGCGCGGGCGGCGAGCGTGGGCTGCGGGCGGCTGAGCTCCTTCTCGCCCTCTGGCTGGGACGCTGGAGCCGGCGGGGTGCTCACCGGGACCTTGTGCGCGCAGCCGGGGCGTCACGGCCAGCACCTCTGTTCTTTGGGCTCCTGGCTTCCCGCGGGCTGCTTTTATGGAGCGACTCAGCCCCAAACAGATGATGTCATCGGGTGGGGGGGGAGAACGCCCTGCCTACGGGAGGTCTGGCGCCCCGGTTCCAAGGTGAGTTGTAACCCTGACTTCAGCCGCTCTCCGCGGGGCAGTAGCCCCGGGCGCTCCTTGAGCCGGGGCTGGCGCGGAACCCAGTTCTCCGTGGAAGCCGCGGGCGGGCGTGGGACAGAGCCGCCTGCCTGGGCCCAGTGGGGAGGGGTGCGTCTAGGGACGCGCTTCAGTGGCCACGACCTTGGACTGTCATTGCCTCTACTTGAGAAGCCCCCTAAGTACAATGCCAGTCTGGGCCAGAGACTCCTTCTGTGCCTCCATCGTGTGCTTGCCTGGACTGGGCACACCTTACGGACTGGACGAGTCACCTATGGATTAGGAGGGGTCGGCTGCATTCAAATGAAGAATTTCTGTGGACTGTACAGTCAGTTCACAGAAAGGTCCTGATAAGGTCTTACCTTTGAAATATAGACGCAAAGAAATTAACAGGTAAATAGCACAGGGCTGGGGGTGCACTGTGAAATAGAAATAGATATGTAGGTAAAAAGAATAAATGAACAGCTTTGCTAAGCAATTAGACTTTCACCTCAGAGCAGGTAAGTAGGCAAGGCTCATAACTAGTTCATAATATCAGTCTTTCTCTAGGAAGCTGGGGAGGGAGGAGGGGGTCCCTTTTCTGGGCACTTGGATGAAAGAAAGGGACTTGGATGATTTCTTGAGCTCCTACTTGATTTCCCAGGTGGCGCTAGTGGTAAAGAGCTCGCCTACCAATGTGGGAGTCATTAGAGATGCTGGTTCGATCCCTGGTTTGGAAAGAGCCATTGGAAGAGGGAATGGCAACCCACTCCAGTATTCTTGCCTGGAGAGCCCCATGAACAGAGGAGCCTGGTGGGCTCCTGTCCCAAGGGTCAAAAAGAGCTGGACCTGACTGAAGCGACTTAGCATGCAGGTAGGTCACTCAGTGTAAGACTCTGTACCAGGCATTTTGCATCTTGGCTCAGATTAGTGTTGGTGTTGTTTTCAGTGCATATTAGCAGCACCTGTTGCTCATTTTTGCCCACTTGCCTTGCATGTCTATATTCTTTTAAAAAAAAAAAAAAAATATATATATATAGTGTGTTAAAGTTAGTTGCTCAGTTGTGTCTGACTCTTTGGGACCCCATGAACTGTAGCCTGCCAGGCTCCTCTGTCCATGGGATTCTCAGGCAGGAATACTAGCATGGGTTGCCATTTCCTTCTCCAGAGAATCTTCCCTACCCAGGGATCAAATCCAGCTCTCCGTCTAGGCACACGCTGATACTTGTTGTCTGATCCCCTTTGTATTTAGTCCATGTTCAGTCACTAAGTCAAAGGTCTTACAAACTTGCTGCCTCTGGCATTCACTGAATTTTCCTGCTGCTGTTACTGCCACTTGCTGTTCCCACCACCAGTCTTGTTATTGGTGCTTCTGGCTTCCGTGGGTCCTCTGACTGTGTCTGGGCCCGGTGGTTTGGCTCTGTTTCCTTCCTGCTCAGTGACTCTGTCTATTCTCTTGGCTCCCTGCCACCCCCAGGCATTGTTCAGATCACATGGTCTGCTGAAGCGTGCCCACCCCCAGCCCTGGTACAGGACCCCTGGTTTTGTGACCTGAACCATCCTACCCTCTTCTCTTGGCCACAGGTGCCTGACCAGCCCTCACCCCTCTGGTCTGTGCTGACCTCAGTCCAAGTGGACTCTTAGGCTGGCCTCAATGACTAGTGAAGCTGCCTGTCCGTGGTAGTCTTGGAAGGAAAGACCAGCTTTTCTGCTGAAGCCACAGGGAGCCCATGCCACCCACGTTTCAAGGGGTGCTACTGTTCTGTTCATATCTGCTCAGCCATTGTTTGGGTTAATAAAGGGCTATGAAGTCTTGTTGAGGAAGTTGTTACAAAGACAATCTTGTTACAAGCACTTTCAAACCACCTTAGGCTTAGGGATGACCTTTTCTGCTTCTAACTCTTGATCAAGAGCCACACCTCTAGGGTGGTGAGTGAGTGTTTCACCATCGTTCTTAAGACATGTCTCTGATTCGTCATCAAGGTCTTTACAAGATGAAGTGCACTAGAGGAACACAAGAGGTTGTGGAGGAGCTGCTGCAGGTTCAGAAATGCACACTGTGGAGGCGAAATCACTCACCCCACATTTCACCATTAGTTCAAAGGAAGCTGGGTTGGACACACACATTTTGTTACTCCCATTCTGGCTAAACAGTAAGTCCAGTTTCTTCTTGAGCATGCATCTCTAAGTGTTCCCCAGGGATCCCCAGAGATGGAGAAGTTTAAAGGGATGGATTTAACAGAATGTTGTGAACTGAGTTTAATGGAGAGAAAGGAGAGGGTTGGGATGTTTATTGCATAGCTAGATCAAAGATCTCGTTAATTGGTAAAGGATGGATAGCAATTAAAAGAGGATTGAGAATATAAACAGACCTAATTGTTCTAAGTATTTTGTTTTTTTTCTTCCTAGTTTTATTGAGATATAATTGATACATAGCACTGTATAATTTTAAGGTATACAGCCTAATGATTTCACTTACATACATCATGAAATGATTTCCACAATAAGTTTAGTGAACATCCATTATCTGGTATATGTACAAAAGAAAAAAAGGAAATATTTTTTTCCTTGTGATGAGAACTCTTAAGATTTACACTAACAACTTCATATATAATATACAGCAGTGTTAGATTTGTCGTGTACCTTACATCCCTATTATTAATCTTTTTTTATTATGAAAATATAACAGGAGACTTGGAAAATACAGAACAAGGTTACTTATAGTTACATTATATATTACAATTATTTTTTAAGTATATAAATTAAGATTTTTAGTTGGAGTTTCAACATCAAACTCTCAAAAATTAATTGAATATACAGAGAAGTAGAAGGATATAGTAGACGTAAAAAGCACTATGAATCAACTCAGCATAATTTAGATTTACATGCGTGCACGCTAAGTCGCTTCAGTTGTGTCCGACTCTTTGTGACCCTCTAGTCTGTAGCCCACCAGCCTCCTCTGTCCATGGGATTCTCCAGGCAAGAATTCTGTAGTGGGTTGCCATGCCCTCCTCCAGGGGATCTTCCCAACCCAGAGATCAAGCTCCCATCTCTTATGTCTCCTGCATCAGCAGGCAGGTTCATTACCACTAGTGCCACCTGGGAAGCCCTAATTGAGATTTACCTAGTATTAACATTTTAACTGGAAATTTATACCTTTTAACTGCCTTCATCCAATTCCTCTGTCCCTCTGCCTCTAATAACCAGAAATCTAATCTCTTTTTCTATGGGTTTGTTTGTTTGAAGTATAATTGACCTACAAGAGTGGGTTTGTTTGTTTGTTTGTTTTTCATTTTAATCTTCGGATATCAGAGGGAGGGAAAGTGAACAGAAATGAACGAAATGATCAAACTTCTGAAACATTGAAGCTGAATATCAAGTGTCTCCCTCCTATACCTCGGCAAACAGCACAAACCTAACCAGCTTTAGACCCTAACTCTGGGAACCCTCCCTGCCAGAAGCTTCCTGGGCCCTCTGCAACTGAACATGTATGGATTTGCCTTGCCAGCAGCAGATGAGGCCGTTGTCAGTCAATATATAGCCCATTACTCAATGGATTAAGGTAGAAAGTAGACCATCAGTGCTCAAGAGATAGCACCAGGCCAACGAACAACACGCCCAGATGGAAGGTTCCAGGGAGCAGAGCTTCTCTCAGATGTCACCATGTGTGTATCAACAGGAGGGTGAGGCTGATGAGTCAAAGGGCAGAGGCGTGGAGGAAAGGTATACCCGATTTTGTGTCAAGAGGTCTGGACTGAAGTGTCTGCCCCACCGCTTACTGGGTGGCCTTGACAGTGGTGCAACTTCTCTGAACTTCAGTATCCTCATCTCTAAAGTACAGATTATCATCTTGGCCCTATAGTCATCGACAGTACTGATATATGGCTGAAATGAGATAAAGTGGGTGGAAACTTCATTCATTCCTTCACCCTTTATGTGCCAGGCACTGTGCTAGGCATAGTCCTTGCTCTCGGAGAATGTGTAAACATAAAACAAACCATATCATAAATAATAATGTAATTAATTATATTAATTACATATTGGGTTGGCCTGCCAACCCAATAATTACATTAATATTTATGACATGGTTTGTTTTATGTTTGGGTTCTAGATGAACGTTTCCGCCAACCCCAAACAAACGTTTCTGCCAACCCAAAAGGATTATAATAAGCTTGATGTATAATCAGAAGAAGAGGCCCACTCTGTCCTGGGGCTGTGAGGGACGACGACATCTGTGTAAGGGTGAGATTCTGTGACTTCCTAAAGCCTCTGAAATGCACAGCTAATGCCAGGCTCTTCTTTCTCAAAGCTGGTGCCGTCTGGCAGTATTTGCCCCTTACACAAGCTAACCATTGGCTTTTCAGGCATAAAGATTAAAGTACAGAGATTTTTATTTCTTAAGGTGAGAATTCATTCTTCAAATAGTGTCACTCAGTGAGGAAAGCCCCTTTGGATGGGGCAAAAGAAAAGGCTGGTGGGAGGAGATCTAACACTTATTGAGGGCCTACTGTTTGCTGGACACTTTATTCTTACAACAACCCGTGGGGATTAGTGTTATGTTTGCTGTATCATGGAAGAGACACATGAGGCTTGGAAAAGTGAAATCCCTTCCTTGTGCAGGTTCACAAGGCTTCAGTAACAGAGACTGAATTTTCAACCAGATAATTTTCTGGAAAGATTTAAGGCAAGAGGGCAGCAGAAGATAAGATGGTTGGATAGCGTCACCAACTCAATTGACTTGAGTTTGAGCAAACTCTAGGAGATAGTGAAGGACAAGGAAGCCTGGAGTGCTGTGTAGTCCATGGGTTCGCAGGTCGGGTATGACTTAGCAACTGAATAGCAACAACAATTTTCTGTCTTCAAGGCCCAGGCAAGCATTTTCCATGGCTGCGGTAACAAATGCCTCAAATGAGGATGCTGTATTTCTGGGTCCTTCTGAGATGTGGATTCTAGATGCTGTGATTGTGTTTTGTTGATCTGCGGTACAGCGTGCCACTTCTAGCAATCACATGATGCTCTGCCCAGGACCCGACTGTATCCTTCTCCCCAGGTGCCATGGGGAGGGATGCTGAGGGACCCTGCACTCTGATCACTGCATAGGGCATCTGCTGCCCAAATGGGATATGAGGAACCTGAGACCACAGAGCTTTGATTCAATAAGTTCTCTAGCAGAGGAGACTGAATCCAACCATGTAATTCTTTGTTATATTAATGAGCTCTATTCTGACCAGGTAAAGGCAGTGTGGAGGGAAGGTGAGGTAGAGGAAAGGAAGAAAGGAAGGAAAAGGCCAAGAGAATGCTTGGCCTGGGCATTGGCTGAGGGAACAAAAAGCCAAGGTTTGCGTGGACCTGTTGATCCCAGTACAAGTGTCAAGGTCTTTGAAAATGCAATCACTTTTGCCACTTTTTTCACATCTTTTTTTTCCGTTTTGCAGTTGTGGCTTGGAGTCAACCTCTGTATGAACCCTAACTACCATGCTCAGTTTCAGGCAGGATCAGGTGGAGGGCAGTGTGACCCACAGAAAAGGCCAGATTCTTGACTCTGCCAGGAACCAGCTCTGGGCCCTTAGCAAGTTTCTAGCCCAGTATGTGCCTTAGTTTTCTGACCTGTAAGAGAAATAATGTCTAAGCCCAGCCAGGGTGATGGATGTAGAATGAGACCACATATGGGAAAGTACATTGGAAAACAAAAGCATCTGACATATATAAGATACTCCTGAGTGTGGGCTTGAAACAAAAGGAAGTTGTCTTGATCTCAGCCTTGGTTTACTAACTTAAACTGAAATCTGGATTCCAACAAGGGGCCCATAAGTTCTTACCCAGCCCCTGCCACCAGTTACCATGGTAACTAGTGACTCTGGTTCAATTGTTTGTCCATGGACTCCCAACTGCTGCTTCTGTCGAATAGGGAATAATGGCTTCTCACCAGGACTTTTTTTTTTTTCCTTCTGGGACTTTTATAAAGCACTCTAGGTGACTGATAAAAATGATAATAAATCAAAAGCCTATGTAACAGGAAAGTTTGCATTTTAAGTGAAAATAAGCCTTTGTGCAATATGTGTTATCTTCTTTCCAGGAGAATTATTCTGAAATCCATGGTTAGTTGACACCAAGACTGCTTAGGAGATATCATTAGACTATAGTAGCTTAAGGTTTCTCATACCCATCTCTCCTTTCACATTTTGCCTGGTTAGATCCACTCTCCTCTAAGCTCAGAGGTTTGGTCCAGTTCCTGTTCTTCTTGTTCTCAGTCTGTGGCACTGTCCTCTCTCACCCCTGTGTTTTAAACCAAAATGCAGTCACAGACCACATTCCAGCAAGCTCACAGATACCTCCATAAAGCAAATAGTCCTCATATCAATTCTGACAACTTCACTGATGGTTAGGGAGACCAAATGGTGGAGGGGAAAGAACTTTGGCATCTCATGAACCTGGGCTTTAAGACTCAGCTCCACCACTCACTTCCTTTGTGATTTTGAGCAATCACTTAACCTCTCTGAGTCTCAGTTTTCTACTTTTTAAAGTTGAAGGCCATATAATAAATATATCCCAAAGAGTAGGAGGAAGGAATAAATATTGTGAGCTAGGCACGTGGAGAACTCAGCACAGTGGCTCATAATAAGTGCTGTGTGGATATGTCAGTGGTTCTCTGCTGTAGAAAGGTCTTGACTGGCTGAAGGGGGAGACTCTTTCATCCCATAGTTTCTAGTTTGGGCAACCCTATCAACTTCTCTGGTTTGAGCAATCACACCGAATTCATGAACCCTAAGAAAGAATGAGTGATTTCCAAGTGTCACTCTCCCTGCAGTTCTACATATTGGCCTCTCAAAGAATGTAGCTTTTGTCATAACAAGCCAGTCTTCCTGCTGAAGCAATGATGCCTCCTAACTCAGTAGACCTGAACTGCTTTTCCACAGGAAATGCCCTATCACCAGACTCGTGGGGCTGGGAGGTATTCTTGGGTTCAGCAATGCCACATTCTATCAGCATAAATTGGCAATTTCCTCTTGTTTGGATGCTCTAGTTCTGTGCAATGGCAGGAATGTATGATCTGATCCCTCATTTCAGTTCCTTTCAAAGAAAACTGGCAAGCATCCCCCAGATGCTTGCATTTCAGTTTGCATTCGTCTCCCCTGGTTATCGGGTGCTGGAACACGTGGTGTGATTCTTCTGCCCCTCGGCCATCTCACTGCAGTTGCAGTGCCTGATGAAGTCCTCGGGAGGCTGGAAGCCCAGTGCCGGTAGCACTGTCAGTTGCATGGCCTGGACAGATGAAGGCCAGTGAGCATCCTGACAGACCTCTCAGGTCGGGTCGCCTCTGTGGCCAGAGGCCAGCTCTGTCAAGGATCCAGCTTTCTGTCTAGCTCTCAGAAAGGGCACAGGTGTATCTGGTGACCAGCAGGGCAGGCAGGCAGCCAAAAGCTCATAGTTCTCTCACCCAAGGCAGCACAGCCAGCGAACAAGAGATACTTCCTTGTGGAGCGGCTGCATAGCAAACCCACTGAGATGAGTTAAGAAGTCTTACCTATGGAGCTGTTAATAGCTTCTCTCTTAAAGTGTTCATTTCATATTGGACTAGTCTTGATTTATTGTGTTGGTCTCAGGCATACAGCAAAGTGGTTCAGTTATACATACACATACCCAGAGCTTGCATCTTCATGCCCGTCTCCCTCCCCATCCTTAAAATAAGAGTTTGGAGCTCACTTTGTAGTGGAGTAAATTGTAACTAGATTAGTTATATCTGCATCCTAGTTTTTTTTTTTTTTTTAACACAGATATGCAAAACTTCTTTTTGATATTGCCTATCTATTTTCTCGACTTGACACGGTTTTGTGGGTGGTAGAAATGAGGACAGGATACAGAGAGTCCTTAAAGGGTATTCAAAGAATCAGAAAATTAAAATTCAAACTTAGGCTCACTCTTCAACTTTTGTTTTCCCTGGGGGGATGAGAAGGGGAAATAGCTCCAATACCTCAGTCATTCCATTTTTATCATAGAGATTGTAGCACTTAATTCCAATGAGGATTTGTAAAATTATTTTTGCGAGGTTTAGGAAGGATACTATACTCCAAAATTATAAAGTGTATTGATACCTGTAACCATTGAGTTGGTGGTTTTTAGTGGAGGCATCAGACATGTCTGTGATAAGAAGGAACCCAGGGCTTATTCCTCCTCTGACAGAACAAACAAGTTGATGCAGGCCCAGTTCACAGGAAAGAAATCAGTTCAGAGATCTTGGGTAGGAGAAATCCCATCATAATAGGTCTCATATAACTAGCTGTCAGCAGGAGAAAAATGCTAAGAAGTAGGGAAGAGGGCAGAGAAAAGTTCTGGAAGGAAGAGTTTGAACTTGTAGCCGTTACCTGGACAAAGGGTGAAATGCAGGGAAGTGAAAGATGGTACCGCGGGCTTCCGCCTGGGGGCTGAGCAACAGGGCGGGCTTGTGTAGACTCATCACAGAGACTCTGGTGCTATACAAAGCATGCCAGCCAAGACTGGAAACAAAACTTTTTTTTTAAATTGAAGTACAGTTTAGTTACAATATTAGTTTCATGTGTATAACATGCTAATTCAGTACTCCATTTGAAGTTGCTATAAAATACTGACTGTATTCCCTGTGCTGTACCGTATATCCTTGTAGCTTATTTACTTTATACATTGCTATGTTTGTGCCTCTTAATCCCCTACCCCTATCTCGTCCCACTCCCTTCCCTTTAAAGTTCCCTGGAAACAGAACTTTAAAAAAAATTTTAAACATTTTATTTTCTATTGGGGTATAGCTGATTAACAATGTTGTAGTAGTTTTCAGGTGAACAATAAAGGGATTCAGCCATACATATACGTGTATCCATTCTCCCCCAAACTCCTCTCCCATCCAGGCTGCCATATAACACTGATCAGAGCCCTGGAAACAGAACTTTCAACATTGAACTAGCACAGGGAAACATCTCAGCTAAGTGATTTTTACATACAAAGCTATATAGAGGGAGTTCATAAAGGAAAAGAATTCCCACTACTCAATCCTACCCGACAATAATGTCATTCTTGTATCTTCCATTTTTATTCCTGTCTATGTCAACAAAAAATATTTACCAAGTTATTACCAAGTTAATACACTGTATTTTTTTTTTTTTGGAGAATTCACATTTATTGAATAAATTGTTGGTGCTAAAAAATAACACACTGTATTTTGTATGCTACTTTTGGGGGAAACTAACAGTGGGTCGCAAGGATTTTTCCTCATTTCTGCATAGCCTTAAAAATTTGTAACATCACAAACATCTTAAATAGAGTTTCACTAAGTCATGAGCCTGGCAAGGCTAGCGATGTAAAACAGGGAGTCAAGTTTCTTGAATGACTTTCAGGAAACTCCTTGGAGAGCAATAAGAACACAATTTGACAGATTCAGATAAATACGACAGTGGGTAGATTGTCAGTAAGTTAGCAGCTTGATGTCTTTGGGGACAAGTAGAAGTGAATGCACACACAGTGCTGGCCGGGTGGGGGGCAGTGAACCCTTAGGGTGGATTCAGGTTCACAGCTGAGGGCAGAAGTGGCCACGTTGCATGATGGTGAGTCTTCATTCTAACTTTATATGCCGAGCAGTGTCTTATCACCAGTTCCTCTGAAGAAGCTAAGCTTCTGGGCCTCAGAGCTCCTCAAAGAGCCCAAGTATGTGCACTAAGTCATTTCAGTTGTGTCCGACTCTTTGCAATCCTGTGGACTATAGTTGGCCAGGCTCCTCTGTCCATGGGATTCTCCAGGCAAGAATACTAGAGTGGGTTGCCATGCCCTCCTCCAGGGGATCTTCCCAACCCAAGGATCGAACCTGCCTCTCTTATGTCTCCTGCATTGGCAGGTGGGTTCCTGCGCCACCTGGGAATCCCCAAAGAGCCCAAGAGCCATGACTGAAAACAAAGATGTTCAATAAAAAATGGATTGGGGAGTCTTAGAGCTAGACATCTATGAGGAGCATTTCATTTCTCTTTTTACTTCCAGGTGGTTGCCAGCTATCCTCCTCATATTTACTCTGGCTCTGTCTTGCTCTCTTCTGTATTTCATCTACTCCTTTCCCTTAGTCTTTCTCTATCCTTCAGCCTCAAGAATCAATGGGCAGCAGTCTTCCAGCTCCATAGAGTGAGTGCTTTCCTAGGGAAGCTGAGGCAGAGACCAAGGAAGAATGAACTCAGACCCCACAGAGGGATCCGCTAGGGTAGTAGGAAGTAAGCTATAGTGTCCCAGGAAACAAGATAACAGTGGCGCTTGTTACACTACTGTATTATTTGGATTTTTTAATCAGCAGTTCTGTTACACATTAAAACAGTCAAGTTAAAATTTTTTTTTTAATTTAAAGGGACAAGCATCTTGTTTTTCTAAGAGAAATAAAAGAAGTAACAGACTATCACAGGAGAAGAGGGCATCAATGATGCCAATGAAAGCAGCAGGAAGATCACACGTGGCAAGTGCAGAGAAAAGGTCCTGGGCAAGGTGTGGTCCTCAGTGCTTCCGAGAAATCTGGTTCTGCACCCAGAGACAGTGGACAGAAACTAGAGTGCGCAAAAGAACTTTGAGAGAAGTGGTGACTGACGATAAGGAATGGGTCGCCTCAAAACGTTAGCTGGGAGGACAGGGAGAGAGGGCAAGAGCAGAATGAGCCCTGAGGGTTGAGAAAACTTGAGGCACCTGAGAAGAACAAGGAGAGTGCCAATTTCTGAGGTCAAGAGGAAATGTTCCAGAGACGCGAGAGCTGGAAAGAAGGGACCAAGAGGAGTGAGGGAGAGCTGTGAAGGGGCACTGTGGAAAAACATTTTGGATTTTTAAAAACTGTTATTATGGGAAACTACCAAATGTACATAACAGTAGAGTATGGTTGTAATGAACCCCCAGGTAGCCATCTCCCCAGCTCCAACAATGATCAACTCTTGATCCAGTGTGTTTCATACATATCTGCACCAACTATCACCCTTCCTCAGGTTATTTTGAAAGAAATTCAAGACATCACATTATTTCCCTGGAGAAGGAAGTGGCAACCCACTCCAATATTCTTGCCTGGAAGATTGCATGGACAGAGGAACCTGGTGGGCCGTAATCTATGGGGTTGCAGAGAGTCAGACATGACAGACGCTGAGCATACACGCACATTATTTAAGTGGTTGTCAAACTGGAGTGAGCAGTGGAATCCCCTGGGGGGCTTGTTAAAACAGATTGCTGAGCCCCACCCCTAGAGTTTCTGACTCAGCAGGTCTGGGGTGAGGCTGAAAATTTGTATTTCTAGAAGTTTCCAGGTGATACTGATGCTGCAATCCCAGGGGCTACACTCTGAGAACCATTGTATTATTTTATTTACATATCTCTCTTTTAAAAAGGACTTCCTTTTTAAAAATAATTTTTACGTTTTGACAACTTTATTGAGGTACACTTGATATACAGTAAACTGTACATATTTAAAGTGTCTTAACTGGAGAAACTTTGACATATGTTTATATCCTTGGAATCATCATCATAGTTAAGATAACACTTCTAGTGCCCCCAAAGACTTCTTGTGCCCCTTTCTGATTCCTCAGCCTGTAGTACAGATCCCCCCACCGCCCAAGAGCCAGTGAGCTGCTTTATGTCATTATAGATTAAGACTTCCCTGGTGGCTCAGATGGTAAAGCATCTGCCTACAGAGGCAGAGGAACCAGAAATCAAATTGCCAACATCCGCGGGATCATCGAGAAAGCAAGAGAGTTCCAGAAAAACATCTATCTCTGATTTATTGACTATGCCAAAGCCTTCGACTGTGTGGATCACAATAAACTGTAGAAAATTCTGAAAGAGGTGGGAATACCAGACCACCTGAGCTGCCTCTTGAGAAACCTCAATGCAGGTCAGGAAGCAACAGTTAGAACTGGATATGGAACAACAGACTGGTTCCATATAGGAAAAGGAGTATGTATATTGTCACCCTGCTTATTTAACTTATATGCAGAGTACATCATGAGAAACGCTGGGCTGGAAGAAGCACAAGCTGGAATCAAGATTGCCAGGAGAAATATCAATAACCTCAGATATGCAGATGACACCACTCTTATGGCAGAAAGTGAAAAGGAACTAAAAAGCCTCTTGATGAAAGTGAAAGAGGAGAGTGAAAAAGTTGGCTTAAAGCTTAACTTTCAGAAAACTAAGATCATGGCATCTGGTCCTATCACTTCATGGGAAATAGATGGATAGACAGTGGAAACAGTGTCAGACTTTAATTTTTTGGGCTCCAAAATCACTGCAGATGGTGACTGCAGCCATGAAATTAAAAGACACTTACTCCTTGGAAGGAAAGTTATGACCAATCTGGATAGCATATTAAAAAGCAGAGACATTACTTTGCCAACAAAGGTTCGTCTGGTCAAGGCTATGGTTTTTCCAGTGGTCATGTATGGATGTGAGAGTTGGACTGTGAAGAAAGGTGAGCACCGAAAAATTGATGCTTTTGAACTATGGTGTTGGAGAAGACTCTTGAGAGTCCCTTGGACTACAAGGAGATCCAACCAGTCAATCCTAAAGGAGATCGGTCCTAGATGTTCATTGGAAGGACTGATGCTGAAACTCCAGTACTTTGGCCACCTGAAGCGAAGAGCTGACTCATTGGAAAAGACCCTGATGCTGGGAGGGATTGGGGGCAGGAGGAGAAGGGGACGACAGAGGATGAGATGGCTGGATGGCATCACCGACTCGATGGGCATGAGTTTGAGTAAACTCTGGGAGTTTGTGATGGACAGGGAAGCCTGGCGTGCTGCAATTCATGGGGTTGCAGAGAGTCAGACATGACTGAGTGACTGAACTGACTGACAATGCAGGAGACCCAGGTTCAATCCCTGGGTCAGGAAGATCTCCGGGAGAAGGAAATAGCAACCCACTCCAGTATTCTTGCCTGGAAAATCCCATGGACGGAGGAACCTGGTAGGCTATAGTCAGTCCATTGGGGTTGCAAAGAGTTGCATGGGGTTGCAAAGAGTTGCATGGGGTTGCAAAGAGTCAGACACGACTAAGCAACTTCACTTTCACTTTCAGACTTTATAAGAATTTTATCTATAGAGTCATAAAATATGTATCTTTTATGTGTGGTGGCTTTTACTTAGCATAATCTTCTTGAGATATATCCAATTGTATGTGCATACATAGTTCCCCCCTGCCGCCCCCACCAGCCAGGACTCCCTTATTTAAAACATAATCGTGGTATTACTATCACTCACAAAAATCATTAATACTTTCTCAATATCACATTTTCCTCATTGTCTTCCTCTTTTTCACGCATCAGTTGATATTTGCTACCCATCATTATCATTAATCTTAAAATAGTCAAATCCCTCAATTTTTTCCTTGGCCTATAGTTGTATTTTTTAGGCGCCCCCCCCCCCACTTTTTTTTTTTTTTTAAAGAATCCTTCCCCACTTTTGAGATCATAGATATATTCTCCTGTAAATATTTCTGCTTGTTTGTTTTGCAGGGTTGCCTTTCACATTCACATCTTTAGTGTCTCTGAAGTTTACGTTTGTTTATGGTGTTAGGAATTCAAGTTAATTTTTCTACATCAAGTGAACCAGTTTTCCCTGCACTATTTACTAAGCAACCTATCCTGTCCCCAGTGATTTGTGGTGTGTTCTTTTCCATGAATCAGGTACACTCACATCCAAATGGATAAACGCACACACTCATGTTTCTGAACACTCTGGCCCTTGGTCTATTTGCATGATTTTGCACCAATACTGTAGTGTCTTGGGCTCAGTTGTAAAGAATTTGCCTGCAATGCAGGAGACGCAGGATACTTGAGTTTGATCCCTGGGTCAAGAACATCCCCTGGAGGAGGAGATAGCAACCCACTCCGGTATTCTTGCCGGGAAAATCCCATGGACAGAGGGCTACAGTTCATGGCATCACAAAGAGTCAGACACAGCTGAGTACAAGCACAGAGACTATAGTGTTTTTTTACGTGGCATTGGAGCAGAGTGGGGCAAGTCCTTTCTCTCTATTCTTTTCTCGAAGTCAACTCAATTGCAGACTTTGGTTTTATTTTTCCATATATATTTTTGAATATGCTTTTTTTATTCCCTCAGAATATTTGCTGGAAGTGTATTGAAATTACCTTGAATTTCTAGATAAACTGTGGAAGCGCTAGTATCTTTACATGTTAAGGAGTCTTGCTCACCACCATGGCATACCTCTTTGTCTATTCAAGTCTCATATTATGAACTTTAATAATTTTACATTTCTCTCCAAAAATTTATTTTGAGCTTTTATGTTAATTTTAAGTGCTTTATATTTTTAAAATTTTTATTTTCTATTGGAGTATAGTTGATTTACAATGTTGTATTAGTTTCGGGTGTACGGTAAAGTGATTTAGTCATTCATTTACACGTCTATTCCTTTTCAGATTCTTTCCCCATATAGGTTATTACAGAGTATTGAGTAGAGTTCCCTGTGCTACACAGTAGGTCCTTGTTAATTATTTTATATATGGTAATGTGTATATGTTAAGCCCAACCTTCTAATTTATCCGGTGCCCCACCTTTCCCCTTTTGTAATCATGATTTTGTTTTCTAAATTTATGAGTCTATTTTTGTTTATAAGTAAGTTTATTTGTATCATTTAAAAAATTGTGCATATAAGTGATATCATATGATATTTGTCGCTCTCTGACTTACTTCACTTAGTATGGTAATCTCTAGATCCACCCATGTTGCTACAAATGGCACTATTTCATTCTTTTTTATGGCTGAGTAATATTCCACTGTGGGCTTCTTAGGTGGTTCAGTGGTAAAGAATCTGCCTGCCAATGCAGGAGACATAGGTTCAATTCCTGGGTCAGGAAGATCCCCTGGAGGAGGAAATGGCAACCCACTCCAATATTATCTGGGAAATCCCATGGATAGAGGAGCCTGGTGGGCTACAGTACATAGGGCTGCAAAAGAGTTGAATACTACTTAGAGACTAAACAAGAACAAAAGTCCATTGATATGATGAACATTTAGGTTGCTGGCATGTCTTGGCTGTTGTAAATAGTGCTGCAATGAACACTGGGGTCCATGTACCTTTTCAAAGTATTGTTTTCTCTGGATATATGTTTTTTATCCAGATATATTAATTTTTAAGTACTTAAGACTTTGTTGTTCTTGTGAAAAGTATCTTATTTTCTATTATATTTTCTGGTTGAATATTACTGACATAGAGGAATGTTACTGATCTTTGTAAGGAGATCTTGTTCCTGATATCCTCACGGACAATAAGTAGTAGTTCTAAACGTTTTTCTATTAATTCTGTGAGGTTTTCCATGTAGGTAATCCATGTAAAATAAGGATACCTTTGTCACATCCTTTTAAATCCTTACACCTCTTACTTTGTCTTCATGTCATATCACACTGGTCAAGACTTTTAGTACTGTCTTGTCAGTTATGTTCTGTCAGCTCCAGTTCTTAGAGGGAACTTGGGCCTGTCGGCACCTGTTATCTCCTTCCCGACCCTATGGGTTTAGTTCAGTTCAGTTGCACAGTCATGTCCAACTCTTTGTGACCCCATGGACTGCAGCACGCCAGGCTTCCCTGTCCTTCACCATTTCCTGGAGCTTGCTCAAACTCATGTCCATTGAGTCAGTGATGCCATCCAACCATCTCATCCTCTGTCATCCCCTTCTCTTCCTGCCTTCAACCTTTCCCAGCATCAGGGTCTTTTCAAATGAGTCCGTTCTTCGCATCAGGTGGCCAAAATATTGGAGTTTCAGCTTCAGCATCAGTCCTTCCAATGAATATTCAGGACTGATTTCCTTTAGGATGGACTGGTTGGATCTCCTTGAAGTCCAAAGGACTCTCAAGAGTCTTCTTGAACACCACAGTTCAAAAGCATCCATTCTTCAGTGCTCAATGTTCATTATGATCTAACTCTCACATCTATACCTAACTACTGGAAAAACCATAGCTTTGACTAGACTGACCTTTTTTGACAAAGTAATGTCTCTGCTTTTTAATATGCTGTCTAGGTTGCTCATAGCTTTTCTTTTTTTCTTTTTTTTGCTCATAGCTTTTCTTCCAAGGAGCAAGCATCTTTTAATTTCATGGCAGCAGTCACCATCTGCAGTGATTTTGGAGCCCCCCAAAATAAGGTCTGTCACTGTTTCCATTGTTCCCCCATCTAATTGCAATGAAGTGATGGGACCGGATGCTATGATTTTCTTTTTTTGAATGTTGAGTTTTAAGCCAGCTTTTTAGCCAGAAACTCCATCTTCTGTTGGTGCAGGACTAATGATTCTGTTTTGTTTTGTCTTATAGTAGAGTTGGGGTACACATGTAGTGGAGTTGGAGTAGACAACAATCTGTCCATGAAAATATTGAGGGAAAAAAAGATCCCAAGATGAAAACTTTCCCACCTGTGGCATCTTTCTTCTTCTTCTGTGAATTGCAGTCACAGACACACATAGCTTGGAACCCAACTATTTCTGTCCTTCTAGAGGCTTCTCACAATTATTACATTAGATGCTCAGATCCAACAACTGCCCCATTTCTGAGGCACTCCCAAAGCTGGGTTGAGGGAAATAGCCAGTAGCCTAAAGTGGATTGCCATTTTGTCAGAATCCAGAAGCCAGAGTAATATTTCTCAAATAACTATGATCACGAGAATGCTTTAATCACAGGCCATTGAAGACCCTCATTGTAAGGTCTTTAACAAGAGCATTCAAAGGTCCTGACATGCTGGTCTTACCTCCTTTTCCACTTACCACAAGTTATCCCACACTCAAACCACTCTGGGTGATTTCCTTTCCCTGAACATGTATATTTTAAACCTAATCTGTTTACCATATGGTGACCATACATAGAGTACTCTTATCCTTTCTCCATGTTGAGAAATCTACTTATTCATCAAGGCTCAGAACAACTCATCATTCTTATGAAGTCTTCTCAAGTTCATCCCATGGGGGTGTATCATTTCTGCCCCAATGCCCTCCATGGCACTTCTCCGTCAGATGTGCCTTATAGTTTTCTGTTCATTATCTAACGTCACATTAGATGTGACCTCCAGAAGGACAGGACTCTGTTTTATTCTTTTCAGTCTCTGTAGCAGTTCTTAATACGTAGTAGACATTCCATAAATGTTTATTCACCAAATTAGATTCTAGAGGTTACAAATTACAGGAAAAAGGAGTCATTTGTCAGGGTGAAGAAATGCTCTTGCCCAATCTTGGCGCCAGTAGGAGTGAATGTGAATCTGCAGAGGTGTCGTTCCCTTGAGTAACACTTAGCAACATGCAAATAGGAAGAAGAGACACTGTGAACTCCTAGTCATTCTCTATACTATCTGATGAATTGTCTGAGTGCTGCACTAACAAGTGTTCAACCTGTGCAGTGCTGAGCAGCTATTCAGAATGAGATGTGCCTGTGAAGTCTAAAACACATAGGGGCATTGTGGAAGTTAGCATGCGGACTGACATTCCTGGGTCTCTGTTCCTGAATACTACTCCTACTTATACCATGAGGTAGGTATCTTTACACACAACCCTTGAAATGTACCTATTTACAGGTAAAGATTATGAGATAATTGGAAATTTACTTTGAAAATAGTACCTTTCCTTTCAATAGGAATTTCCTTAAGTGGGAAAGATAAGTCGTTTTATGGAGGAGACATGAAAAAGGTAAATGAAGAGACTGAAGTAAAATTAAAGTTTATATTGTTCTTCTTTTGAGTAATATATAGCAGCTTCTTCTGTGTGTTTATCCCTTTTGCATTCCTGGACAACGGGTAAAGAAAGTATTATTACCATTTTAGTGAAAACTGAGATAAAGAGAAATGAAGTTTATTTTCTTCAGTAGATTGTTGGAGCAGTGGCTGTTAGTTTGTCCATACCTCCTTGGATCCACCCCATTGAATCACACCTTTCTCACTGACTCAGGCTTGGCCATGTAACTTGCTTTGGCCAATAAAACAAGAGCAAGAAGAACATTTTAAGCAAAACAAGTCACAAGTAGAACATTTTAAGTGCTTGTAGGGATTTCTCTGGTGGTCCAGTGGTTAAGAATCCACCTGCCAATTCAGGGGACACAGGTTCAATCTCTGGTCAAAGAACTAAGATCCCACATGCTGTGGAGCAACTAAGCCTCTGCACCACAACTACTGAACTGAGCCCGCATGCTGCAACTACTGAAGCCCGTGTCCCCCCGAGCCTATGCTCCATGACAAGAGAAGCCACTGCAATGTGAAATCTGCACACCACAACAAAGAGTATGCCCCATTTGCCACAATTAGAGAAATATGCTCAGATATGCTATGCTGAGCATAGCAGCAAAGACCCAGCACAGCCAAAAATAAATCAATGAATTAAAAAAATTAAGTGCTTACATATGGAAGCTTGCATTCTCTTCCTGCTCTTTGGTACCCTGAGACCTTCATGGTGAGACCACCATGTGAAGCTGGAGGAGGAACGATCACGTAGGGCAGAGATGTCATCCCAGCTGAGTTCCCCTTGGCCAACCAGTCTATCAGTCTCCAGGTATGTGAGTAGGCCAGCCAACTCCGGATGAACCATCTTCAGACCTCAGAGATCCACCACACCAACCTAGATCAGATTACTGTTCAAATGACTTATGGGATCATGAGAAATAATATGTTTGCTATTTTAAGCCACTTAGGTTTCAGGTGGTTTGTGACACAGCAAAACTAAATGGTCCATTTCCCAAGAAAGCCTAATCAGATTAGATCTCGAAGTCTTGGTGCCTAGGTTCACATTCAATTGCTCCTCTTCTAGTCAAAGGTCAAGTTGAGATATGTAGATCTAAGAATATTATTTTGTATCTTAGGTATGATCAAGCCTCTTCTTGAATTTCTCAAGATCAAAGGCCAGGCTTTGATTTTCTCAGTACATTGCTTTAGTTGTAAAGCAATGTGAGGGGTATTGCTCAGTGAGGGGTATAACTTTTCTGAAAAGGAATGAAACTTTAGTATTTATGAGGCTGGATAAACCTCTATGTGGTATGTTTAACTCTCAAAATGTATATGGGACACAGATATTTCTAGTTACAAAGATTTTAGACTAACATTCTTTCCTAAGAGAGAAAACAGGAAGGGACCAAAAAGCAGGGACCATTGTTCTGTTCCCAAGCCTGAACCAAAATCTTTCAGAACCTGCTGTCTGAACAACTTCAGGCATTCACATTGAGGTCTATGTGAACTGTATCCCTCACCACTGCCCCCCTGCCCCGAGTTGTGCAGTGTACTACTTACGTGGCTGTACATGAGACCTCTTCTTGGCACACAGTAAATGTTGAATGAATGAATGAGCAAGCAGGTGACTGAGCATGTGTATGTGCATACATACCATGTTTCTGGCATTTAGGAGAGTTTCACTGGAAAGAAAAACAAACCAAATTAGAATGAGTATCCCTCTTTAGTGGACTCCCAAAAGCACAAGCCATTTTGCTTTTTGTGTGACAGAATTCGGAAACAGTCAAATACATTGTATAGATCAGATATAGATTCAAAGATGAAACTTTCACCAAATTTTGCAGGTCAAAAAAATTAAAACTCATTTTGGTTAATGGTGACACCTAGTGGTGTGTCAAAACTGTAGTTTTTCCTTGGAGTCAAGTATTTTATTTTACAAGTGAAGGTGAACAAGTCCTTAGGGTATTGGACCCCTGCTCCCTTCGCAGACTAGGGAGTTGAGGCCCCTAGGCCTCCCAGGGTCAGCGCAGGTAAGATGTCATCCCAGAATTTAACACTCCAGAGTCTGGTCAGTGGTGCTATTGCCGAGACCTCAGAATGGATGCCAGCGGTATGGGCACTTCTGGTAGCACAAAGTTCCTCTCTGTCCCTTAAGACTCTTCTCAACTGTCTGCCTTTCCACTGCATCTTACTCTTTTCCCATCTTCTTCCCCCGCTTCTTCTACTTGTCCTTTTATTCTCTTCCCTTCTCCTCCTCCTCTGGCAAGACCCAACGGCTTCTTTCTTCTTGTCCCTTGGCTTCCTTCTTTCCTCATCTGCTTTGACTTTCCCCTCCTTTATTTTCTCCCCTCTTTTCACTCCCTTCTCTCTGTGTTCATTGATGCCTCCTAAGGATGGTGCACTGTCTGTGCTGGAGACCACTAATCCATGTGGCTGTATAAACTCAAATGAACTAAAATGAACAATTCAGTCCCTCGGTCACATTAGTCACCCTTCAAGTGCTCAGTAGCACCAGTGACTGCCCTCTCAGACATTGCAGAACGCAATCACGTCCACTATTGCAGAAAATCCTCTAGGAAGGTCCTGGCCCAGGGTTTGGCTGACCTATATCTCCAGTCTCTCATCTCTTTCCCTTCTCGGCCCCTCTTCTGTAAGTGGTCCTTGAATAGTCTGTATTCTGTTCCTCTCTGCTCACTCCACTTTATTTGGTGACTTTTGTTTTCTGTATGTTGTTATATAAACTTGTCAAGGTGACCTTGCCAAGTAAAAAATATATAATCATATTGGACAGTTCATTCAGGGCAGTGAATGATTCATAGCATCATGTTTTCCATGCGTTGGGACACATCAAAATATTTTTAAACTCAACACATCAACACAGCATTTAAAACAATTATACCTAAGACCTCTTTTTCTTCTTTTTTTTAAGCCACAGTTTTCTACCTTTCTGTCTTGAGTTTAAGTATTTTTAAAAGTAAAAAAAATACAGCTTCCAATGCCTGAAAAAATACACATTTTGTGTATAGAATGGCTTTGAAATAATACACAGGAAACTAGTTACAGATTGGCGTTGGTTGGGATGGAATAACATTTACTTCTTGTTGAATACCCTTTTATAGTATTTGAGTTTTTACCAGATTTTTATGTGTGTTCAAGACTTATTGAATCATACATTACCTTTGAAATTAAAAATACTATTTGAAAATGCCACATCAAGAGGATCAAACCAAAATGGCCCATGAAAATGAGCTCTCAGAAAAGGTAACTTTTGAATGAGCCTTTAGGACTTTGGGTGGTGATAGTCTCTTTCAAGAGATAATGTAGGGGGCATAGGACTGCATTAAATTTAGATTTATATCCAGCGATAATTTGCCAAGAATCAGAATGCCCTGAAGAATGTCCCCTCCTGACTGCTGATAGAGATTGATACTAAAAAGAGAGCCTTCCTGAGACTTCCTTGGTAGTCCAGTGGTCAAAAATTCACCCTCCAGTGCAGTGGGTGCGGGTTAGATACCTGGCTGGGGAGCGAAGATCCTGGATGCCTCATGCATGCATGCTAAGTCGCTTCAGTTGTACCCAACTCTCTGCGACCCTATGGACTGTAGCCTGCTAGGCTCCTCTGTCCAAGGGATTCTCCAGGCAAGAATACTGGAGTGGGTTGTCATTTCCTCCTCCTGGGGATCTTCCTAACCCAGGGATCAAAACCCAGTCTCCTGCATTGGCAGGTGGATTCTTTACCACTAGTGCCATCTGAGAAGCCCCAGATGCCTTGGGGTCAAACCCAAAACATAAACCAGAAGCAATATTATTATAAAATTCAATAAAGATTTTACAAGTGGTCCACATTTTTTAAAATCTTAAAAAAAAAAAAAAAAGCCTTCCTTTTTCTTCCCACCCATCATTGGGAGCCTAGCCCTTTGGTGCCCAACTCCAAAGGGATGGAAAACACAGCCAACAAGCTTCCTTTCTGGCGTCTACTCATCCACCTCTCTTTCAGTAAGACCTTGATGAATAAAATGAAAGTTACCCTTTCTCTTCCTTGAGAAAAGTCACCCTTTCTCTTCCTTGGCCCTTCGGGCTAATAATCATGGTTACTTGAACTTCTTTGTACCACTGGATCTTCAAGGAAGAAAAGAAGGCGAAACCTGAGATCTTGCATGACTTCAAAACTGGTTTCAGCCCGAATGTGCTTCGAAACTTGGATTTCTGTGGCATTTACAGTAGAGACTTGGGGTTCTTTAAAAAGAGGTTTGAGAATCTGGATAGAACTGTCATACCCATAAGATATGTGACGGCTGTGCTGACAATTTGAGAAAAAGGGAAAGTGAGGCAGGGCACAGCAAATTTGGTGTGAGCTGGGATTCACAATCAGTGTTCTTGACTTGCTCCAAGACCACACGGCATCCAGACCATGTAATCATATGCCCAGACTGAACAGTAGTATCTCTGTGTGCATTCATCTAAATAAAGCGCCGCCCAGACCATGCCACCCAGGGGAATTGGTTTGTGGTTCTCTCTGACTGTGGACTGCTATGGTGCCAGCCTGGCCTCGGGAGGAATCATGGTTCTCCTAAAAGAACAAAGGTTTAAGTTCTGACTCTGTGGGACATGCAGGAGTCAGTTTCTAATGAAAGGCTCTCTGGTGCTCTGTGTTGGGAATACAGATCGCAGCCCATCCCTTCAGCAGAGGACCAGCACTGTCTTACTCCAAGGAACACTGGCCATGGGAAATGGAAAACTCAGATCCTCAGTGCTACAAGGGCCCTTAAAGTGTTTCTAGTCTACTTTTGCATTGTAGAGAGAGGAAAACTGAAGCCCTGAAAGGTTAGGAGGTAAAGTGAGCTTCCTAAGGTTATACATCAGGAGTTTATAGGGCTGGAGCTTCCCACCAGGCTCCCCAGCCAAGTTGGGGCTGCTTCCGCTGCGGCCATCCCAGCAGCCTACAGATTATTCCTCTAGTCTCATGGAAAGATACAAACTTACCTTCACAGTGTGCACTCACTCATAGGAAGACTGACATGTCAAGGATTCCATCAGATTTTGAAGGTACACTGGTGCTAATACTGAGCTCTTGAAATGTGGGTAGCACAGATTAGCATGTGCTCTAACTGTGAAATGCACATCAGATTTTGAATACTTGGTGTGAAAAATTATGAACTGTTTCACTGATCATTTTTATACTAAGTACATATTGAAATATTTTAGATGTATGAGGTTTGTTTTAGACATATGAGGTTAAATATGTTGCAGTGAGCAGGGGCTACTCTCTAGATGAGGTGTGCAGTCTTCTCATTGCAGTGGCTTCTCTTGTTGCCAAGCACGGGCTCTAGGGTAAGTTGGACTTCAATAGTTGCTGCTCCCAGGCTCTAGAGAACAGGCTCAATAGTTGTGACACACAGGCTTAGTTGCTTCACGGCATGTAGGATCTTGCTGGATCAGGGATCAAACCCGTGTCTCCTGCACTGGCAGGCAGATTCTTTAAAACAGCTACCAGGGAAGCCCCTGCCAGAACATTTAAAATGACATTTGGGCTCACATTACATTTCTGTTGGAGAACTCAGAGATATAGAACATAAAGCCTGCCTTTGCTTTGAATCTAAGACATTATATTACAGCAGAATCATCTCATGTACACATGTTTGCCATACTTACACTGGAAGGATGGAAAGAGGGAGAGACAGACATAGACAGAGGGAAAGCGGTGAGCAGAACAGTGACTGTGTGGATGCCTTGAGTGGGTGTGAAATGAACAGAATGTTCCATTGTTCCCTTAGGTCTGCCAACCCCTGTTCTCTCATAGAGTGAGTACAGTTGGCCCCCCATATCCACAGGTTCCACATCCAGGGATTCAACCAATCTTGGATTGAAAATACTTGGGAAAAAGTTCCAAAAAGCAAAACACGAATCAGCTGTGTGCCACAACTGTTTACGTAGCATTTATATTGTATCAGGTATTGTAAGTAATCTAGAGATGGTTTAAAGTATACAGGAGGACCCTAGTGGGTTATATGCAAATAATTTAACGTTTTATACAAGGGACCTGAGCATCTGTGGATTTCATTGTCCACAAAAGGTCCTGGAACCAAAGCCCCATGGATCCTGAGGGACAACTGTATCTCCCCCCTCTATTATTATTTTTATTGACTTACACATCTCTGTTTTGGTATCTAGGTAGAGATACCCAACCTCAGTATCCAAAAACAAGTCTAGAGTTTTTAGTATATTGAACATGTTTAGCAGAAGTGAAGCTTAAAAATATGTCATCAAGCTCAGTTTTGTGATTTGTTAGAACACAGTTCAGCAAACTTCAGCTTGCGGGCCAGATTTGTCCAGCTGCCTTTAATTTTTACAGTCAGCCAGCCAAGAATGGTTTTTACATTTTTATTTATTTTACCGATTCTTA